>NC_048591.1:33668160-33725660 GCF_013265735.2 Oncorhynchus mykiss
TATCCATACTACATCACTGTCAGTCCTGTCTCCATTCTATCACTATATATCCATAGTACATCACTGTCAGTCCTATCTCCATTCTATCACTATGTATCCATAGTACATCACTGTCAGTCCTGTCTCCATTCTTTCACTATGTATCCATAGTACATCACTGTCAGTCCTATCTCCATTCTATCACTATGTATCCATAGTACATCACTGTCAGTCCTATCTCCATTCTATCACTATGTATCCATACTACATCACTGTCAGTCCTATCTCCGTTCTCTCACTATGTATCCATAGTACATCACTGTCAGTCCTATCTCCATTCTATCACTATGTATCCATACTACATCACTGTCAGTCCTATCTCCATTCTATCACTATGTATCCATACTACATCACTGTCAGTCCTATCTCCATTCTATCACTATGTATCCATAGTACATCACTGTCAGTCCTATCTCCATTCTATCACTATGTATCCATAGTACATCACTGTCAGTCCTATCTCCGTTCTATCACTATGTATCCATACTACATCACTGTCAGTCCTGTCTCCATTCTATCACAATGTATCCATAGTACATCACTGTCAGTCCTATCTCCGTTCTATCACTATGTATCCATACTACATCACTGTCAGTCCTGTCTCCATTCTTTCACTATGTATCCATAGTACATCACTGTCAGTCCTATCTCCATTCTTTCACTATGTATCCATAGTACATCACTGTCAGTCCTATCTCCATTCTATCACTATGTATCCATAGTACATCACTGTCAGTCCTATCTCCATTCTATCACTATGTATCCATACTACATCACTGTCAGTCCTATCTCCATTCTATCACTATGTATCCATACTACATCACTCTCAGTCCTATCTCCATTCTATCACTATGTATCCATAGTACATCACTGTCAGTCCTATCTCCATTCTATCACTATGTATCCATAGTACATCACTGTCAGTCCTATCTCCGTTCTATCACTATGTATCCATACTACATCACTGTCAGTCCTGTCTCCATTCTATCACAATGTATCCATAGTACATCACTGTCAGTCCTATCTCCGTTCTATCACTATGTATCCATACTACATCACTGTCAGTCCTGTCTCCATTCTTTCACTATGTATCCATAGTACATCACTGTCAGTCCTATCTCCATTCTTTCACTATGTATCCATAGTACATCACTGTCAGTCCTATCTCCATTCTATCACTATGTATCCATAGTACATCACTGTCAGTCCTATCTCCATTCTATCACTATGTATCCATACTACATCACTGTCAGTCCTATCTCCGTTCTATCACTATGTATCCATAGTACATCACTGTCAGTCCTATCTCCATTCTATCACTATGTATCCATACTACATCACTGTCAGTCCTATCTCCATTCTATCACTATGTATCCATACTACATCACTGTCAGTCCTATCTCCATTCTATCACTATGTATCCATACTACATCACTGTCAGTCCTATCTCCATTCTATCACTATGTATCCATAGTACATCACTGTCAGTCCTATCTCCATTCTATCACTATGTATCCATACTACATCACTGTCAGTCCTGTCTCCATTCTATCACTATGTATCCATACTACATCACTGTCAGTCCTGTCTCCATTCTATCACTATGTATCCATAGTACATCACTGTCAGTCCTATCTCCATTCTATCACTATGTATCCATACTACATCACTGTCAGTCCTATCTCCGTTCTATCACTATGTATCCACAGCACAGGGTATAGATGGAGGGTAGAGGGGCTGGCCCATGGTATGACCAATCACTCTATGGCTGACCTGCCTCTGCTCTGACAGCCTGCTGGGATAGCCAGCCAAGTCAACCACATGCCCTCCAGCACCAAGAATACAGACCGTGTCTCTCTCCTTCCAATCTCTCTTTTTACTTCATCTGTCTCTATTTTCACTTCATCCATCACTATTTTCACTTCATCCATCTCTCGTTTCACTTCATCCATCTCTCTATTCACTTCATCCATCTCTCGTTTCACTTCATCCATCTCTCTATTCACTTCATCCATCTCTCTTTTCACTTAATGTATCTCTCTATTCACTTCATCCATCTCTCATTTCACTTCATCCATCTCTCTATTCACTTCATCCATCTCTCGTTTCACTTAATGTATAGTTTTTCTTCTGAAATGAGAGGCATATGAAAGGGAGAAAGTCAGACAGTTGAAGATTTCTGCACCACCGACTGCAAAAATGCAGAATTTGCTCAGGATTATTTTCAGTGTATCCCACTCCACAATCTGATTTCTCATGGTGGATTCCATCTAATTTCCACTGTCAACCTAGTATTCAACAGTGGATCCATCCACTATTTTCTCTAATCTATTATCAGATTGAGCAGGGTGGGGTTTAGGAGGAACCACAACCATAAAACAATGAAGAGGCCATTGTTGGTTATAAAACAACCTTGTAAATGATGGAATGATTTTGTCTACAGGATGAGCTAAATCTCTTCAGCCCGATGGCCTTGCTGGTGTTTGATCGTGCTTGTAGGCAGGCTGTAAAGAGATGTAGAGCTAAATGTACTAGATGAGACAGGATGGAGTACTCCAGCCATAGTCAATCCCCCTCCATATCCATGCCTCGCGGCTCTACTTTGATAGAATACTTATGTAGGAAATGGCTTATTTCCTCAGACGAGGGTGGATAAGTTGACTGGTATTGAGTCTGCTTAACACATTTTGTGTCCTTGGGTGTTTTCGTAGTCTGTCTTGGCTCCTCTGCAGGGTGACATTACACAGACATCCAGTGATCTGCTTTGAGAAACGACATGGCTCATTCAGCTTTCCGGCTGAGTGCCTGTACACTCCTCTGAGCCCCTCTGTGTCGCACCCTGGTCTCTCGTCACCAGGGTGACCGCTGATTCATCACAAAGTAATCCTTGCCTGGGGTTGCTGGCCTCTGAGCTGAGGAGGAGAGGATCATGGGTAGGACGGGTCCCACAGAGACCAGGAAGTGTCTGTGTGATATGACGATGACGTGTCTGAGCCAGGTCAGGCTAACCCAGGGGGCCAGGTAAGGCTAACCCAGCCTTCTGATTGGAGGAGGAAAGATTAGATAATGCCAGGAGGCCTATACCCTCATAGCAGGCAGTAGTATATAAGAGATGTGTGTGCTTGAGTCAAATGCCCCAGGCTAAGCCCTATTAGTAGAATAGGTACTTCAACATTCATCCTTTTAGCAGGAGAGAGTGTGTGTGCATTTCCATGTTCTGTATGTGTGTCTATGTTTGGGTGTGTGACCCTATGTTCTTGGGCCCAATGTGTGTCTATGTGCGTGTGCGTGTGTGTATCTCAGTGAGGGCCTGGTGAGTCTGTGTTATGGGGTCTATTGTCTGGTCCTCTCCAGTGGAGGGCTGCTGGTGTTAGTCTTGATGTGGGGTGTAATCCCCCTCTTGGTCTCTCCTGTGGGTTGCAGTAGAGTCTCTCTCCCTGGTGTCTGGATGTATGATGCTGTTCTGATGCTGTTCTGACGCTGTTCTGATGCTGTTCTGCTGCTGTTCTGCTGCTGTTCTGCTGCTGTTCTGCTGCTGTTCTGCTGCTGTTCTGACGCTGTTCTGATGCTGTTCTGCTGCTGTTCTGCTGCTGTTCTGCTGCTGTTCTGATGCTGTTCTGACGCTGTTCTGATGCTGTTCTGCTGCTGTTCTGCTGCTGTTCTGCTGCTGTTCTGACGCTGTTCTGACGCTGTTCTGCTGCTGTTCTGCTGCTGTTCTGATGCTGTTCTGCTGCTGTTCTGCTGCTGTTCTGCTGCTGTTCTGCTGCTGTTCTGACGCTGTTCTGACGCTGTTCTGCTGCTGTTCTGCTGCTGTTCTGACGCTGTTCTGACGCTGTTCTGCTGCTGTTCTGCTGCTTAAACCTGGGCTAAGCCTTCGCTTCACGTCTTCTATCGGAACTTCTCATTGCAGGACGATGGGGGCTAGAGAGGATTAAAGTGTTTAGAATGTAGGAACATATGATATTTAAAGGGATACTTCAGGATTTTGGAAAGGAACATATGATATTTAAAGGGATACTTCAGGATTTTGGCAATGAAGCCCTTTATCTACTTCCCCAGAGTCAGTTGAACTCGTGGATAATATTTGTATGTCTCTGTATGCAGAAGTTGCTAACTAGCGTTAGCGCAATTGCTGGCTAGTGTTAGTGCAAAGACAGGAAGTCTGTAATAACTGCTAGTATGCTAGTGGATGCCATAGACTTCCAGTCATGGCACCAGCGCTAGTTACCATTGGCTCGTGAAACTTCTTACTCTAACTTCTGTCATACAGAGACATAACATGTTCATACATGAGTTCATCTGACTGGGGAAATGGATAAATGTCTGTAAAAACCTGAATGATCCCTTTAAGTCAACATTTGGTCAAAGAGGGATGGGAAACCCAAGGTGAACTCTCATTGAACTTGTGTTGCCATAGTTTTCTTCCTCACGGTATTGGTCCAAATGGCCACCTGCTATCATTATTAACTGACAAACTAGTTATATACTTCCTTCAGACTTTTCAGTGATACAAAACTAGGAAGATGGTACTGAGCGGATGTTTCCTATATTTAATTTAATTCCATTTGATGTAAGGATGGCTGGTTTGCATGCTGTGTGTTGTATGTGACTCTGGGGACAGTATGGGGTGTTGAAAGGGACAGTATTGGGAGATCATTGGGCTGTCCAGAGGTGCAGGCTGACTGAGTCTCTCCTTCTGTTCCATAGACAGATAAAGCAGGAAGCAGCTGCTTCTGGATAACTGCTGCTGATACCTACCTTACCCCCTATCTGATGTCTCTCTGCTTTCTATCCAACATTTTCTCTCTCTCTCTCTCTCTCTCTCTCTCTCTCTCTCTCGCTCTCGCTCTCGCTCTCTCTCTCTCTCTCTGTCCATCTGTGGGAATGAGGCTTCCAGGTGGCCAAGAGAGAGCAAGGGGGGGGGGGGGGGGGGGGACAGGGCCGGAATCTAGGAAAGGTATGAGAGAGAGATTGCATTTGACATAGTGCCTTTGTCACTGAGCCAAGTTGTCTTTCAAGGTGCATTGCAGAGCCTTGGGCTGGGGGGATGGAGGGAGTGCGAGGAAAGGAAAAACAGCTGAAACTTTATCACAGATGTAGCATGTTGCACTGCCTGGAGCGTGACAGACAGGGAAAGGAGATGGTGAGGTAAGCAAGATACACAGATACAGATCAGGCCTCTGTAAGATACATACAAATACGTTCTCCTATTAGTCTTCTAGTGTCTACTGAAATAGTCTCTCCTGTTAGTCTTCTAGTGTCTACTGAAATAGTCTCTCCTGTTAGTCTTCTAGTGTCTACTGAAATAGTCTCTCCTGTTAGTCTTCTAGTGTCTACTGAAATAGTCTCTCCTGTTAGTCTTCTAGTGTCTACTGAAATAGTCTCTCCTGTTAGTCGTCTAGTGTCTACTGAAATAGTCTCTCCTGTTAGTCTTCTAGTGTCTACTGAAATAGTCTCTCCTGTTAGTCTTCTAGTGTCTACTGAAATAGTCTCTCCTGTTAGTCTTCTAGTGTCTACTGAAATAGTCTCTCCTGTTAGTCGTGTGGTTTCTACTCAAATAGTCTCTCCTGTTAGTCTTCTAGTGTCTACTGAAATAGTCTAGTCTCTCCTGTTAGTCTGCTAGTGTCTACTGAAATAGTCTAGTCTCTCCTCTTAGTATTCTAGTGTCTACTGAAATAGTCTAGTCTCTCCTGTTAGTCTGCTAGTGTCTACTGAAATAGTCTAGTCTCTCCTCTTAGTATTCTAGTGTCTACTGAAATAGTCTAGTCTCTCCTGTTAGTCTGCTAGTGTCTACTGAAATAGTCTAGTCTCTCCTGTTAGTCTTCTAGTGTCTACTGAAATAGTCTAGTCTCTCCTGTTAGTCTTCTAGTGTCTACTGAAATAGTCTAGTCTCTTCTCTTAGTCTGTTAGTGTCTACTGAAATAGTCTATCCTGTTAGTCTTGTAGTTTTTACTGAAATAGTCTCTCCTGTTAGTCTTCGAGTTTACTCTCTCCTGTTAGTCTTCTAGTGTCTACTGAAATAGTCTCTCCTGTTAGTACGCTAGTGTGTACTGAAATAGTCTAGTCTCTCCTGTTAGTCTTCTTGTGTCTACTGAAATAGTCTAGTCTCTCCTGATAGTCTTCTAGTGTCTACTGAAATAGTCTCTTAATCTTCTGGTATCTACTGAAATAGTCTCTCCAGTTAGTCTTCTAGTGTCTACTGAAATTGTCTCTCCTGTTAGACTTCTAGTGTCTACTGAAATACAATAAAATCAGTAGATGAAAGTTAAGGTATGTAATTGTAGCCGGGGTAAGGCAGGGTTTGGACTGTAGTGAACAGTGTCTTTGTTTGACCTATTATTATAAAGAATGTTATTTATGCCCCCACTGGCTTCAATGTAATCCATATATGTGTACTGTAGTGATTGTGCTTGAAGCTAGAGCCAGTCTCAAGGGACTCTATAGAAACTAGTCCCATAATAAGAACAGTTGCAAGAGAAGAGATATACCTCTACTTCCCCTTTGTCTCTCCGTGACCTTTCTGGAGAGGGTGTGGCACTGAACCACAATAATCTCTATGTAACCAAACACTGCATAGCCTTACATAAAATAAGAGAGAGAGAGAGAGAAAGGGAAAGGGGAGAGATAGAGATAAAAGAAGGGGGTGATGGGCGTGTGGTGGTGTCTGTGTTGGTGTGTGTTTGGAGATGTGAGGGCATGTCAGATGTCTGACCTCCTCCAGGGCTGGGGGTGGAATTCCCCCTTTCCCCAGTCTCCGCTCTTCCCTCTCTGCCCCTCCCTCTCCGCCTTCCCTCTCCGCTCCCCCTCTCCGCTCCCCCTCTCTGCTCTTCCCTCTCCGCTCTTCCCTCTCCGCTCTTCCCTCTCCGCTCTTCCCTCTCCGCTCTTCCCTCTCCGCTCCCCCTCTCCGCTCACCCTCTCCGCTCTTCCCTCTCCGCTCTTCCCTCTCCGCTCCCCCTCTCCGCTCTTCCCTCTCCGCTCTTCCCTCTCCGCTCCCCCTCTCCGCTCTTCCCTCTCCGCTCCCCCTCTCCGCTCTTCCCTCTCTGCTCTTCCCTCTCCGCTCCCCCTCTCCGCCCTTCCCTCTCCGCCCTTCCCTCTCCGCTCTTCCCTCTCCGCTTTTCCCTCTCCGCTCTTCCCTCTCCGCTCCCCCTCTCCGCTCCGCCTCTCCGCTCTTTCCTCTCCGCTCTTCCCTCTCCGCCCTTCCCTCTCCGCCCTTCCCTCTCCGCTCTTCCCTCTCCGCTCTTCCCTCTCCGCTCCCCCTCTCCGCTCCCCCTCTCCGCCCTTCCCTCTCCGCCCTTCCCTCTCCGCTCCCCCTTTCCGCCCTTCCCTCTCCGCTCTTCCCTCTCCGCTCCCCATCTCCGCTCCCCCTCTCCGCTCCCCCTCTCCGCTCTTCACACTCCGCTCCCCCTCTCCGCTCTTCCCTCTCTGCTCTTCCCTCTCCGCTCCCCCTCTCCGCCCTTCCCTCTCCACCCTTCCCTCTCCGCTCTTCCCTCTCCGCTCTTCCCTCTCCACTCCCCCTCTCCGCTCCCCCTCTCCGCCCTTCCCTCTCCACCCTTCCCTCTCCGCTCCCCCTCTCCGCCCTTCCCTCTCCGCCCTTCCTTCTCCGCTCTTCCCTCTCCGCTCTTCCCTCTCCGCCCTTCCCTCTCCGCCCTTCCCTCTCCACTCTTCCCTCTCCGCTCCCCCTCTCCGCTCTTCCCTCTCCACTCCCCCTCTCCGCTCCCCCTCTCCGCTCCCCCTCTCCGCTCTTCCCTCTCCGCTCTTCCATCTCCGCTCTTCCCTCTCCGCTCCCCCTCTCCGCTCCCCCTCTCCGCTCTTCCCTCTCCGCTCTTCCATCTCCGCTCTTCCCTCTCCGCTCCCCCTCTCCGCTCTTCCCTCTCCACACTTCCCTCTCCACTCTTCCCTCTCCACTCTTCCCTCTCCGCTCCCCCCTCTCTTAGCATCAAGTTCTAATGTGTATTTAGTGCCACGGTTCTATTTGTCAGATTGGCTCACCTCTGATGAATGGGCTAGTCAGTCAGTCAGTCTAGTCAGGTGTGTGTCTGCCCCAGTCCCCTTCACAGCCCCTGCCCTCTATACCTCTCCGTTCCATTTATTTTATTCCAGCCATTACAATGAACTTGTCCTCATTTAGCGTCTCCCACCAGCCTCCTCTGCTCTACACTGCACTTTCTCTACTATAATGAGGACAGACCAAGCCCCTTCAGTGGGACAGTCGCCTTCTATCCACCTCATAGTGGACTGGTCTACTGGTCCTCAGAGTGGACTGGCCTATTGGTCCTCATAGTGGACTGGTCTTCTGGTCCTCATAGTGGACTGGCCTACTGGTCCTCATATTGGACTGGTCTTCTGGTCCTCATAGTGGACTGGCCTACTGGTCCTCATAGTGTACTGGTCTCCTGGTCCTCATAGTGTACTGGTCTAATGGTCCTCATAGTGAACTGGTCTACTGGTCCTCATAGTGGACTGGCCTACTGGTCCTCATGGTGGACTGGCTTACTGGTCCTCATAGTGGACTGGTCTACTGGTCTTCATAGTGGACTGGTCTACTAGTCCTCATAGTGGACTGGTCTACTGGTACTCATAGTGGACTGGTCTAGTGGTCCTCATAGTGGACTGGCCTACTGGTCCTCATAGTAAACTGGTCTACTGGTCCTCATAGTTGACTGGCCTGATGGTCCTCATAGTGGACTGGCTTACTGGTCTTCATAGTGGACTGGCTTACTGGTCCTCATAGTGGACTGGCCTACTGTTCCTCATAGTGGACTGGCTTACTGGTCTTCATAGTGGACTGGCTTACTGGTCCTCATAGTGGACTGGCCTACTGGTCCTCATAGTGGACTGGCTAACTGGTCCTCTTAGTGGACTGGCTTACTGGTCCTCATAGTGGACTGGCCTACTGGTCCTCATAGTGGACTGGCTAACTGGTCCTCTTAGTGGACTGGCTTACTGGTCCTCATAGTGGACTGGCTTACTGGTCCGCATAGTGGACTGGCCTACTGGTCCCCATAGTGGACTGGCTTACTGGTCCTCATAGTGGACTAGCTTACTGGTTCTCCATGTTGAGGCAGGACCAGACCAGACATTGGTGTTGTGTTATTGAGATGATCCCAGGACCTCTCCTAGGCCCCATGTCTTATTGGGCCCTGCCAATGGGATTCGGACAGAGTGCTGACTCTGCAGGTGGTGGCATAAGTTAATTTGGCCCGCTGTTTAGAGCTATAATAGCTTATTGATTGGTTGACAGAGATGCAAGGAGCTGCATGGAAGGCCACAGAGAGAGGAGAGAATAAGTTAACCATCACTGAAAGTGCTGCCACAATTGAATCACTTTACCCAGGGTTCACCACTGCCATGTAAATTGTGTTCTTCCCTCTGATGTGTTTGACTGACATGGCTGAGAGTGAGACAGTGAGTAACTTGCTGATTCTTGCAAACCCTTCCTGTACTCCAGTCTGGCTCCTGCCTGCCATGTTCCTGAGGGAGACAGGTCTCCAGCCCCAGGGGCTGTGGCTAATTCATGCTAAGCTGTGGGGTTCATTTCAGCCATGCTGCACAGTGGTGATCTCCATCTGTTTGTTCTGGTCAGGACGTCTCAGTCGCCCTCTCCAGCTCCACTGGCCAGACCCTGGCAACACCTGACAGCTGGTCCAGCCATCACTCCTTCAGTCTGCTCCAGTGTGTGTGTATTCTCAGAGGAACCCCGGCCCATTAGCGTTGATGTCACATGCGCTGCGGCCCGGTTACCTGGAAACTGCACGTTTCTTTCATTTGACTGGTGGCACTTTGGCTCTGCATGCTGCATGTAGTCCTACCATCAGCAGCGAGACGGAAAGAGAGCGAGAGTAAAGGGGCTCCCCTCTTCCAATGCGTGAAATGAGCCTATATCAACACAAATGTGTTTTAAGGCTATTATCTCCATTTGCCTTATTCTGACCATGTGGTGAAGCTCTTGTACTATGGCCTTTCTTGGTTGTGCTGTGTAGGAGAGCTGTGTGTTTAAAAATCAAATCAAATCACATTTTATTTGTCACCTGCGCCGAATACAACATTTGTTGACCTCACAGTGAAATGCTTACTTACAAGCCCTTAACCAACAATGCAGTTTTAAGACAATACCCCCCAAAAAGTAAGAGATAAGAATAACAAATGATTAAAGAGCTGCAGTAAATAACAATAGCTGGGCTACATACAGGGGGTACCGGTACAGAGTCAATGTGGGGGGCACCGGTGTCGAGGTAATTGATGTAATATGTACATTTAGGTATAGTTATTAAAATGACTATGCATAGATAAAAACAGAGAGTGTAGCAGCAGCGTTCCAGAGGGTGGAGGGTGGGGGTAGAAGCTATTTAGGAGCCTCTTGGACCTAGACTTGGCGCTCCGGTACCGCTTGCCGTGCGGTAGCTGAGAGAACAGTCTATGACTAGGGTGGCTGTAATCTTTGACAACTGACACCGCCTGGTATAGAGGTCCTGGATGGCAGGAAGCTTGGCCCCGGTCATGTACTGGGCCTTACGCACTACCTTCTGTAGTGCCTTGCGGTCGGAGGCCGAGCAGTTGCCAAACCAGGCAGTGATGCAACCCATCAAGATGCTCTCCATAGTGCAGCTGTAAGGTTTGAAGTTCTGAGGACCCATGCCAAATCTTTTCAGTCTACTGAGGGGGAATTGGTTTTGTCGTACTCTCTTCACGACTGTCTTGGTGTGCTTGGACCATGTTAGTTTGTTGGTGATGTGAACGCCAAGGAATCTCTCAACCTGCTCTACTGCAGCCCCGTCGATAAGAATGGGGGCGTACTCGGTCCTCCTTTTCCTGTAGTCCACAGTCATCTCCTTTGTCTTGATCACGTTGAGGGAGAGGTTGTTGTCCTTGCACCACACGGTCAGGTCTCTGACCTCATTCCTATAGGCTGTCTCATTGTTGTCAGTGATCAGGCCACTGTTGTGTCATCAGCAAACTTAATGATGGTGTTGGAGTTGTGCCTGGCGTGCAGTGAACAGGGAGTACAGGAGGGGACTGAGCACGCACCCATGAGGGGCCCCCGTGTTGTGGATCAGCGTGGCGGATGTGTTGTTACCTACCCTTACCACCTGGGGGTGGCCCGTCAGGAAGTCCAGGATCCAGTTGCAGAGGTAGGTTTTTAGTGCCAGGGTCCTTAGTTTAGTGATGAGCTTTAAGGGCACTCTATGGTTTTGAATGCTGAGCAGTAGTCAATGAATAGCATTCTTACATAGGTGTTCCTTTTGTCCAGGTGTGAAAGGGCAGTGTGGAGTGCAATAGAGATTGCATCATCAGTGGATCTGTTTGGGGGTATGCAAATTGGAGTGGGTCTGAGGTTTCTGGGATAATGGTGTTGATATGAGCCATGATCAGCCTTTCAAAGCATTTCATGGCTACAGACATGAGTGCCATGGGTCGGTAGTCATTTAGGCAGGTTAAAGCCAGTGACTGATGTGGTGTACTCCTCAATGCCATCGGAAGAATCCCGGAACATATTCCAGTCTGTGCTAGCAAAACAGTCCTGTAGTTTAGCATCTGCTTCATCTGACCACTTTTTTGTAGACCGAGTCATTGGTGCTTCCTGCTTAAAAATGTTCCTGTTAGCAGGAATCAGGAGGATATAATTATGGTCAGATTTGCCAAATGTAGGGCGAGAGAGAGCTTTGTACACATCTCTGTGTGTGGAGTGAAGGTGCTCTAGAATTTTTTTTCTTTCTGGTTGCACATTTAACTTGCTGATAGAAATTAGGTAAAACTGATTTCAGTTTTCTTGCATTAAAGTTTTCGGCCACTTAGAGCTCCGCCTCTGGATGAACGTTTTCCTGTTTGCTTATGGAGGTATACAGCTCACTGAGTGCGGTTTTAGTACCAGAATCGGTCTGTGGTGGTATGAAGACAGCTACGAAAAATACAGCTGAAAACTCTCTAGGTAGATAGTGTGGTCTACAGCTTATCATGAGGTGAGCAAAACCTTGAGATTTCCTTCGATATTGTGCACCAACTGTTGTTTACATAAATGTATAGGCCACCTGCTGTTCTGTCCTGCCGATAGAGTGTATAACCCTCCACCTGTATGTTCTTAATGTCGACATTCAGCCACAACTCTGCCGGGGCGGCAGGGTAGCCTAGTGGTTAGAGCGTTGGACTAGTAACCGGAAGGTTGCACGTTCAGACCCCCGAGCTGACAAGGTACAAATCTGTCGTTCTGTCCCTGAACAGGCAGTTAACCCACTGTTCCTAGGCCGTCATTAAAAATAAGAATTGGTTCTTAACTGACTTGCCTAGTTAAATAAAGGTAAAAAATAAAATAAAAACATTAGATATTACAGTTGTAATGTCCCGTTGGTAGGATAAACGTGTTTTCAGTTCGTACCATTTATTTTCCAGCGATTGAACGTTAGCTAGCAGGACGGAAGGCAAGGGCAGATTAGCCTCTCGTCTCCTGATCCTCACAAGGCGCTCTGGATCTCTTTGTGCAAAATCTGCGTTTCCTCCAGCGAATAACGGGGATCTGGGCCTGGTCAGGTGTGTGTGTGTATTATATCCCTCCTGTCCGACTCATTGAAAAATAACTTCGTCCAGTTTGAGGTGAGCAATCGCAGTTCTGATGTCCAAAAGCTATTTTCGGTCATAAGAGACGGTAGCAGCAACATTTTGTACAAAACAAGTTACGAACTACGTGAAAAAACAAACAAAATGCATGGTTGGTTAAGAAATGATAAGACGGCAGCCTTCCCCTCCACGCCATTTTACGTAGGATCGCTTTCTCTACTGCCCACACTCCCCTACCCTGTGACGGAATCACATGTCCTGCTGTGAGATATTCAGGGGGGAGAGGGCGTGAGCCCCATCCTGAGTTTTGTCTTCAGATAGGCTCACCTCAAATCCGGTCTGGCAAGTATCAATCTGTCTGCACTCCAACACTCAGTTATATCAGAGACAAACAGCCGCTGGGGGTGGGGAGAAAATGAGAGGGATAGTGTAAACAGAGAGACAAGAAGTAGTGACCTTGTCCTCCACACACACACACACACACACACACACACACACACACACACACACACACACACACACTCTGACCTGGTGGATGAGCCCTTATCTGGCATTTGGGAGACAACCGGGACAACATGTGGCATAACCTTCTCCTCACCCCTGGTCCTCCAAATAATCCCCTCTCCTGACAGGCTTTGTCTGAAGACCCTGCCAAGGCCCTACTCAACCACTAGATGATTCCTTTGTCAGGATGTGCCACTCGGTGACATTAAGATCAGAGGAAGAAGAGGAAGGGAGAAGAAAGGAACGACAATGAAAGAGAAGTGTTAAAAAGGAGATGGGAAACAAGCTACTGCTAGAAGACGGGAGGAGAGAGAAGACTATAGAGGAGGTTACAGTTGGACAGGGAGCCTCTCTCTCTCTCTCTCTCTCTCTCTCTCTCTCTCTCTCTCTCTCTCTCTCTCTCTCAGCTTGCATGGTGGAGATAAGAGGGACAGGTGGTTTTCTGTTTCGTAAACAACTCAGACAGCTGGCAACTCTCTGGCCATGCACTCGTTGGAGAATTTGTGTATGTATGTGCGTGTGCGTGCGTGCGTGTGTGCAAGTGTTTCTAGATCCATGTGTCTGTGTGTGGTAGTGCTCTGAGCCTGTGCCAGCTGAGACATCTCCCTGTAGTCTGTCTCAATTTTGCTACCCATGTTTTTCTTCTCTTCCTCCTTTCTTCTCTTCCTCATTTCTTCTCTCTCTTGCAACAGTTGGCAGAGGTCCAGATTATGCCACTCTCTGGAAGGTTTTTCTTCTTGTCACAGGACTCAGTAGTGTAAAAACAGTTCTGCCTTAAAGCCTGACAGAGTATTTAGTGTTCTGGCCCAACACTCATATTAATGAAAGTGTACCGTTGATTTTTCCATGGCATTTACCTACTTCTCCCTCTCGTTCCTGACTTTGGACTTGCTACTGATGTCTGTTAATATTTGTGTCATTACTTCAGTCCTGTAGAGTGATACAGTATCTTTAAACTGACATACAGAGTACACATAGGCATATGGCCTGGAATGTTCAGGTAACCTACTCAAAATGTAGCCTAAACAATCCATGGTATTAATTTGTGTAAGATGTTTGTGTAGTATACTATTTACAACCAGTGAGTGAATACAGTATATTTCCATTCCAGGAAGATTCTGGACGGCCCCCTCTCTCTCCACTGGCATGGCAGACTGTTTTATTCATGTTCTCTGGTTAGTTTGTAGTTTGGGGCTTGTTCCACACACAGGCCTGTGTTTGATGGGATTGTGTAGTAGTGAGTGAAGAAGGCCTGTCTCCCCTGTGGCAGCGTGTTTTGTTTGCAGAAAAGAGGTACTAAATGGGCCAGAGGCGTTTATTTGCTGCTGGCAAACAGACACTGTCCACTGTGGTTCAAACAGACACTGTCCTCTGTGGTTCAAACATACACTGTCCTCTGTGGTTCAAACAGACACTGTCCTCTGTGTTTGAAACAGACACTGTCCTCTGTGGTTCAAACATACACTGTCCTCTGTGGTTGAAACAGACACTGTCCTCTGTGGTTGAAACATACACTGTCCTCTGTGGTTCAAACATACACTGTCCTCTGTGGTTCAAACATACACTGTCCTCTGTGGTTGAAACAGACACTGTCCTCTGTGGTTGAAACAGACACTGTCCTCTGTGGTTGAAACAGACACTGTCCTATGTGGTTGAAACATACACTGTCATCTGTGGTTGAAACAGACACTGTCCTCTGTGGTTGAAACAGACACTGTCCTCTGTGGTTCAAACAGACACTGTCCTCTGTGGTTGAAACAGACACTGTCCTCTGTGGTTCAAACAGACACTGTCCTCTGTGGTTGAAACAGACACTGTCCTCTGTGGTTGAAACAGACACTGTCCTCTGTGGTTGAAACAGACACTGTCCTCTGTGGTTCAAACAGACACTGTCCTCTGTAGTTCAAACAGACACTGTCCTCTGTGGTTCAGAGTTGGGTTGCCGCTGTGGCCAGTCTTTTTATCATTGGTCAGTGGGGGTCACACAACTTTTAACCCTTTGTGTCCACCCTGTTCTGAAGGGAACATGAGAATAAAGTACAGATCACCCTCCCCTCCGGCCCTGCCACACCCTGACAGACTGACACCGGGATCTGAATAGAGAAGCATCTAAAACCCAGTGATTTACATCAACAGTAGATCTTCTATTCTCTCCCTCTCTGTTGTCTATCAATGCTTTCTTTGAACTTGGAGGCCTTTCCTTTCAACCTCCCCTTCCTCCTCTTCAATAGGACAGGAGGCCCTCACCTGTTCCATTGATGTTTAACGCCCTCAGGGGGTCTCCTTGCATGGGACAGCTTCCTCTTTTTTTGGGGAGAGATCTTTCATATGCAAAGCTGCATTGTTTTAGATGAAAGCAGTCTTTTGTGATCTCCAACACCACACCACCTGTCATTAATATTTCACTATTTTCTTCTCAATATATTAGTCATCTGTTTTTCATTTTTCTGAGTTGATGAAGCTGTTTTCCATACACTAATCTGCTGTTTAAGTAGGACCGTAATGGCACTGATTATCTCCTTAACACCACAATTACACTGTGATATATTTTATAATAATATGTGCCATTTAGCAGACGCTTTTATCCGAAGCGACTTACTGTCGTTTGCTGGTACATTTACGTGCGTACTTGTTATGCTCCAGTCCATTGGATACACTCGTTCTATCGTTTATACCCATAGACTGATAGTTTATACCCATAGACTGATCCTTTATCCTGTCAGGCTGATTGTCTGTCTGTGCTGTGCTGGGATTTCATCAGACCATAATTTAGACTTGAGCTCTCCTTAATGAACTAATGTATGCCTGGCTCTGGAGATCAATAACTCCTGATTGGTTGAGAGACGTTTGCACCCCCCACACCACTTTCATCTGTTAATTAGATTCTGGTGTGAAAATGAGGGCCTTCTAAACAAAATTCTAGATGAGAGTTTGACTTGCTACTCTGACTATTTCACAGCACAGTGGTTATGGCCAGAAAGTCCCTATCCAAGCATCTCAAAATAAGCCCTTGTTACATTGTTGTGTGCATAAGCAAGTAGCCCCATTATCAGGCACAATAGAGAGTAGATACACATTTTGAAATATGGGGTGTGGGGGTGCAACTCAATATTACCAAGTTGTTCTCAGTGTATATTGCAATGTGGCCTTAATGATCTGGTTGTGTAACACAGAAATATGTCGGCTAGCTATAGGCTCTCAGATGTTATACAGTCTTTTCCCATTCATCAATAATTACTACAGACACACACTCAGGTGGACATAGTGTTATACCTAGTCTTCTCTTCCTTGCCGTCGCTCCACATAAGAGCTCTAAAGCACTTAATGTGTATGTGTCCTTGTGTCTGTCCAGGGCATTTGGACAGCAGCACACACAGTCTATAGTTAATGATATTGGCTAAGCAAAGCTCTGAGGAAATACTCTCCCCTGAATGAACGGATTTCAAAATACAGAAGGGACCCTGTTCTGTTATGGTCATTTTTCAGATACCCCCCCCCCCCCCCCCCCCCCCCCCGCCCCTTAGTTGTTATAGTGATTTCTGCAGCCGAGATTACATCAACAATTCAGAAATATTGGGTTCTTTCATCCCACACAGTTTCGATTTCCGTTCTCTCCCCCAGGGACTGGGCACTTAAAGCCAACTTTGTTCCCCTAAGACATTTCTCTTCCCAAGACTAAAGTTATTACAGCTGTCTATGTGTCTCACAAATGCCCATTTGTTGGTCCTGTTATAACGGTTTAAGCAGAGCACATGCGATGGACTTTGTCATTTACTAGGCAGGGAAAAAAAGATAATCTCATGAAATGTTGTATTAGTCATGTCAAGTAATAAGTAGTTATACTGCATGCTTTACATCGCATTGTCATCTCTTTGTTTAGTCGTTTACTGGCGCGATGCTGGCATCTTTCTAAAAGGATTCCCCAGCTCTGCTCACCTGCTATAGATTAGCTCTATATTGTCGACTAGGCCAGTTTTAATCCGGTTTTGTCTGGATCTGAACGGTTTATTTGTTCATCTGGACAATCAAATGTTGTTGTGCTCTAGCTCATCCTGTCTGGCGAACACAGCAGGTTGACTGATTGTATTTAGACCATAGCACAGCCACTGAGGCCCATGAGAAGCACTCTGGGAGAACCAGAACATCAGCCATGGTCAAACAAAACAAGGCCAAATTCACCAGAAGCAGGCCCCCTTTGTCTCACGGTGTCTGGGAATCATCACAGGAGACAGGATCAAGGTGACCATTCTAAACAACCTTGGAGTTGCTGGCCATTGGCGGCTGGCTAATTCCTGGGTGCAGACAGACCAGAGCAGAGGAGTGAAGTGGGTGTAGCAGCCATACAGGAGGATTGGAACAAACAGTCTGGTTAAGAGCCTCTCTCTCTGTCATCTCTGTCTCGTCTGTTCCTCTGTCTGTCTGTTCTATAGGCTCTGCTATCTGGGCCGTCCATTCCCCTACAGAGCAGAGTGGTGTTATGAGCAGATCTTTATGTCCCTGGTTGATTTATCACTGTGAGGTGAGATAAGGCTGTCTGCTAATCCCTTCAGATGAACCATTGCCCTCCACACACATCTATCTATCTATCTATCTATCTATCTATCTATCTATCTATCTATCTATCTATCTATCTATCTATCTATTCAATTCAATTCAAAAGAATAATGACATTATACATGTAATTGTATATGTATACAGTGGTGTAACGATGTACAAATGATTATAGTACAAATGGGAAAATAAATAAGCATGAATATGGGTTGTATTTACAATGGTGTTTGTTCTTCACTGGTTGACCTTTTCTTGTGGCAACAGGTCACACATCTTGCTGCTGTGATGGAACACGGTGGTATTTCACCCTGTAGATATGGGAGTTTATCAAAATTGGGTTTGTTTTCAAATTATTTTTGGATCTGTGCAATCTGAGGGAAATATGTGTCTCTAATATGGTCATACATTGGGCAGGAGGTTAGGAAGTGCAGCTCAGTTTCCACCTCATTTTGTGGGCAATGTGCACATAGCCTGTCTTCTCTTGAGAGCCAGGTCTGCCTACGGTGGCCTTTCTCAATAGCAAGGCTATGCTCATTGAGTCTGCACATAGTCAAAGCTTTCCTTAAGTTCGGGTCAATCACAGTGGTCA
Organism: Oncorhynchus mykiss; assembly: GCF_013265735.2. Taxonomy (NCBI): domain Eukaryota; kingdom Metazoa; phylum Chordata; class Actinopteri; order Salmoniformes; family Salmonidae; genus Oncorhynchus; species Oncorhynchus mykiss. Next base: position 33,686,393 of record NC_048591.1, read on the forward strand.
GGTATTCTGCCACTGTGTACTCTCTGTTTAAGGCCAAATAGCATTCTAGTTTGCTCAGTTTTTTTTATTAATTCTTTCCAATGTGTCAAGTAATTATCTTTTTGTTTTCTTTCTTTTTGAATTCTTGGTTGGTGAGCGGATCCCAGACCTCACAACCATAAAGGGAAATAGGTTCTATAACTGATTCAAGTATTTTTAGCCAGATCATAATTGGTATGTTGAATTTTATGTTCCTTTTGATGGCATAGAATGCCTTTGTTGCCTTGTCTCTCAGATCGTTCACAGCTTTGTGGAAGTTATTGAACTCTGAGATTTTCAGGCAGCACAGGCTTGCTCACAGGCAGGCATATGTGTCTCTAATGTGTCTCTAGTGTGGCCCCAATTGGAGACTATGAAGAAGGAAGAAAACATATATAAGAACAGCATTAGTGTAGTATAGTGTCATATTCTATTCACAGGTCATTTTATTATCATCTTTCCTGTTAGTCCTATTCCCAAAGTGGATGAGTGACTTTTCAGTGTTGAGTAGGGGTTATGCATTGGTTGTCCAAAGTCAACCAGTTTGATGTTAAGTCAGAGGAGTGCTGAATTGCAGCTTGTTCAGCACTAAGTTAAACAGACAGGGATTATTTCTGCAAACGGTCGAAGACGAGTTTGTTGACCGAAGTGAGACGAATGAGACCCTTGGGGAAATCTCAGCCTGGACAGAAGTGAATGGTATTGTTGTGTGTGTGTATGTGTGTGTGTGTGTGTGTGTGTGTGTGTGTGTGTGTGTGTGTGTGTGTGTGTGTGTGTGTGTGTGTGTGTGTGTGTGTGTGTGTGTGTGTGTGTGTGTGTGAAAAGTACAGGCATGGTCATTGTGTTAATGAGATTGTGTTGTGCTCAGGGTGAAATTACCCTTGCCTCAGTGAAGGGTGAGAAGAGAACAGGGTAAATGCTGTACAGCTGTCCTGGGTACTGTCATTAGAGCGTAAATCTGGCAGGATATCATCAAGGTAATCAAATGAACCGTGTGATCAAGCAGAGGCCTAATGAAAATGTTCGCTATTGTGTTATTGCCTGTCTTTTTCCATTCGGAAGGAAGATATGGTTTCACCAGGCACTTCACCAGGCACAATTACTTATGGATTTCAACTTTGCCAGATGTGTATGGCTTGATAGTCTAGATATGAAAAACAGGAAAGTTCATATAGTGTCACCCATCCAAGTAGACATCCTCCGTTTAGACAGGCCTACCAATGTGCATATGGTTTGTTAGCTTCAGACAGTTAAACTTGCAACCTCAATAGACCTACTTACTCAAAGCAGTACCACGCAATGTACTTGAAGCCATGGAAATCACAGCACTTATCTGTTTGATGTGCCAGCCAGAAAGCAGGGATAGGATCCCTGAAGAGCACTTATGTTCGGGCCACATCTCTCCCATTGGCTCAGCCACTCTCACATGTAAAACCTGTCTTTTACTATACAATAGCCATCATTTATATGATAATGTAAATGTCCCAGGGCATGAACACCACCACTCAAACTGCTATGCTTTTGTTGCTAGTTATTATTTGACCTTCAACAGTATAATACTTCAAACCAAAATAAATAAATACATGAAGAAAATGAGTTTATTTTTTCTTGTCAACAAACTGAAACAAATGTCTCCTTTAGGTATAATTCCGCTCTAAGTATTTCTCTAAAGAAGTGTGTCTTTGTGAACCACTTCATCTTTCAGCGGTCTCCGCTCCGTAGCGACTGGTGTCTGTCAACAGGAGAGTTGGGGGTCCTCCATCTCCCCGTCCCCTCCTCTGTGACCTCCCTTCTCGCACCTTTTAACCCTGCATGTCTCTGTTTATAAACTTTATACATTTTGACAACCGGTGCAGAAGGGAGGAGGGGGGAGACAAATCCACTTTTTATTCGGAAAGAGCCCCTCTTCTCTGTCAACGGGGAGAGAGACGTTAAAGGCTTTAAAATAATCGCAGGCCTTTTCACTGGGGGGTTCTCTAATTGAGCCTGGGCTGACCCCTGACCCTAGCATGCCGTCTGTTTTCTATCGCCAGGCTAGATTGAAATGGGAAAAGTGGGTAGAGACCAGGAGAGACCAGGACTCATTCTTATTTATGAATGTTCTGCTTGTCCCTCCTGCTTTGCATGGCCCTGTGCAGAATTAGCACACTGAAGGTGGATCCACTGTGGAGGGGCCTACAATCTATCCTCCTGAGACCCGGAAAAAAAAACATGTTACAAAAAGAGAATCTGAAAAAGGTTGTATACATGTTTTATTGTATTTGCACTGTAGTGCCCATTATGACTCAGTTGATAGTATATATGAAACATGTAACATTGCAGTAAATGGGGACAGTAGGTAAAACACCTACTGCATGATGATGTCCACTACAGAGGACATTTATTTACCATCTCTTATTTGGCTCTTATTTAATGTAAACAAATATATATATATATATTTATATATATATATATATATATATATATATATATATATATATATATATATATATATTACACTGATCTGAAAACTCACCAAACTATTCCTGAGATTTGGGGACCTGTAAGAAACAATTATAAATATAAATCTCACAAAAATGATAATTACACAATTATACACGCTATCAAATGTGCTAATTGTGATGGTAGCCAAAAAATAAAAATTTTTAAAAAAAACTGAAAGAAACAAGGTGGCACCCCCACACACCCCCACACATGTGATGTCATTGAAAAGCCCAGGATGTCCTCTCAAAGGTACAACAGGACCTTACACCGTGGTATGTATGGCCTTAGAGATACGGATCAACAACGAATGTCCATTAGAGAGGAAATAAATGAATTGTTGGGTCTCACGAGGCTATGAGACAAACAAAAGGGGAACAGGGGCAGTAGCTGGAATGTGCAACACAGAGGCCAGGATAATAGAATCTGAGAGGTAGGGTGTATGACCTGTCCACATTAATATACCTCTGTTTGGGGACATTTTAATCATTTAGCAAATACTCTTACCCAGTGTGACTTACATGAGGGTTAAGTGCCTTGCTCAATGGCACATCGTGAGATTTTTCACTGAGTCGGCTCAGGGATTCGAACCAGTGACCTTTCACTTACTGGCCCAACACTCATAACTGCCTCATTCACTGGCTGGGGGGCTTTGTTTAGGATATGTGTCCCCAACTTCCTCACCTGGACACCGTAAAACGATCACCTAAACATCTCAAACAATGAATGTTGTTGTTTTTCCATCTTGAAAGACTAACACTGACAGTCTCTCAGAGCCTCTCAGGGCCATTCTAACAATGTGACATAGAGAAGTCGTCTGTAGATATTGACCAGTGTGTGTGGGAGAGGAAGTATTTTGACTGGTGCATTAGACGTCATGTAAACAAGGTTGACAGCATGCTTGTGTACCTGGAAATAGAGGCAGGACACACGATCTGTGTCACTCAAACTCGTCTCCTGAATACAACACAGGACCCATTTAGTTCTCCGTGATGTGGTACATGTTATCAAGCGCGGGCTTTGTTCACCGAAATCTGTCAAGCTAGCCAGAGACTTCGCAGCCTGACATAGTGAACCAATGTGAACTGAATACCGATAATACCATGCTATTGTCAGAACAAGAAGCTTACAGTGGCTTGCGAAAGTATTCATCCCCCTTGGCATTTTTCCTATTTTGTTGCCTTAAAATTAAAATATTAATTTTATATTTTTGGGGTGTTTGTATCATTTGATTTAGACAACATGCCTACCTACCACTTTGATGATGCAATATATTTTTTATTGTGAAACAAACAAGAAATAAGACAATAAAAACATAACTCTTGAGCATGCATAACTATTCACCCCCCAAAAAGCCAATGCTTTGTAGAGCCACGTTTTGCAGGGTTTACAGCTGCAATTATCCTGGGGTAGGTTTCTATAAGCTTGGCACATATAGCCACTGGGATTTTTACCCATTCTTTAAGGCAACACTGCTCCAGCTCCTTCAAGTTGGAAGGGTTCCGCTGCTGTATAGCAATCTTTAAGTCATACCACAGATTCAATTGGATTGAGGTCTGTGCTTTGACTAGGCCATTCCAAGACATTTAAATGTTTCACCTTAAACCACTCAATTGTTGCTTTAGCAGTATGCCTAGTGTCATTGTCCTGCTGAAAGGTGAACCTCTGTCCCAGTCTCAAATCTCTGGAAGACTGAAACAGGTTTCCCTTATGAATTGCCCTGTATTTAGCGCCATCCATCATTCCTTCAATTCTGACCAGTTTCCCAGTCCCTGCCGATGAAAAAGATCCCCACATCATGATGCTGCCACCACCATGCTTCACTGTGGGGATGGTGTTCTCGGGGTGATGAGAGGTGTTGGGTTTGCACCAGACAGTGTTTTCCTTGATGGCCAAAAAGCTCCATTTTAGTCTCATCTGACCAGAATACCTTCTTCCATATGTTTGGGGAGTCTCCCACATGCCTTTTGGCTAACACCAAACGTGTTTGCTAATTTCTTTCTTTAAGCATTGGCTTTTTTGGCCACTCTTCCATAAAGCCCAGCTCTGTGGAGCGTGTGGCTTAAAGTGGTCCTATGGACAGATATTCCAATCTCCGCTGTGGAGCTTTGCAGCTCCTTCAGGGTTATCTTTGGTATCTTTGTTGCCTCTCTGATTAATGCCCCCCTGGACTGGACTGTGAGTTTTGGTGGAAGGCCCACTCTTGGCAGGTTTGTTGTGGTGCCATATTCTTTCCATATTTTAATAATGGATTTAATGGTGCTCCATGGGATGTTCAAAGTTTCTGATATTTTTCTATAACCCATCCCTGATCTGTACTTCTCCACAACTTTGTCCCTGACCTGGTTGGAGAGCTCCTTGGTGGTGCCCCTTGCTTAGTGGTGTTGCAGACTCTGGATCCTTTCAGAACAGGTGTATATATACTGAGATCATGTGACACTTAGATTGCACACAGGTGGACTTTATTTAACTAATTATGTGACTTCTGAAGGTAATTGGTTGCACCAGATCTTATTTAGAAGCTTCATGGCAAAGCGGGTGAATACATATGCACACACCACTTTTCAGTTTTTTATTGTTTAGCATTTTTTTGAAACAAGTACTTTTTTTCATTTCACTTCACCAATTTGGACTATTTTGTGTATGTCCATTACATGAAATCCAAATAAAAATCCATTTAAATTCCAGGTTGTAATGCAACAAAATAGGAAAAACACAGAGGGGGTGAATACTATTGCAAGTGACTGTATATCAAAATGTGCAGTATGGTCAAAGTGGAGTTCAGGACAGTTCATCAGGTACTTGAGAAGATCATTGACAGGTTCAGAGGTATTTTCTTCAGTCTCTCCAAAGAAAGTCTCTTTTAATAAGGACAAGGTAAGAAGTGCTGTCTTCACTGCTGAAGTTAATAAGCGAAGAAAAGTGTGGAAGTGTCATTCATTTCTAGTACCCCGTGGAGAATGCCACTTTAGACATCTCTCCTGCGTAATCTACCACTACAGTAGGCTGGATGATTTATGCAGTGGGGTATTTAAGAGGTACCGTGGAGGACACAGTCTGGAACTACTGAGGAGTTGTTTAATGAACATTCTCTAATTAGAGTCTGTTTTCCTCCCTTTTGTTCTTTGTATATATTCTCCATTGTTCTCCTCCGATCTCCGTGGAGCAAGATAAATTACATGAATTAAGTTCTGCTCCAACTCGTTCAAAACGTCAGGAGGATAGTTTTCAGGAAAATAGCTTCACTTCCTCATCTATCCAAACGTCTTCTTCCCAAAGGATAGTTTGTATCTGTTTAGTGATGTTTGTTGCTTTTTCTGTGGACTGCCAAGTTGTGCTAATTGAAAGACTTGGCAGACAGGTAACAGCCAAACAGACGGTTTGAAAACCCCCATCTCTGCTCTCTGCTATTCTGCACATCCCAGTCACTGTACTGTACAAATGTCCATGCTTTGTCCTCTGTTGGTCTGCAGAGGTATGTGTCCTTCAGCTTCTGCAGTGACGCAGGTACACAGGTCAGTGGTCTAAGCCCGCCTCCGGCTGCAGCGATAGGCCCAGCTCACCTGAATCCCTGTGGGTATGTGGGTGTGTGAGGGGGCAGGGGTAATGGAGGAGAATCGGTCACTGGAGCTAGTGGTAGTGATGGGGACTTTTAATCATTTTCTTATGTACCCTAGAGCGCCATAGCTCGATAGGGCCTCCCTGCGGACCCCTCTAGGACACTATAACCCCCCTACTCCCTCCTCTATCGCTGCCTCCTACCCTGCCCACGCTCTCCTGACTCAACCCTCTCTGCAGTAGTAAATTATACACTACAGCACGTTGATAGGATCTCACGGCTCACTGCAGTCTACTGGGTGTTGAGGAGCCACAGAGGAGAGATACTGGAGGGGGAAGAGGAGGAGGGTGTAGAAGTAGTGGAGAGAGAAACGGACGGACGGACAGACGGACGGACAGACAGACAGACAGATCTCTCAGATCTTTACAAATCTCGATCTCTATACATTTCTCTTCCTCTCTGTCTATCTCTGCCTCCCCCTGTCTGTCTCCACAGTCTCCCTCGATCCTTCTGTCTCTCTCTGGGCCCTGTCTGTCTCTCTCTGGGCCCCTTCTGTCTCTCTCTGGAACCTGTCTGTCTCTCTCTCTCTCTGGGCCCCTTCTGTCTCTCTCTGGGCCCCATCTGTCTCTCTCTGGGCCCTGTCTGTCTCTCTCTGGGCCCTGTCTGTCTCTCTTTGGAACCTGTCTGTCTCTCTCTGGAACATGTCTGTCTCTCTCTGGGCCTGTCTGTCTCTCTCTGGAACATGTCTGTCTCTCTCTGGGCCCTGTCTGTCTCTCTCTGGGCCCTGTCTGTCTCTCTCTGGGCCCTGTCTGTCTCTCTTTGGAACCTGTCTGTCTCTCTCTGGAACATGTCGGTCTCTCTCTGGGCCTGTCTGTCTCTCTCTGGGCCCTGTCTGTCTCTCTCTGGAACATGTCAGTCCCTCTCTGGGCCCTGTCTGTCTCTCTCTGGGCCCTGTCTGTCTCTCTCTGGAACATGTCTGTCCAGGCTAAGCACTGGCTGAACTGGCAGTCCCCCCTTCCCCCAACAAAACAAACTGGCAGAGTGATTGTGGAATAGAAGGGAATAGAAAGCAGCTCTAGAAACTCTAGGCTGGGGCACAGGCCACATGGATTAGCTTGAAAAGCATGGTATTGTCAACCAAATTTAAATGGATCCTGTTTTTGTGTCCCCCTGAAGGAACAATGAGGGACTTTCCTGTGTGTCCCTGTGGGCTTCTAGGGGAGGTTGAAGCAGAGGGGAGAGTCAGGCCTTCTCCACATCACATTCATCCCTCTATTCACACCACTGATCTCAATTACCTGCACAGCGCTTTCACAATATTGTTGAAAATTGCATCGCATAATACGCAAAATGAACTGAATCCATTTGAATATTAATTCACAAGACACACATCACATTGCAAAGTAGTGGATAAATCAGAAAACAGATTTAATTAACTATCCGCTGTATGTGGTTTTCTGGTCTGAGTGTTGCATTTGAATGGAATCCTGTTATATGAGGATTTGCATGTGAAGTAGTTGCCTGACCATTCATGACAGCTTACTAGGGCTGTCCCCTGTGCTGGCTCCCCTATGGCATGTGACTCATGTACCTCCTGTGTCCCTGGTTTGCAGAGAGGGGTGAGGGGGGTCGGAGGGACTCTCACAGCCTCCTGCTAGCCACACTGAGCCCATCATCAGAGTTGACTCTCACAGCCTCCTGCTAGCCACACTGAGCCCATCATCAGGGTTGACTCTCACAGCCTCCTGCTAGCCACACTGAACCCATCATCAGGGTTGACTCTCACAGCCTCCTGCTAGCCACACTGAGCCCATCATCAGAGTTGACTCTCACAGCCTCCTGCTAGCCACACTGAGCCCATCATCAGAGCTGACTCTCGCAGCCTCCTGCTAGCCACACTGAGCCCATCATCACGGTTGACTCTCACAGCCTCCTGCTAGCCACACTGAGCCCATCATCAGAGTTGACTCTCACAGCCTCCTGCTAGCCACACTGAGCCCATCATCAGAGTTGACTCTCACAGCCTCCTGCTAGCCACACTGAGCCCATCATCAGGGTTGACTCTCACAGCCTCCTGCTAGCCACACTGAGCCCATCATCAGAGTTTATTCTCACAGCCTCCTGCTAGCCACACTGAGCCCATCATCAGAGTTGACTCTCACAGCCTCCTGCTAGCCACACTGAGCCCATCATCAGAGTTGACTCTCACAGCCTCCTGCTAGCCACACTGAGCCCATCATCACGGTTTACTCTCACAGCCTCCTGCTAGCCACACTGAGCCCATCATCAGAGTTGACTCTCACAGCCTCCTGCTAGCCACACTGAGCCCATCTTCAGGGTTGACTCTCACAGCCTCCTGCTAGCCACACTGAGCCCATCATCAGAGTTGACTCTCACAGCCTCCTGCTAGCCACACTGAGCCCATCATCAGGGTTGACTCTCACAGCCTCCTGCTAGCCACACTGAGCCCATCATCAGAGTTGACTCTCACAGCCTCCTGCTAGCCACACTGAGCCCATCATCAGAGTTGACTCTCACAGCCTCCTGCTAGCCACACTGAGCCCATCATCAGAGTTGACTCTCACAGCCTCCTGCTAGCCACACTGAGCCCATCATCAGAGTTGACTCTCACAGCCTCCTGCTAGCCACACTGAGCCCATCATCAGAGTTGACTCTCACAGCCTCCTGCTAGCCACACTGAGCCCATCATCAGGGTTGACTCTCACAGCCTCCTGCTAGCCACACTGAGCCCATCATCAGAGTTGACTCTCACCATCACCCATTTTCCCCATGGAGCTCCTTTTACCTTCCAGAAATGTTATTGTGAGGTTGTCTCTGACTGCCACTTGTTATCTGACTGTGGCTGTTCTCTGCTGTTCTTCGTGTCCTGCATGGCCTCAGATCAGTGTTTGCCTGTAGGCATTGTTAAGACAACGTTTCTGGGTAATGTACTATTAGGCGCCTCTGGGAGCTTCTGTTTGAATCGCTCCTTTCACGGCTGTGTGTGTGTGTGTCTTTGTGTGTGTCTTTGTGTGTGTGTGTGTGTGTGTGTGTGTGTGTGTGTGTGTGTGTGTGTGTTGGGGGGGGGGTATAAAGTCATATTCAGCAGAAGTAGGACAAGAGGTCCTGCTGTTGAAGTTTTTATTATCTCAGGCAGCCATTCATTAATTATCTTCCCTCCACAGTCTCGTATCTCCCTTTGTTCCCTCTTTCTGTTATTGCTTCAAGCACCTTGTTTCACGCTGCTTTAATCCACACTCTTTTCTTCAATCATTTGTCGATGCTATGGCCTGGGGAAGAAAAGGAATATACAGAGCTGTGTGTGTGTGCACGCACGAGTGTATGCGTGTGTGGGTAATATTAGGAGTCATGTTAGGCACCAACTAAGCTGCACATCCTTTCACCTCTACATGAAGCATTATCATTACATCATTATCCTGATTCTCACTGGGATGTGGCCATAGGTCAGTTTCCAGGGACCCATGGCCACACACACACATGCTGAACAATAGACAGTATAATATCATCTGACTGCTTCAGAGACCTAAACAGTGGTTCTTACAGCATTAGACGATGTGACACATCCAGGCCAGAACAGATAGCTGTCTGCCCCCTTCTCCCCTTTGTGTTTACCCACCTCCCTGAGTCTGTCTGCCTGCCGACGTGCTCAAACGTTACATTTATGTTGTGTTCTAGTTGGCCAGAAGTGTTTGTATTTATCACAACTGCAGGCTTTTGGATGAGCTGTTGAACTGTGTCTATACACACACAACACGTCCTCCCTCCCTGGCGTTTAGGAGAGCACACTGTAGTGGCGTTAGGCCTTTCGTCTGCTGTCCCAGTGCTGCTGGCCTGCACTGTTGGGTTAAATGGTGCATGGACTCTGGATATGGGTCGCACCTCTGCTCACTTTCTGGTCACAGACACTTGGCTTTGATGTGGTACCATAACCGTGTCGTTACAGTGCACCAGGGAGGGAGAGAAGATGCTTATCCAGGTTTGACACCTCCCGTCCCCTTTCAACCCTTCCTCTACATTGCAGGCAGTCCTGCCATCCCTTCCTAGTTGCCCCCTGTTCTGTTCCCAGTCAGGACACACATGCTGCATGTCTGGCACTGCCCTGTAATGGAGGCATAGTGGAATAGTCTGGGGCATGGCCAGTCCCTTGTCCCAGAGGTGCCCCCTCAGGCATCCATCCCCCCCCCCCCCCCCCCACACAGTGTGGCATTACAGTAACCCTCTAATGGTTTAACCACACAGCTATTAATACAACCTTCATTGACAAGCAGGGGAGTGACAGTGGTGTAGAATGCATTGTAGCAGGAGACGATGCACAGCTAGTGAGGAAGAACATTTTGTAACGACAGGCTTGTCGCTGGTGTAATGTTAATATTCACACCCATGCTGAGCTGTGGCTTGTGATGGATGGTGTTGTGTCCAGTTGTACTGCCCCATACATTCCTGTGTCTGTGGGTTTACACAGTTACTATGCCTTCTCACCCTCTAATTGTCCCTCTGTGTCCCACTGCGTCCCTTTGTGCCCCCTGACGGTAGAGTCAAGCGAGGCTCTATGACTGGCTGGCTGGGGCGAGTGACACATGGCCAGGACTATGGCCGTTGCATTCCCGCACCGCTGCTATTCTTACTCCTTTCAAACCAGTTTAATTGCGGATGCCTGCAGTCACATACCAGCGGCTTAGCTTCATAGCACAAAGCACAAGAGTTAAACAGGGAAAAACAAACCCCTGATCTATCTGCAGCTGCACTAGAGGATCAATGGATGGAACATTCAAACATGACAGGATGGATTAATTGTCCAGTAGCAGTATTTGACAGATTCTGCTCCCCAACTCACTACTGGACTGTGTCTCTGGCCACAGCTAGGAGCTGGAGCTGCTGTTTCTGTCATACAGATGATGTGCAGTGTTAGTGGGGCTTTAGGAGCAGTAAATCCACATTACTAAGCAGGGGAACACTGGGCCCTTCCAACAGTAATTAGACAGGGAACCAGCTCCAAATCCCTGCTTCAGGAACCGACACAACCATGGCCTCCAGGCCCAGAGTGTGGAGATCAGGCTGATTGGTAGGGGACAGGTGGGGATGTCACCACGACGATGAAGTGTGTGTGTTTGTGTTTGTATGTATGTGTGCCCTCCTCAGTGGCCCCTGAGCCCCTTGACTGGGCTATTCTGGCATCTTAGAGGGCCTCTTGTCTTGTTAGCGAGATGTTAATTGCTGTAAAATGTCAGGTGAAGGACACAGGCTGCTGTGGCCCTGCCTCTGGCCAGCTGACGGAGGGACATCCATGCTATCTGCTTAGGGGACAGAGACAGGACTGTTAACTAAAGCACCGTGGAGAATGCTAACACCCGTTAGCAGAACTTTTGGCGGTTTGAAAGACGCAGGCCTTGTTTCTTCTCCCTGGATGCCATGTTGGCATCGCCCCTAGTTAACACTCAGGGAAAGAAAGAGGAAGTTCACTGTTCAATGACAACTGTGAAATCATCTGAGATGGAGCTGAAGTGGTGCATTAGGCTGGGCCTGGGCCAGGGGAGAGGACTGAGAGAGGGAGAGGAAGAGGGAAAAAGTGTTTCCCAGAAAATTGGAGTGAATAGATTTTGGAGAGCCACTGTAATTGTTTTCTCTCTTTGTAATGCATCCCGGAAAACCATCAGCAACTCCACTCTCTATCCCCCTCTCTCACCCTCTCCACCCCTGTCTCTCCGTCCCCCTCCCTGTCTCTCCCCCTTTGTTGTTCTCTCTCCCCCTCTCCACCCCCCTCTCTGGTCCCCCCTGGGGTTGTGTGGTATTGCTATACTCTCTCTACTTTATCATGTATGGTGCTGTGTGGATCCAGATACAATCTTCTCAGTTCTGCCTTGATTTGTTCTGCTATGCTACATGATCCCTATGCCCCTATGTTCGGAGGTTCTACAGAGGTATTGATGGGAACAGTGTTCTGGACAAACTGCAGGTGTTTGTATGTCCATGCCTCTCATGTCACTCCATTAGGCTTTCCCCTTTCTTCCCTGTGTTCCCTCTCCCTTCCTCCTCCATCCCTCTGTCCCCACTCTTCCTCCTCCATCCCTCTGTTCCCACTCTTCCTCCTCCATCCCTCTGTTCTCACTCTTCCTCCTCCATCCCTCTGTTCCCACTCTTCCTCCTCCATCCCTCTGTTCTCACTCTTCCTCCTCCATCCCTCTGTTCCCACTCTTCCTCCTCCATCCCTCTCTTCCCTCCTGCTTTCAGAGCCCTTGACCTCCCCCTCGCATTTAGTTGTGGCAGCATTTCTTCTTCTTCTCCTTGTTCTAATTGATGACTGGGGCCCTTGTTGTGGTTTTGTTGTTGTGCCTGTTGGTCGGAGCCATTTCACAAAGGTCTCCTTCCTCCTGCCTTTCCTCTCTGAGTGTCTGTCTGTGGCCCCTACTCCCTCATCACTCTCCTCCTCTCTTCCTCTCCCTCTGCCACAAAGCTGCTTCCAGTCCACAGAGCCACACATGTCACATATGTCACCCCTCAGGCCCTGATTTAGAGCCCGGGGTTTGCCTCCTGTATGTCACGGCTTTAACAGCGCAGAGGCCAGGATAAAAGAGAGCGAGAGGGTAGCCATTCACCAGCCAGCCCGGAAAGAGGAGGAAAGAAAAGTATGGAAAGAAAGTGAGAGCTCTCTCCCTGAAACAATATCTCCTAGCCCATCTGACATAATGAACTGTTAAAAAGATGTGTGTGAAGAGGGAGAGTGACTTTTCACCCACACAGAGAGGCCTCAGTTCATCAGCCTTTATTAACAGTGTGAATGTGTTAGTTTGGCTGGAGTGGACAGTGGAACAGAGCCAGCCAGGCAGCCTGCCCCACATAACTTCCCCTCTGTTTCCACCTCTCTCTCTCTCTCTCTCTCTCTCTCTCTCTCTCTCTCTCTCTCTCTCTCTCTCTCTCTCACTTTCTCTCACTCTATCTTTACTTCTCTCTCTCTCACTTTCTCCCACTCCATCTTTATTTATCTCTCTCTCTTTTTCTCTGCTCAGACACATTAACAATACGAGCCTCTATAAAACACCACTCCTGGACAATGTTCTGACTAGACTTCCAGTGGGCTGAGTGGTTGTATACTGAGCATAAAAAGTAATGCCATTCATTCCATTGTAGCCTATTATTGGTCTATTTTCTCTTTATCATGGTTTGGTTTAATAGTGATGACTCATACTTTTTCTCTGAATGAGCTAATGTGTGTTTTCAACTGTGAACTCTTACTGTTTCTGAACACCTCACTCTGCTTTGTCCACGCAGCTATAATCACCTTACCCAGTTTGGACATTAAATTGGTTCAGCTCCTACAACACTTACTGATGATCACCTCAGTAGAGTGGGATGTTTTTTGGATGACACACACTCCACCCAGCACCCCCACTGTGACTAACCAGGTACAGACGAATGAGCCTGTCAACAGCTACTTAGTCGCTGCTCCTGAGAAGGCCCGTTGGGGTCACAGCAGAGAGACAGCTAGGGACTATAATTGACAGTCAGTGAGGAGTGTCCAAACAGGCCATTAGGGGAGGCTGTCCTCTCCTCCCAGTGACTGGGCCTTGATCACACAGTGTGGAGAGACAGGCTGGTCGCAGATAGCTGGAGGGGCAGTCAGATAACCACATAAACAACAGCATTACGCTATGTACATATGGCTCTGTGGCAAAACATTAGCACTAGCTAATAACATTTTTAGCATTCCAGGTCAAAATACTAAAACAAGTGTTATTATTTCCTGAATCGCTATGTTAAGAAATGACAATGGGCTGTTGAATGCTCCTGAGTGCTGTAAACCCAGACATTGTGTTTATTGAGTGTGTTTAGGATGGCCAGGGGTCCAGGGGGGTGGGGCTGAGGATGGAGGGCCTCTGTGGCAACACACTGGCATGTGGCTGGGCCACAGAGAGACGCCACATTCTTCTGTCTGTGCGTGTTTGTGTCTCTGGGGAGCTGGGCTGCGTTTGTTCCTCCTGGTGGGGAACGAGGGAGGAGGAGGAGGCAGGGGGAAGGGAGCGCAGGATAATTGCTGTACAAACAGCCATGCAGGATAGAGATGGAGATGGAGAGAGAGAGGAGCGTCTGTGTAACAGGACAGCAGACAACAACCACAGAGAGAATGAGGGAAGGACAGGCAGGGACAACCAAAGACCCGTCCTGACCACTATTTCCGCCAGGGAACCATTTTACTGGCTGTGTTTAGGTGTCCTGCTGTGGACAGGAGACACTTCTGGACAGGGTTTCTGAACAACAGAGATGTTTCCATTGAATATCAACAGCATGTCCTCTAAGAATAGATTCAAGCAAATTGATTATTCATGTGAATAATACAAAATAAATAGAGAGAAATTGTCCCAAAACGAAAGCCTTGTTATTGTATTAATTGTGTTTTTCTGTGATAATTTTTCATTCCCTCTCCCTCAGTGTAATTGTCCAGGGGCCCCGTCATGAAGTGGCCCTGTCTGGTGTTTACTCACTCTAGCTGTAATTAAAAGTGCTCCTGGTTCCACTGCCTCTCACGCATAGTTCTTAGTGGCTAATTATTTGGTCATTATAGCAAACAAAATGTAATTGTATTTACGAGTACACCACTTGTATACTGTCTCCTCTCTCTCTCTCCTCAGAATCATCTCTCTTCCCCAGTCTCTCTCTCTCTCCTCAGAGTCATCTCTCTTCCCGTCTCTCTCTCTCTCTCTCTTCAGAATCATCTCTCTTCCCCAGTCTCTCTCTCTCTCCTCAGAGTCATCTCTCTTCCCGTCTCTCTCTCTCTCTTCAGAGTCATCTTTCTTCCCCAGTCTCTCTCTCTCTCCTCAGAGTCATCTTTCTTCCCCAGTCTCTCTCTCTCTCCTCAGTTATCTTTCTTCCCCAGTCTCTCTCTCTCGCCTCAGTCATCTTTCTTCCCCAGTCTCTCTCTCTCTCCTCAGAGTCATCTTTCTTCCCCAGTCTCTCTCTCTCTCCTCAGAGTCTCTCAATTCAATTAAATTAAATGCAAGGGCTTTATTGGCATGGGAAATCTACAATAAAATCTACAATAAAAATGAACAGTAAACATTACAATCACAGAAGTTCCAAAAGAATAAAGACATTTAAAATGTTATGTATATATACAGTGTTGTAACGATGTGCAAATAGTGAAAGTACAGAATTTTAAATAAATAAACATAAATATGCGTGGTATTTACAAGGGTGTTTTTAAACGTTTTAATTTCACCTTTATTTAACCAGGTAGGCTAGTTGAGAACAAGTTCTAATTCACAAGATAAAGCATAGCAAGATAAAGCATAGCAGTGTGAACAGTGTGAACAGACAACAACACAGAGTTACACATGGAATAAACAAACATACAGTCAATAATACAGTAGAAAAGTCTATATACAGCATGTGCAAATGAGGTGAGATAAGGGAGGTAAGGAAACAAATAGACCATGGTGGTGAAGTAATTACAATATACCAATTAAACACTGGAGTGATAGATGTGCAGAAGATGAATGTGCAAGTAGAGATACTGGGGTGCAACTGAGCAAAATAAATAAATAAATACAGTATGGGGATGAGGGAGTTGGATGGGCTATTTACAGATGAGCTAATCACAGGTGCAGTGATCTGTGAGCTGTTCTGACAGCTGGTGCTTAAAGCTAGTGGGGGAGATAAGAGTCTCCAGCTTTAGTGATTTTTGCAGTTCGTTTCAGTCATTGGCAGCAGAGAACTGGAAGGAGAGGTGGCCAAAGGAAGCATTGGCTTTGGGGACTTTGCTGGACGTGCGGGCTGGGTGCGGGCAGCGATCAGTTGAAGAGCATGCATTTAGTTTTAATAGCATTTAAGAACAGTTGGAGGCCTCAGAAGGAGAGTTGTATGGCATTGAAGCTTGTTTGTTCTTTGCTGGTTGCCCTTTTCTTGCGGCAACATGTAAAACATTGTGCTTCTGTGATGTCACACTGTGGTATTTCACCCAGTAGATAGGGGAGTTTATCAAAATTGGGTTTGTTTTAGAATTCTTTGTGGATCTGTGTAATCTCAGGGAAATATGTCTCTCTAATATGGTCATACATTTGGCAGGAGGTTAGGAAGTGCAGCTCAGTTTCCACCTCATGTTGTGGGCAGTGAGCACATAGCCTGTCTTCTCTTGAGAGCAAGGCAACGTTTCTCAATAGCAAGGCTATGCTCATTGAGTCTGTACATAGTCAAAGCTTTCCTTAAGTTCGGGTCAGTCACAGTGGTCACGTATTCTTCTACTGTGTGCTCTCTGTTTTTTGGCCAAATATCATTCTAGTTTGCACAGTTTTTTTTATTCTTTTCAATGTTTCAAATAATTATCTTTTTGTGTTCTCATGATTTGGTTGGGTCTAACTATTTTGCTGTCCTGGGGCTGTGTGGGGTCTGTTTGAGTTTGTGAACAGAGCCCCAGGACCAGCTTGCTTAGGGGACTCTTCTCCAGGTTCATCTCTCTGTAGGTGATGGCTTTGTTATGAGTACTGAGTACACACACTCCGCTGTTAGATCCATACACACAACACACACACATGCAAACATAAAGAAATGGCCTAACAGACAGACAACCCCACTGCCCCAGCCTGCTGAGAGAGGTTGTGGTGCCCACCTTGGCTGGGTCATGTTTTCCATATAAAAGTGTTGGCTTGGTGCTCTCCTGCTGGTGGCTGGGTATAGGGCTGTCCCAGGACTCTGCATGGGGGCCTAATCCCCTCAGTAAGTCATTCAGGCAGCACTGAGCGCAGATTGTAGCCTGGTAGTGTGACACCCTTCTTCCTCTCTGTACCCCTGTCAGACACACATCCAACCAGCCCAGCTCACGTGATGCTCATTACTGCTAATGGATCCCTAATGTATCGGCATTCACTGGCTTTGAGGAGGCTTTGCTGTAACTGGCACAGCTGTGTGTGTGTGTGTGTGTGTGTGTGTGTGTGTGTGTGTGTGTGTGTGTGTGTGTGTGTGTGTGTGTGTGTGTGTGTGTGTGTGTGTGTGTGTGTGTGTGTGTGTGTGTGTGTGTGTGTGTGTGTGTGTGTGTGTGTGCGTGTGTGTGTGTGTGTGTGCGTGTGTGTGTGCGTGCGTGCGCGTGTGTGACGCACGTGCACATGTGCGTGTGTTGTTTTGTTTGGGGAGTTGACTGCGCTCACTTCAGTTGTCTTCAGTAGCAGTGGGTTTATTTTGAAGCCTTATATAAAACTCCCCATCTGATATGCAGAGCTTTGTGCCTGGGCTTTTTCTCAAGGCGTTTTCATCATGAAATAATGATTCAGCAGTGATTAATATTAAATGATGAAACAATAACAGTAGATGAATGGTACCTCATTATATTTCCATTAGGAGACAAGGAGAGACTGCTCTGAAGAGGAAGTCACAGCACACACACACATTACATTACATTCCTCTCACCTTTAAACCAGGAACAGTTGTCCCAACTCCTCTACTGGGTTTACCTGTACTCTGTCTGTATGATAGATTACTGGAAAATCTCTCTCTCTCTCTACCTCTCTCTCACTCGTTCTCTCTCTCTCGTTCTATCTCTCTATCTCTCTCTCTCTCACACTCTCTCTCGCTCTTTCTCTCTCTTGCACTTTCTCTGTTTCGTTCTCTTTCTCTCTCTCTCGCTCTTTCTCTCTCTCTATTTCTCTCTCTTTCATGTCCTCCCTGTCCCTCCCTCTGTGAAGTGCCTGTAGTCGTTGTGACTGGAAGCTCTAAAGACATTTACAAGATTTTGGTGGAAAATCAGCAAAACTGACTCTGCCAGCCCATGAAATAACAAATCGATTAAAATACTCTCGTAGGCCTCCCGATTGACGCTGCGGTCTAAGGCACTGCATAGCAGTGCTTGAGGCATCACAACATACCCGGGTTCGTCGCCCAGCGTCGTCAGGGTAATGGGGGGGGGTTTGGCCGGCTGAAGGTCCAGAGCAATGCGCCCATGCCCCATTGCGCTCTAGTGACTCCTTGTGGCGGGCCGGGCGCCTGCTAGCTGACAAAACGGTGTTTCCCATGACACATTGGTACGGCTGGCTTCCGGGTTAAGCGAGCAGTGTGTCAAGAAGCATGGCTGCTTGGCATGGTCGTGTTTCGGAGGACGCATGGCTCTCGACCTTCGACTCTCTCGAGTCCGTAGGGGAGTTGCAGCGATGATACAAGACTGTAACTACGAATTGGGGAGAAAAAGGTGTAAAAGTACAAAAAATGTAATAAAAAATAATGTGTACTGGATGTCACTTCAGTTTGCTAATGTGGTAACAAAATGTCTGTGAAAATTTTACTCTACTGATTTTATCGACCAGTTACATCACTTCTCACTTTTTAAAATTCAGAACCTGAAGTTTATGGTCTTCCATAGATTAGATGTAATAAGTGTGCTTCCATACACTTAGAATCAAGGCAAATTCATGGCTTCTACCATGTCTAAGTCATTCTTTAGTCAGTCTTTAGCCCTGGTGTGGGGCGAGAGCCAGGTCTGGAGCAGACATTTAAGGCCAGTTGAGAGGCTGCAGTGTGTCTGGTTGCCACGTCTTGTGTTTGCCAGACCCATGGAGGCAACCTCGACTCAGGGGTAGACGTAACATAGTAAATATAAATCTGGGACACCACAATTAGTATGATATGTTACGTATTAATTTCTGGATGTCCATCATCCATTTCATATGATATGTTACAAATTACAATCTGTACAATATGTTACGAATTGCAATTTGTACATTAGATTAAGAATTTGCTAAATGTATGATATGTAATTCCAATCTGTGACTAACATTAGTTAGGTGGCTAATGTTAGCTAGGCTAGGAGTTAGAGTTAGGTTAAAGGTTTAGGGTTAAGGTTAGGGTTAGGGGAAGGGTTAGGTAACATGGTAAGTAGTTGCAAAGTAGCTAAAAAGTAGTAAGTAATTGCAAAGTTCCTAATTAGCTAAAATGCTAAAGTTGCCTGAGATTTGAACACACAACCTTAGTGTTGCTAGATGTTCGTATTATATGCCAAGCCATCTACTAGAACCACTAAAACAGTCATTTTGACTGCTCTTGATTCATTTATTTGTATTACTCTCCATTGTTTTACTCATGCCCCCCTCCATCCTTGACTTTCCTACAGCCTACATATAGCCTACAGTAACATAAACTCATGAAAATGCTAATATGTTATTTGAAATAAAATAAAAAATCATATTCTAATGTTACCCAAGGGCTTCATAAACACAATCAAATGATTATGTTTGTGATAGCTTATATGACATTTATTAATTACACTGTTAGAATGTTGCAGTCAGAATGACTGCACATTAGCTTGAAGGGGGTCCATCGATGCCCATTGGTTCTAGTGTTAAGTAACGCTCTATCTTATGTAACCATACCAAATGTAACATATCGTACTGATTTGAGTGGCACAAATGTACGTTTACTATGTTATGTCTAGTCTATGAGACCAGGAGGTCACTCTGGGCTTCCTGTTGCAGTAGGCTGAGCTGAGGGCTGTTTTACTTTACAGCAGATGCTCAGGGATCACACTCCGCTCTTCAGTTTATGTTGGACCACATATCCACATCGCTATTTATGGGCAGGGTATTTGTCAAGCTCTTTATACATGTGCAGGTAGGATAAACTCCTCCTAGAGGGCTCATAAAATGGACCGGTGTCCACGTTCCATATGTTCTGTTGTCAGTGTGCTCATGCTGGGGAGGTGTATCTTGGTTGGATGCCCTCATTACCAAACAAGCACAGGAAGACATGGTTGATTTCTCTCCACCACAGGGAGCCCTGATCTTACAGAACACCACAATGGAGTCATTGTGACATCCCAGCGCCCTCTTTCATCCTCTGCGTCCTCCTCTCTGTGCCTCCTTCCATCCCTTCATCCTGAAGTTCTGCTCAACGTCTCTCCAATGTGATGTAACACATCATTTGTATCTCTGTCGTAGATACTGTGAATGAGGACAGAGCTGTTTTTTTCTCAGGCGGTGAGAGAGTGAGCCTGTCCATGGCTCTGACTCTGGCTTTATGTTCATAATTGGGCCATGGAGGCTGGCACTGAACATGTGGCCCTAGAGACTGAAGGAAAATGTCTGGACTTCCTCAGGTATAATATCAGTGTGTTTCCATAGTGGAGCCCTTCTCCAAGTCAAACAACTTCAGATAGAGTCAATAATATGATACTTCTCTCTCTCTCTCTCTCTCTCTCTCTCTCTCTCTCTCTCTCTCTCTCTCTCTCTCTCTCTCAATTCAAATGACTTTATTCGTATGGGAAGCATATGTTTACATTGGAAAAGCAAGTGAAATAGATAAACAAAAGTGAAATAAACAATAAAAAATTTACATTACACTCACAAAACTTTCAAAGGAATAGAGACATTTCAAATGTCGTATTATGTCTATATGCAGTGTTGTAATGTGCAAATAGTTAAAGTACAAAAGGGAAAATAACATATTGGTTGGTTGGATGTTGTATTGTATTTTGTATTTACAATGGTTGTATTTACAACAATTCTTCACTGGTTACCCTTTTCTCGTGGCAACAGGTCACAAATCTTGCTGCTGTGATGGCACACTGTGGTATTTCACCCAATTGACATTGCAGTTTATCAAAATGGATTTGGTTTTGAATTCTTTGTGGGTCTGTGTAATCTGAGGGAAATATGTCTCTAATATGGTCATACATTATTATACATTATATATCCTCTCTTCTTTTGAGAGCCAGGTCTGCCTACGGCGGCCAGTCTCAATAGCAAGTCTCTCTCTCTCGCTCTCTCTCTCTCTCTCTCGCTCTCTCTCTCTCTCTCTCTCTCTCTCTCATTCTCTCTCAATAGCAAGGCTATCTCTCTCTCTCTTCGATGAGCCTGGTTGCTTGCTACAGGATCTCAGTATTCTCCTCACTGAACTGAGAGAAGTTAAACCACTCACAGACTGACTCCCAGTCCCTCGAGGACCTAGCTGAGTGACTTATGGATTTGTGCTGTATGTGTTGGCAGCCAGAAACGAGAGGCCCATATCCAAACAGAACACAGGACCTTGACCAGAGCTAAACCAAGGGACGGCAGCCGACGGCCAAACGTGGAAATATGGGCTAGTTTGGTTAGCACTAACAAGATGCATGCCACAAACAGCCTGTCTCTATTCTAAACACATACAAACTAACTACAGTGGGCAGTTCCATAGAGGAAAGAGAGGTTATAAGATTGAGGTAAACTATTCTGGGACTGGCTTGGTGTGTCATTCAATGATGAAGTACTGTAAGCTAGGTTATTGTAGGATAGTGTAGGTTAGTATAGGTTAGTGTAGGTTAGTGTAGATTAGTATAGGTCAGTGCATGTTAGTGCAGGTCAGTGTAGGTTAATGTAGGTTAGTACTGTATATGTTAGTATACGTTAGTGTAGGTCAGTGTAGATTAATATAGGTCAGTGTAGGTCAGTGTAGGTTAGTATAGGTTAGTGTAGGTTAGTGTAGGTTAGTGTAGGTTAGTGTAGGTTAGTATAGGTTAGTGTAGGTTAGTATAGGTTAGTGTAGGTTAGTGTAGGTTAGTGTAGGTTAGTATAGGTTAGTGTAGGTTAGTATAGGTTAATATAGGTAAGGCCCTGATCTCTGCAGGGTACAGGGATTCCATTTCATCGCTGAAACATTTAATACTTATGTCTCTGTCTGTGTTTCCTATGTATTTGCCAAGGCACAAGGGATGGCATTGTACAAGAGGGACATATCTGTGTTTTCTTCTCCTTGTAAAGGGCTTCAGTGCTTCAATGCTGCAGTGGGACAGAAACCATTTCTCTTTATACACACAACAATCACTGGTCTATTGTTCCCAGAAGGCCGTTCTGTTTTGTAGCTCTTGTCAAGAGAAGTGATGAACAGAACAAAACAAGTTAATTGCAGTGTAACAGTAAACCAACATGACATGCCGGAGTCTGCTCATTTATTCCCTTGCTACTGCCTCAACTTCCTCAAATACAAATCCTTTTAATGTTTTGGCTTGTTCTGCCACTCCTTTATTCTTCTGATGTTAAAAGTGCACTGGTCCACCAGAAGTTACCACTGTAATCAAATATAGGTTTATTTCAATGTGTGGTAGAGTGTGCGTGTGTAGGCTGTACTGTGTATGGGTTGGTTTGGTGATGTTGTAAAGCCATTAGTACCCTCCATTCAGGCAATCAACATCAGATTTTAAATACTCTTGAGCTGTTAACCTATAAAACATGTTGAAGAGTAAACAGCCCATATACTGTATTTCAATGACATCCCATTGCTTTGAACTGTGGGTCGATAGAAAACATACCATTTTTTGGGGTGGCTGTGTGAGAGATGAGAAAGACAGGACATAGGCCTACAGGACAGGGTACATGGTAAATGAAAGCCTGACTGTCTTGTGTAAGCCCCGTGGGGTTAGTGGTGTTGACGAACAATATCCTGAACACTCTGTTCCAGATCCCTTCATGGCTCCTAAGTGGCTTTCTGCCATATAACCTCTTTTCTCCCTGCGTCTCTCTGTCAACCAACTACTTACACAGGTTCCCCGCTATGACAGCTGTCCATTCATCAAACATGACCGGCTCAGACAGATGGAGGACAAATACAAGTGACTTGTCTCTGTTGACTATAGTCAGGATGAATGGTTTTAGCTTCAGGCCCTGTTGACTATAGTCAGGATGAATGGTTTTAACTCCAGGCCCTGTTGACTATAGTCAGGATGAATGGTTTTAACTCCAGGCCCTGTTGACTATAGTCAGGATGAATGGTTTTAGCTTCAGGCCCTGTTGACTATAGTCAGGATGAATGGTTTTAACTCCAGGCCCTGTTGACTATAGTCAGGATGAATGGTTTTAGCTTCAGGCCCTGTTGACTATAGTCAGGATGAATGGTTTTAGCTTCAGGCCCTGTTGACTATAGTCAGGATGAATGGTTTTAGCTTCAGGCCCTGTTGACTATAGTCAGGATGAATGGTTTTAGCTTCAGGCCCTGTTGACTATAGTCAGGATGAATGGTTTTAGCTTCAGGCCCTGTTGACTATAGTCAGGATGAATGGTTTTAACTCCAGGCCCTGTTGACTATAGTCAGGATGAATGGTTTTAGCTTCAGGCCCTGTTGACTATAGTCAGGATGAATGGTTTTAGCTTCAGGCCCTGTTGACTATAGTCAGGATGAATGGTTTTAGCTTCAGGCCCTGTTGACTATAGTCAGGATGAATGGTTTTAGCTTCAGGCCCTGTTGACTATAGTCAGGATGAATGGTTTTAACTCCAGGCCCTGTTGACTATAGTCAGGATGAATGGTTTTAGCTTCAGGCCCTGTTGACTATAGTCAGGATGAATGGTTTTAGCTTCAGGCCCTGTTGACTATAGTCAGGATGAATGGTTTTAGCTTCAGGCCCTGTTGACTATAGTCAGGATGAATGGTTTTAACTCCAGGCCCTGTTGACTATAGTCAGGATGAATGGTTTTAGCTTCAGGCCCTGTTGACTATAGTCAGGATGAATGGTTTTAGCTTCAGGCCCTGTTGACTATAGTCAGGATGAATGGTTTTAACTCCAGGCCCTGTTGACTATAGTCAGGATGAATGGTTTTAGCTTCAGGCCCTGTTGACTATAGTCAGGATGAATGGTTTTAGCTTCAGGCCCTGTTGACTATAGTCAGGATGAATGGTTTTAACTCCAGGCCCTGTTGACTATAGTCAGGATGAATGGTTTTAGCTTCAGGCCCTGCAGGCTCGGAGCAGTAGGTTTTGCTAAGCAGCCCCGAGGGCTCTTTTTTTAGCCACGTTCGTGTCTGAAAGCGTCTGAAGTCTCTTTTAGGTCTCTGTTTTTATCTGAAAGCATCTGAAGGCTCTTTTTGGTCCCTGTTTTTATCTGAAAGCATCTGAAGGCTCTTTTTGGTCCCTGTTTTTATCTGAAAGCATCTGAAGGCTCTTTTTGATCCCTGTTTGTATCTGAACGCGTCTGAAGGCCGAAGTTTCTCTGAACCCATGTAGACCCACAACCATACACAGGATATGAGCTCATCGATGTATGAATCAGAGTGACAGGAAAGTACCACAGTGTTCTCTTTACTCTTCCCCTCCTCTACTCCTCCCCTCTTCCCTCTACTCCTCCCCTCCTGCCCTCTCAATCATTTATTTCACTCCTTATCATGTTGGAGTAGTCTAATATTGACCTAGTGGGAGAGGCCTTAGTCAGTGCCCAGTGGCCCACAGTACAGAGACTAGATCCTGACTGCAGGTCATTGTTAGCTGCTCTCATTAGGCCCTTAGCTGACCCCATGGCCAGAGGGTAAGCTTCCTAAGGCTGGGCAGACTTGACTAATGCATTCTCTACTAATGACTAGGGAAGTACCCTTTTACCACTTGTGAGACAAGAAGGATTAGTTCTGAACTGTCCTGGAAAACAATAAAGATACATATCTCCCTTAGCCTCTAGTTTCAAACACTGACTGACTTTTTATTTGACCTTTATTTAACTAGGCAAGTCAGTTAAGAACAAATTATTATTTACAATGACAGCCTAGCCCAGCCAACACTGGGCCAATTGTGCGCCGCCCTATGGGACTCCCAATCATAGCCGGATGTGATGTAGTCTGGATTCGAACCAGGGACTGCAGTGAAGCCTCTTGCACTGAAATGCAGTGCCTTAGACTCAAACCCCATACACAAGATGTTCCTCAATAATACTGACAGCAGCAAAAATAGGATATTTTTTGGGGCTCCCGAGTGGTGCCCTCTATTTTTGCTGCTGTCAGTATTATTGGGGAACATCTTGTGTCTGAGCTGTGGGTACTTGGCATCAGCTCTCTATTTTCTAAAAGGAAGTCCAGCCCCCCCAGCTTTACTATAATGAGCAGAATTTAAATTTCTACCCAGACAGTCAGTCAGATGGGACACAGACAATTGAAACGTGTTCCAAGACGGCCTGTCAAGAAATACTTGTAGAAAATAAAAGGACGTCTGTTGAATGTGATGAAGCCCTCTGAGGTGCAAGTCTATATCCAGCTGTACTCTATGCAGGGGACTATGTGTTTTACTTACAACAGTGTTGAAGATTTAGGGTACCAGTGTATTTGTTTATTCTGATCCCTGCCCTCCAAAGACTGTCTGTGTGTGTGTCTGTATGTAATCTAACGTAGCAGGCATGAAAAGACGCCTGAGCGGAGGAAACGGAAGATATGTTGAAAATACTGTATCCCTGGAAACCGGAAACAACCGCTTTCTTCCAACCCTGCAGAGAGTGATCTCTATGTTACCTGTAGTTGGAGCTGAGCATCTCAGTGTCTGACTGATGTAGAGAGAGAGGGAAAGAGAGAGAAGGACTGGCCCATTTAAGAGAAAAGAGAAATAGAGAGAGAGAGAGAAAAGCACTGGCCCATGTCAGAGAAAGAGAGAAAGAGAGAGAGAGAGAGAGAGAGAGAGAGAGAGAGAGAGAGAGAGAGAGAGAGAGAGAGAGAGAGAGAGAGAGAGAGAGAGAGAGAGAGAGAGAGAGATACGGACTGGCCCATGTCAGAGAAAAGAGAAATAGAGAGAAAGAGAAAGAGAGAGAGAGAGAAGGACTGGCCCATGTCAGAGAAGGGATTCACTCTGGTGCCTTATTGATTTTCTCCCTCCCTCCCTCCCTGCCTTCCTCCCTCCCTCCCTCCCTCCCTCTCTTCCGTCTATCCATTCATCCAGCCCTCGCTCTCTCAGTTAGACATGAGATGAGCATGCTCCCCACAGACCAGCCACGAGGCTGCAGTCAGTCAGTCAGTCCGTACGTCTCCAGCTGGGCTTGGCAGTAAGAGGCGTAGATTTCTCCCGGGGCTGGGGAACACGGTAGATACTGTTACAAGAGGAAGACAAAACGTGGTGTTACTAGATACGAGTGAAATCTAATCTGTTTGACTTGCCTTTGGGCTATAATATATTTTCCACTGCAACAGAGAATGTCAGAATTGTAATTACACAAAGCCCAACAGTTAGATGTATAGGTATTTTGGTGCTTCATAAGTAGCCTATATGATATGTTTTTAACGTTTTACACTGCTAGGTTTCAGACATCATGTTTTACTGTTAATGTTTTCATCAGTGACTTACAGTAGGGTATGTACTTAGGTCTGTTAGCTCTATTCACACACTCAGTGATGATATGGGGTTTGAGTCATATGGTCAGCAGTGTATGGGGTTTGAGATATGGTCGGCAGTGTATGGGGTTTGAGTCATATGGTCAGCAGTGTATGGGGTTTGAGATATGGTCCGCAGTGTATGGGGTTTGAGTCATATGGTCAGCAGTGTATGGGGTTTGAGTCATATGGTCAGCAGTGTATGGGGTTTGAGTCATATGGTCAGCAGTGTATGGGGTTTGAGTCATATGGTCAGCAGTGTATGGGGTTTGAGATATGGTCCGCAGTGTATGGGGTTTGAGTCATATGGTCAGCAGTGTATGGGGTTTGAGTCATATGGTCAGCAGTGTATGGGGTTTGACATATGGTCCGCAGTGTATGGGGTTTCAGTCATATGGTCAGCAGTGTATGGGGTTTGAGTCATATGGTCAGCAGTGTATGCGGTTTGAGTCATATGGTCCGCAGTGTATGGGGTTTGAGTCATATGGTCAGCAGTGTATGGGGTTTGACATATGGTCCGCAGTGTATGGGGTTTCAGTCATATGGTCAGCAGTGTATGGGGTTTGAGTCATATGGTCAGCAGTGTATGGGGTTTGAGTCATATGGTCAGCAGTGTATGGGGTTTGAGATATGGTCCGCAGTGTATGGGGTTTGAGATATGGTCCGCAGTGTATGGGGTTTGAGTCATATGGTCAGCAGTGTATGGGGTTTGAGTCATATGGTCAGCAGTGTATGGGGTTTGAGTCATATGGTCAGCAGTATATGGAGTTTGAGTCATATGGTCAGCAGTGTATGGGGTTTGAGTCATATGGTCAGCAGTGTATGGAGTTTGAGTCATATGGTCAGCAGTGTATGGGGTTTGAGTCATATGGTCAGCAGTGTATGGGGTTTGAGTCATATGGTCCGCAGTGTATGGGGTTTGAGATATGGTCCGCAGTGTATGGGGTTTGAGTCATATGGTCAGCAGTGTATGGGGTTTGAGTCATATGGTCAGCAGTGTATGGGGTTTGAGTCATATGGTCAGCAGTGTATGGGGTTTGAGTGATATGGTCAGCAGTGTATGGGTTTTGAGATATGGTCCGCAGTGTATGGGGTTTGAGTCATATGGTCAGCAGTGTATGGGGTTTGAGTCATATGGTCAGCAGTGTATGCGGTTTGAGTCATATGGTCAGCAGTGTATGGGGTTTGAGTCATATGGTCAGCAGTGTATGCGGTTTGAGTCATATGGTCAGCAGTGTATGTAGTTTGAGTCATATGGTCAGCAGTGTATGGGGTTTGAGTCATATGGTCAGCAGTGTATGCGGTTTGAGTCATATGGTCAGCAGTGTATGGAGTTTGAGTCATATGGTCAGCAGTGTATGCGGTTTGAGTCATATGGTCAGCAGTGTATGCGGTTTGAGTCATATGGTCAGCAGTGTATGCGGTTTGAGTCATATGGTCAGCAGTGTATGCGGTTTGAGTCATATGGTCAGCAGTGTATGGGGTTTGAGTCATATGGTCAGCAGTGTATTGAGTTTGAGTCATATGGTCAGCAGTGTATGGGGTTTGAGTCATATGGTCAGCAGTGTATGGGGTTTGAGTCATATGGTCAGCAGTGTATGGGGTTTGAGTCATATGGTCAGCAGTGTATGCGGTTTGAGTCATATGGTCAGCAGTGTATGCGGTTTGAGTCATATGGTCAGCAGTGTATGCGGTTTGAGTCATATGGTCAGCAGTGTATGGAGTTTGAGTCATATGGTCAGCAGTGTATGGGGTTTGAGTCATATGGTCAGCAGTGTATGAGGTTTGAGTCATATGGTCAGCAGTGTATGGTAAAGTGCCTCTCATACAGTATAGTTACCCTTCTGTCAGAGTGTGTAATGTGTGGCAGTGTCCTGGTGTGTGGCAGCGTCCTGGTGTGTGGCAGCGTCCTGGTGTGTGGCAGCGACCTGGTTTGTGGCAGCGATCTGGTGTGTGGCAGCGTCCTGGTGTGTGTGTGTATGGCAGCGTTCTGGTGTGTGGAAGCATCCTGGTGTGTGTGTGTGGCAGCATCCTGGTGTGTGTGTGTGGCAGCGTCCTGGTGTGTGTGTGTGACAGCGTCCTGGTGTGTGTGTGGCAACGTCCTGGTGTGTGGCAACGTTCTGGTGCGTGTGTGGCAACGTCTTGGTGTGTGTTTGTGGCAGTGTCCTGGTGTGTGTGTGTGTGGCAGCGTCCTGGTGTGTGTGTGTGGCAGCGTCCTGGTGTGTGTGTGTGGCAGCGTCCTGGTGTGTGTGTGTGGCAGCGTCCTGGTGTGTGTGTGTGTGTGGCAGCATCCTGGTGTGTGTGTGTGGCAGCGTCCTGGTGTGTCTAGCAGACGGCCGGGAGCGCAGGCCATCTAAAGCAGCTGTCCAAACCAACATTCCCTCTGCACATCAAAGGCGTGTGGGCATTGACACAGTGTCTTTAAGTTGGTGTGTATCTGAGTCAATCTAAAACGAGCAGAGGAAGAGCGAGGCGAGAAAACAATGTCCTTAAATAAACCTGGAATTAGGAGTCCACAGCTTCTGCTGGTTCCCTGTGAGGCTCCCCTGGTGTTTGCTCCAGCAGTGGGACAGATGTAAGCCAAACATCAGGTTGTATTGCACTGGGGGGTGTGTGTAGTGTAATGTAGTGTAGTGTGTAGGGTAGATGAGGGTAGGATAGTGTAATGTAGGGTAGCTGAGGGTAGATTATAGAAGGGAGAGGTAGGGTATTTTAGGGTAGCTGAGGGTGGTGTAGGGTAGAATAGTTAGGGTAGGGTAGTGTAGGGTAGAATAGTTAGGGTAGGGTAGTGTAGGGTAGGGTAGTTTAGGGTAGAATAGTTAGGGTAAGGTAGTGTAGGGTAGAATAGTTACGGTAGGGTAGTGTAGGGTAGGGTAGTGTAGGGTAAAATAGTTAGGGTAAGGTAGTGTAGGGTAGATTAGTTAGGTTAAGGTAGTGTAGGATAGAATAGTTAGGGTATGGTAGTGTAGTGTAGGGTAGAACAGTTAGGTTAGGGTAGTGTAGGGTAGAATATAATAGAATAGTTAGGGTAGGGTAGTGTAGGGTAGAATAGTTAGTGCAGGGTAAAATAGTTAGGGTAGTGTAGTGTAGGGTAGAATATAATAGTTAGGGTAGGGTGGTGTAGTGTAGGGTAAAATAGAATAGTTAGGGTAGGGTAGTGTAGTGTAGGGTAGAATAGTTAGGGTGGGGTGGTGTAGTGTAGGGTAGAATAGTCAGGGTAGGGTGGTGTAGAGTAGAATAGTTAGGGTATGGTAGTGTAGGGTAGAATAGTTAGGGTAGGGTACTGTAGGGTATATTAGTTAGGGTAGTGTAGTGTAGGGTAGAATAGTTAGGGTAGGGTGGGAAGGCAGGCAGGCAGGCAGGCAGGCAGGCAGGCAGGCCTTCTAATTGCATGGTGCTGTGTGGATCTGAAAGCCTCTCAGTCTACAGGCAGACAGACAGGCCCTCTAATTGCATGGTGCTGTGTGGATCTGAAAGCCTCTCAGTCTACAGGCAGACAGACAGGCCCTCTAATTGCATGGTGCTGTGTGGATCTGAAAGCCTCTCAGTCTACAGGCAGACAGACAGGCCTTCTAATTGCATGGTGCTGTGTGGATCTGAAAGCCTCTCAGTCTACAGGCAGACAGACAGGCCTTCTAATTGCATGGTGCTGTGTGGATCTGAAAGCCTCTCAGTCTACAGGCAGACAGACAGGCCCTCTAATTGCATGGTGATATGTGGATCTGAAAGCCTCTCAGTCTACAGGCAGACAGACAGGCCCACTAATTGCATGTTGCTGTGTGGATCTGAAAGTCTTCCAGTCTCTCTCTTCCATCGGGGCAGATGTGTGCTTGGGATGTTCGATGTTAATGTGTTATTTCACAGGTCATTCTCGTCCTGCTCTGGTTATATCTTGTTAAATCCCTGTTATATCCCTGTTATATCAATGCAATATTCATGTTATATTCCTGTTCTGTTACATCTCTGTTACAGCCATGTTATATCCCTGTTCTGTTACATCTCTGTTACAGCCATGTTATATCCCTGTTCTGTTGTATCTCTGTTACAGCCATGTTATATCCCTGTTCTGTTGTATCTCTGTTACAGCCATGTTATATTCCTGTTCTGTTGTATCTCTGTTACAGCCATGTTATATCCCTGTTCTGTTGTATCTCTGTTACAGCCATGTTATATTCCTGTTCTGTTGTATCTCTGTTACAGCCATGTTATATTCATGTTCTGTTACATCTCTGTTACAGCCATGTTATATTCCTGTTCTGTTACATCTCTGTTACAGCCATGTTATATCCCTGTTCTGTTACATCTCTGTTACAGCCATGTTATATTCCTGTTCTGTTGTATCTCTGTTACAGCCATGTTATATTCCTGTTCTGTTACATCTCTGTTACAGCCATGTTATATTCCTGTTCTGTTGTATCTCTGTTACAGCCATGTTATATCCCTGTTCTGTTGTATCTCTGTTACAGCCATGTTATATTCCTGTTCTGTTACATCTCTGTTACAGCCATGTTATATTCCTGTTCTGTTGTATCTCTGTTACAGCCATGTTATATTCCTGTTCTGTTACATCTCTGTTACAGCCATGTTATATTCATGTTCTGTTGTATCTCTGTTACAGCCATGTTATATTCCTGTTCTGTTACATCTCTGTTACAGCCATGTTATATCCCTGTTCTGTTGTATCTCTGTTACAGCCATGTTATATTCATGTTCTGTTGTATCTCTGTTACAGCCATGTTATATCCCTGTTCTGTTGTATCTCTGTTACAGCCATGTTATATCCCTGTTCTGTTGTATCTCTGTTACAGCCATGTTATATTCATGTTCTGTTGTATCTCTGTTACAGCCATGTTATATCCCTGTTCTGTTGTATCTCTGTTACAGCCATGTTATATTCCTGTTCTGTTGTATCTCTGTTACAACCATGTTATATCCCTGTTCTGTTGTATCTCTGTTACAGCCATGTTATATTCATGTTCTGTTGTATCTCTGTTACAGCCATGTTATATTCCTGTTCTGTTACATCTCTGTTACAGCCATGTTATATCCCTGTTCTGTTGTATCTCTGTTACAGCCATGTTATATTCATGTTCTGTTGTATCTCTGTTACAGCCATGTTATATCCCTGTTCTGTTGTATCTCTGTTACAGCCATGTTATATCCCTGTTCTGTTGTATCTCTGTTACAGCCATGTTATATTCATGTTCTGTTACATCTCTGTTACAGCCATGTTATATTCATGTTCTGTTGTATCTCTGTTACAGCCATGTTATATTCCTGTTCTGTTACATCTCTGTTACAGCCATGTTATATCCCTGTTCTGTTGTATCTCTGTTACAGCCATGTTATATTCCTGTTCTGTTGTATCTCTGTTACAGCCATGTTATATTCCTGTTCTGTTACATCTCTGTTACAGCCATGTTATATCCCTGTTCTGTTACATCTCTGTTACAGCCATGTTATATTCCTGTTCTGTTACATCTCTGTTACAGCCATGTTATATCCCTGTTCTGTTACATCTCTGTTACAGCCATGTTATATTCCTGTTCTGTTGTATCTCTGTTACAGCCATGTTATATCCCTGTTCTGTTGTATCTCTGTTACAGCCATGTTATATTCATGTTCTGTTGTATCTCTGTTACAGCCATGTTATATTCCTGTTCTGTTACATCTCTGTTACAGCCATGTTATATTCCTGTTCTGTTACATCTCTGTTACAGCCATGTTATATCCCTGTTATATCCCTGTTATATCAATGCAATATTCATGTTATATTCCTGTTCTGTTACATCTCTGTTACAGCCATGTTATATTCCTGTTCTGTTGTATCTCTGTTACAGCCATGTTATATTCCTGTTCTGTTACATCTCTGTTACAGCCATGTTATATCCCTGTTCTGTTGTATCTCTGTTACAGCCATGTTATATTCCTGTTCTGTTGTATCTCTGTTACAGCCATGTTATATTCCTGTTCTGTTACATCTCTGTTACAGCCATGTTATATCCCTGTTCTGTTGTATCTCTGTTACAGCCATGTTATATCCCTGTTCTGTTGTATCTCTGTTACAGCCATGTTATATTCCTGTTCTGTTACATCTCTGTTACAGCCATGTTATATTCCTGTTCTGTTGTATCTCTGTTACAGCCATGTTATATTCCTGTTCTGTTACATCTCTGTTACAGCCATGTTATATTCCTGTTCTGTTACATCTCTGTTACAGCCATGTTATATTCCTGTTCTGTTGTATCTCTGTTACAGCCATGTTATATTCCTGTTCTGTTACATCTCTGTTGAAGCCATGTTATATTCCTGTTCTGTTACATCTCTGTTACAGCCATGTTATATCCCTGTTCTGTTACATCTCTGTTACAGCCATGTTATATTCCTGTTCTGTTGTATCTCTGTTACAGCCATGTTATATTCCTGTTCTGTTACATCTCTGTTACAGCCATGTTATATCCCTGTTCTGTTGTATCTCTGTTACAGCCATGTTATATCCCTGTTCTGTTACATCTCTGTTACAGCCATGTTATATTCCTGTTCTGTTGTATCTCTGTTACAGCCATGTTATATTCCTGTTCTGTTACATCTCTGTTACAGCCATGTTATATTCCTGTTCTGTTACATCTCTGTTACAGCCATGTTATATCCCTGTTCTGTTACATCTCTGTTACAGCCATGTTATATTCCTGTTCTGTTACATCTCTGTTACAGCCATGTTATATTCCTGTTCTGTTACATCTCTGTTACAGCCATGTTATATTCCTGTTCTGTTGTATCTCTGTTACAGCCATGTTATATCCCTGTTCTGTTGTATCTCTGTTACAGCCATGTTATATTCCTGTTCTGTTGTATCTCTGTTACAGCCATGTTATATTCCTGTTCTGTTACATCTCTGTTACAGCCATGTTATATTCATGTTCTGTTACATCTCTGTTACAGCCATGTTATATTCCTGTTCTGTTGTATCTCTGTTACAGCCATGTTATATCCCTGTTCTGTTGTATCTCTGTTATATTGCTGTTATATTCCTGTTATATTCCTGTTATATTCCTGTTATATTGATGTTATATTCCTGTTATATTCCTGTTATATTGATGTTATATTCCTGTTATATTCCTGTTATATTGATGTTATATTCCTGTTATATTCCTGTTATATTCCTGTTATATTGATGTTATATTCCTGTTACATTCCTGTTATATTCCTGTTATATTGATGTTATTTTCCTGTTATATTCCTGTTATATTGATGTTATATTCCTGTTATATTCCTGTAATATTGATGTTATTTTCCTGATATATTGATGTTATATTGATGTTATATTCCTGTTATATTCCTGTTATATTCCTGTAATATTGATGTTATATTACTGATATATTGATGTTATATTGATGTTATATTCCTGTTATATTCCTGTAATATTGATGTTATTTTCCTGATATATTGATGTTATATTGATGTTATATTCCTGTTATATTCCTGTTATATTCCTGTTATATTGATGTTATATTCCTGTTACATTCCTGTTATATTCCTGTAATATTGATGTTATTTTCCTGTTATATTCCTGTTATATTGATGTTATATTCCTGTTATATTCCTGTTATATTGATGTTATTTTCCTGATATATTGATGTTATATTGATGTTATATTCCTGTTATATTCCTGTAATATTGATGTTATTTTCCTGATATATTGATGTTATATTGATGTTATATTCCTGTTATATTCCTGTAATATTGATGTTATTTTCCTGATATATTGATGTTATATTGATGTTATATTCCTGTTATATTGATGTTATATTCCTGTTATATTCCTGTAATATTGATGTTATTTTCCTGTTATATTCCTGTTATATTGATGTTATATTCCTGTTATATTCCTGTAATATTGATGTTATTTTCCTGATATATTGATGTTATATTGATGTTATTTTCCTGTTATATTCCTGTTATATTGATGTTATATTCCTGTTATATTCCTGTAATATTGATGTTATATTCCTGTTATATTCCTGTAATATTGATGTTATTTTCCTGTTATATTCCTGTTATATTGATGTTATATTCCTGTTATATTCCTGTAATATTGATGTTATATTCCTGTTATATTCCTGTAATATTGATGTTATTTTCCTGATATATTGATGTTATATTGATGTTATATTCCTGTAATATTGATGTTATTTTCCTGATATATTGATGTTATATTCCTGTTACATTCCTGTTATATTCCTGTTATATTGATGTTATTTTCCTGTTATATTCCTGTTATATTGATGTTATATTCCTGTTATATTCCTGTTATATTGATGTTATATTCCTGTTATATTCATGTTATATTCCTGTTATATTGATGTTATATTCCTGATATATTGATGTTATATTGATGTTATTTTCCAGTTATATTGATGTTATATTCCTGATATATTGATGTTATATTCCTGTTATTTTCCGGTTATATTGATGTTATATTGCTGCCCACACCGTAATACTAGATGGGACTTTCTCTCTCTTTCTTCCTGACCATGGCAGCCTCTGACTAGAGGAGGAGAGATGAGAATGAAAGGTGATGAGGAATGAAGAAGTCCTGTCTGGGTCTTGATTCTACCCATCTGGTTGCCAGGGCTCCTGCCTCCTGCCTCCTCCTCCCTCCCCCATCCTCTCCTCTGCCACCATAATGATGATGAATTGATCTCTCACAGCGGAAATTACTTTTTAACACCCACACTTTTGGGGGGTGCAGGGTTTGGGGTCGCGTATGGCATTAGTGTGTGTTACACTGGGGCTGTGTGTGTTTGTGTTTGTGTGTGTGCGTGTGTGTGGAGGTATTGATCTGACTTGCGATCAGAGTGCAACACCTCAGACTCATAAAGCCCGCTCTAGGAGTTTCTGAGCAACTGTGACAAATTACACTTTTCAGTGTTTTTCAACCATATTGCTTGATATTTTGGATAGCACAAAAAAAACTATACAAATGTGTGTATGTGTGTGATGCTGAGTACGTGCTATCAGCATACGTCTGTGCGTCTGTGTGTGATGTACATATGGATGGAGGGTGTGTGTGTGTGTGTGTGATGTACATATGGTTAGAATGTTTGTGTGTATGTGTGTGTGTGTGTGTGTGTGTGTGTGTGTGTGTGTGTGTGTGTGTGTGTGTGTGTGTGTGTGTGTGTGTGTGTGTGTGTGTGTGTGTAACAATGGGTAGAGGGTGTGTGATGTGCATATGGGTGGAGGGTGTGTGTGTGTGTGTGTGATGTGCATATGGGTGGAGGCTATGTGCCCTTTAAGAGGCAGCTGACACAGAGCTAATTAAAAGGCATTCTGTAGGACAGAACCATTCATCTTCATGATGACCCAGAGCCCTCTACAGCACAGCCCTCCCTGTGGGGGATTGTACTGCCGCTGCTGCTGCTGCTGCTGCTGCAGAGGGAATACAGTGGTATGTGTGTGTGTGAGCGTGTGTTCCCCTAAGGGGGTCAGATATGCATTTAAATTCAATAAAATGTTATTGCTTCGCTTTAAAATAACCTCCTCTCCACTCTTTCCCTTGATGAAAACCAGTGCCCACCCTTCTCCATCTGCCCCCCTGAAGTTGACAAGCCATTCATGTTGAGGGGGGCCTCCTGTGATATCCTCCTTAAGATATGCATGGTTCCCATTTTAGAAGTCCTGTCCTCAGCAGGGACCAGAGGGCACTTTTATTGGCTGTGACGGGACTGACACGTAATGCTGGCACTATAATTCCCAATGTGTGTTTCCCCTGCCTGAACCCATAGCATGGACCTCTGACCCCTGTTTCCCTGGTGAACCCATAGCATAGACCTCTGACCCCTGTTTCCCTTGTGAACCCATAGCATTTACCTCTGACCCCTGTTTCCCCTGGGTGAACCCATAGCATGGACCTTTGGCCCCTGTTTCCCCTGCGTGAACCCATAGCATGGACCTTTGGCCCCTGTTTCCCCTGCGTGAACTCATAGCATAGACCTCTGGCCCCTGTTTCCCCTGGGTGAACCCATAGCATGGACCTCTGGCCCCTGTTTCCCCTGGGTGAACCCATAGCATGGACCTCTGGCCCCTGTTTCCCCTGGGTGAACCCATAGCATGGACCTCTGGCCCCTGTTTCCCCTGCCTCCTCATGCCCCCTGCTCCCGGGTGAACCCATGCCCAGCACTGCTAGTCTGACCCCTCTCTGCCCTCTCATTACCACCTCTGGATTGAGGCAACTGCCAGGGGAGAGGAGGATGAAGTGGTGATGGGAGAGTTCACTGCCCTCTTTATCCAATTATGCCATTACAATTATGCCATTGAAGTTACTTATCATTGATATTCTTATGGATCAAGTCAATACTGTGGCTTTATTGATTTAGCGTGACCTTGTTTGTGTGTGTGTGTGTGTGTGTGTGTGTGTGTGTGTGTGTGTGTGTGTGTGTGTGTGTGTGTGTATTTGTGTGTGTGTGTGTGTGTGTGTGTTTGTGTGTGTGTGTGTGTGTGTGTGTGTGTGTGTGTGTGTGTGTGTGTGTGTGTGTGTGTGTGTGTGTGTGTGTGTGTGTGTGTGTGTGTGTGTGTGTGTGTGTGTGTGTGTGTGTGTGTGTGTGGATGGATTGGTGGGTGGGTGGGTGGGGTGTAGGTCTTCATCATGGCTGGATGGTAATGATCTGCCTGACACACCTCCATCAGTCCATCAGTCACCGCTCACCACTGGGGGGATGGTGACAGAGAGGGGGGGCATCCCCACAGTCTAGGGGGATGTAACGGAGGGTATTTTTTGATGGTGATGGGTGAGAGGTCAGTTATAATACACACAGGGCTCAAACAGCATGACACACTCTGAGGCCATACTTTGTCACCTGTCAGGAGATGGCCCATGCACTGAAACCACTGGTGATTTAAATACATTGTGACTCGCTGACTGATGATGTTGACTACAGCACAGGGTCATCTCAGGTTTTCAACTCCCCCTCTCCTCACCCCATCTCCCCTCTATCCCTCTTCATCCAATCAACAGAGGAATAGTACCTATTGCTCTCCAGACAGATACCTGAGCCTCCTACCTCTCCTACTTTATTAAAGCTGTCAACAGACAGAATCACCATAGAGCTAGATGCATCAGTAGTAATATAACAGCTCAGCATCTCTCAGCTGTGTCAAGTCCTACTGTAGTTGTGACAAGGATGTGGACTAGACTGCCGTTGTTTTCCCCCACAAGATCAACAGTAGTTATTGTCTAGTAGTCGTACTGTTGTAAAACACATGCAGCGTAAGAGCACTGCAGTGTCAAGTCCTCTCTGGTTCTTTTCGGTTGTGTGAGTGTGTGTGTGAGTGACACCTGCAGGGCCTAGACTTGGGGTGTGAGTGTGTTTTTGTTTGTTAGGGATCGAGGTCAGGTCCTCAGGGGCTGTGGTCGTGAGACACATTGGGGGCAGGGGGTCAGCAGAGAGGGAGGGGGAAGCCCGGGACCCTCACCTCCACGTGAACCACAAACCACAGAGAGGCATAGAGCGAGTGGGTAGCCTATAGTGAATAGATTAAAGCTTGAGCTTGAACATACGTCTGCAGGGCCCCAGACTAATGATAGGGATTTCCTCTGCCTTAGTGACACGACCTGACCGTCTGAGCCCTTATCTACCATTTACTGAATGTCTGTCTGTGTTCTATAGGAATGAGCTACCAAAGCTCCTGGGTGGTACAGGCACTACATCTCAGTGCTAGAGGCGTCACTACAGAACTTGGTTCGATTCCAGACTGTATCACAACCGGCTGTCATTGGGAGTCCCATAGGGTGGCGTACAATTGGTCTAGCATCGTCCGGGTTAGGGTTTGACTGGGTAGGCTGTCATTGGAAATAAGAATTTGTTCTTATCTGACTTGCCTAGTTAAATAAAGGTTCAATTAAATATATATATATTTTTTTTTACCTTCCTAATGCTCTGCCTCCACCCCAGTGACTGTGACTGGGGGTCAGTCTGGGACTAGAACAGAGGCACAGAGTACAGAGACGATTACTGGTAATAGAATTTGAGAATATCTCTTTTTCAATCTTTTGAGATGTTTCTCTGTTAATTTTATACTGCTCTTTTAAAGGTTTTATGGACTGTTTTGCTAAAGACAATACCTAGATACTAATACCTCTAATACTTAGATGGTGAGAAGTATTTTTGGACATCCTGGAAGTTGAGAGATATTATAGTGGAGCCATGTGTTTTAACAGAAGATCAGTTCTATTTCTCCTCTGTTAATGACCAGGTGGAAAGCCGTTTAAATCTGTTTTTAGAATAGAAGATAAAGTTTTATTATGTCTAAAACCATAGCAGCAGAGTTCAGTTTCAAATGTTTACACCTGACTTGATCAGAGTGTCTAACCCTGCTAGGAAGGAGGTGTTCTGTTAGATCACTCACCATGTAAGACTGTGTGTAGTAACCATTAATCTACTGGAGCAGCATGGGTCTCTCTACAGGCTGGCCTCGTGTTGACAGGCCTGAGCTGTGGGCCTCTGTCACTGTGTGTGTGTGTGCAGACTGCAAGGTGATAGATGGGTAAGGACAGGGTTAAAGCGGGGTCACACTGTTTGTTTTGCAGTGTTAAGGTGGGGATGGGGAATGGGACAGGGCGAGCTGAGCTCCATTGATTTAGACTGTGTTAATAAGGCCTGTTTGTGACACTTCATCACCATTCCTCACAGTCTATGGGGGGAGGTACTCCCAGGAATATTACCAGGCTATAACAGGGCTATAACAGGGCTATGACAGGGATATAACAGGGCCATAACAGAGCTAAAACAGGGATATAACAAGGATATAACAAGGATATAACAGAGCTAAAACGGGGAATAACAAGGATATAACAGGGATATAACAGGGCTATGACAGGGCTATAACAGAGATATAACAGGGCTAGAACAGGGATAGAACAGAGCTATAACAGGCCTATAACAAGGATATAACAGGGCCATAACAGAGCTAAAACAGGGATATAACAAGGATATAACAAGGCTATAACAGAGCTAAAACAGGGATATAACAAGGATATAACAGGGCTAGAACAGAGCTAAAACAGGGATATAACAAGGATATAACAAGGATATAACAAGGATATAACAGCTAAAACGGGGATATAACAAGGATATAAC
>NC_048591.1:33728160-33805660 GCF_013265735.2 Oncorhynchus mykiss
ATAAATAAAGTGTGGTGTGTATTTGTCACTGAGGAACCTGGGATCAGGACTCTCCAATAAAGCTCATGTCAAACACAGAAGTATAATTAATAATTTAATAACACTCCTCTCATAACCTTTAACAGCTGAGGAATGGAGGGAGGAAGAAGGGAGATATGGAGAAGAAGATAAATGAGATATGAATTGATTCAGCCCAGTCATTATGGATAGTGACTTGATGGGACAGGCTTTTATGTCTTAGTATAGTTACCTGTAACACAGTCCTCTTGGTGTATTCAACACTCAGTCACCCTGTCTGAACACATTGACCTCCTATCTAAACGTGCATCCTATCCTAGCCAGGTTGTTTTGATGAACTCATTACAGAAACAGTACTCCGACTGCTGATGAAATCATTCCCATCATAAATTTCCGTGGAGATGTGGTCGGTCTGTCTAAGCCCACATGCTGGGAGAGATTTGGGAGATTCCAGAAAGACCTTTAAACATCAATGAGAAATGAGGATGAGGATGAGGGAGAGTAATGGAAATATCACAGGGAGGAAAGACATCCATACCCAGCATAAAGATGTTCCCATCAAAGTGAACGTTTCCCTTTTCCTCTCCTCTCTCTCATCTTTTCTGTTTTTTCCCAGACAGAAGTGTCTTTGAGGCCGTAGTTCTTGCGATAATTAACTTTAGGATAACAGAGAGGACATGCAGGAGGATGTTGTCCCTCCTTTAAAGGAATATTTAGTAAGAGACGCTTTACCTGCTAGAGATGCTTAGATCACCCCTCTGTCTAGGGATCATTTCATTTGACACGTGCTGAATAACGTGAAATGCCTACATAACCAACAACGCAGTTCAAGAAATATATGTATATTTGTATTTATTTCTTTGAACCATTATTTAACTAGGAAAGTCAGTTGAGAAGAACTAATTATTGTTTTACAATGACGGACTACCCAACTTAAGAAAATATTTACTACAAGCTAAAGTAAAAACTTCAAAAACTAAAAGTAACACAGTAAAATAACAATAACGAAGCTATATGCAGGGGGTCCCGGGACCGAGTCAATTTACAGGGGTACAGGTTAGAAACCTTGGAATATAGAAGTGTGGTGCTGAATCAATTTACAGGGATACAGGTTAGTACCTTGGAATGTAGAAGTGTGGTGCTGAATCAATTTACAGGGATACAGGTTAGTACCTTGGAATATAGAAGTGTGGTGCTGAGTCAATTTACAGGGGTACAGGTTAGTACCTTGGAATATAGAAGTGTGGTGCTGAGTCAATTTACAGGGGTACAGGTTAGTACCTTGGAATATAGAAGTGTGGTGCTGAGTCAATTTGCAGGGGTACAGGTTAGTACCTTGGAATATAGAAGTCTTCTTCTTTTTTCTTCTTTCTCATCATGTTGCTCATTAGTCTGTTACCATCGTCACACCCTTTCATTTGGGAGGTCTAGTGCTCTGTCATTACCTGAGAGAGAGAGAGAGAGAGATAGTAGTTATGCCCCCCTTCCCAGACAGGGCTGGGAGCTCCTCTAATGCCTCAGCCTATAGAGGGAAACAGACAGAGCTCCTCTAATGCCTCAGCCTATAGAGGGAAACAGACAGAGCTCCTCTAATGCCTCAGCCTATAGAGGGAAACAGACAGAGCTCCTCTAATGCCTCAGCCTAAAGAGGGAAACAGACAGGGCTGGGAGCTCCTCTAATGCCTCAGCCTATAGAGGGAAACAGACAGGGCTGGTAGCTCCTCTAATGCCTCAGCCTATAGAGGGAAACAGACAGGGCTGGTAGCTACTCTAATGCCTCAGCCTATAGAGGGAAACAGACAGGGCTGGTAGCTCCTCTAATGCCTCAGCCTATAGAGGGAAACAGACAGGGCTGGTAGCTCCTCTAATGCCTCAGCCTATAGAGGGAAACAGACAGGGCTGGTAGCTCCTCTAATGCCTCAGCCTATAGAGGGAAACAGACAGGGCTGGTAGCTCCTCTAATGCCTCAGCCTATAGAGGGAAACAGACAGGGCTGGGAGCTCCTCTAATGCCTCAGCCTATAGAGGGAAACAGACAGGGCTGGTAGCTCCTCTAATGCCTCAGCCTATAGAGGGAAACAGACAGGGCTGGTAGCTCCTCTAATGCCTCAGCCTATAGAGGGAAACAGACAGGGCCTGGAGCTCTTGGTATTTAAACTCATCTCATCGGTGTAGTTTGCTCTCCCTGAACAGCTCCATAGCGGACACTCATTACATGAAAATACTACACTTAACCTAAAGGTCTAAAGGTGACAGTTGGTCTCTTAAAATAGTATTGTCAGTGCTGGGTGTTGTTTCTGCACATCGATGCTAGCTAGCTAGCTCCCCTCAAAGAGCAGTGCCAGGAGGTTATTCAGATTTACAGCCAGTGATCATACATGGCTGAGTAACATATGCACAGGCTGAACACTGCATTCTATTTGAAACGCAGTAGAGGACAAATCGAGGGCAATGGCCGTGCCATGCTTAGCTCTGTGTGTAGACTGGTGTTAAAGAGGCTACATGCATCTTAGTGATGCTTAAACTACGTGTTCCTGCATACTGCCCACCTCGTTACATGTGTATACTCAAGTCAATCATCAACTGCTTTTTCCTACAAAATATTCCACTTGTTTTGTTATGCTAATTGGTGTGTGCATGTGTGAGTGAATGTGTCCATTGCCAACATATCTTTGTGTGGTGTCACTCACTCTCCATCTCTACTCTCTACCTTTCTATTCCCTCAATTCTAGAGCAATCTTCTGTAACAGTGCTTTTGACTTTTAACACCGCAGTTCAAGACAAAGTGACAACGTAATGGAGTGTATTAAACACTGTCAGAGGGAGCCTGAGTGAGGTGGTAGAGATCAGCATTTCATTTGGGTGGATTAGCAGGCCCTTTCTTCTCGCCTCTTCTTTCAGAGCCTTTTAAGGATTGGCTACACTTCCCTCCCCTACTGGTTCCTTCTAGAACCTCCCCTACTGGTTCCTTCTAGAACCACACCTGCCATGTGGAGGGGTTTCTAGAACCATGCCTACCATGTGGAGGGGTTTATAGAACCATGCCTGCCATGTGGAGGGGGTTTCTAGAACCATGCCTGCCATGTGGAGGGGGTTTACAGAACCATGCCTGCAATGTGGAGGGTTTTCTAGAACCATGCCTGCCATGTGGAGGGGGTTTATAGAACCATGCCTGCCATGTGGAGGGGGTTTATATAACCATGCCTGCCATGTGGAGGGGTATATAGAACCATGCTTGCAATGTGGAGGGGGTTTATAGAACCATGCCTGCCATGTGGAGGGGGTTTATAGAACCATGCCTGCCATGTGGAGGGGGTTTATAGAACCATGCCTGCCATGTGGAGGGGGTTTATAGAACCATGCCTGCCATGTAGAGGGGGTTTATAGAACCATGCCTGCCATGTGGAGGGGGTTTATAGAACCATGCCTGCCATGTGGAGGGGGTTTATAGAACCTGCCTGCCATGTGGAGGGGGTTTATATAACCATGCCTGCCATGTGGAGGGGGTTTATAGAACCATGCCTGCCATGTGGAGGGGTTTCTAGAACCATGCCTGCCATGTTTAGGGGGTTTATAGAACCATGCCTGCCATGTGGAGGGGGTTTATAGAACCATGCCTGCCATGTGGAGGGGGTTTATATAACCATGCCTGCCATGTGGAGGGGGTTTCTAGAACCAGGCCTGCCATGTGGAG
Source organism: Oncorhynchus mykiss (assembly GCF_013265735.2). Classification (NCBI taxonomy): domain Eukaryota; kingdom Metazoa; phylum Chordata; class Actinopteri; order Salmoniformes; family Salmonidae; genus Oncorhynchus; species Oncorhynchus mykiss. Next base: position 33,731,872 of record NC_048591.1, read on the forward strand.
GGGTTTCTAGAACCAGGCCTGCCATGTGGAGGGGGTTTATAGAACCATGCCTGCCATGTGGAGTGGGTTTCTAGAATAATTATTGCCATGTGGAGGGGGTTTATATAACCATGCCTGCCATGTGGAGGGGGTTTATAGAACCATGCCTGCCATGTGGAGTGGGTTTCTAGAATAATGCTTGCCATGTGGAGGGGGTTTATATAACCATGCCTGCCATGTGGAGGGGGTTTATAGAACCATGCCTGCCATGTGGAGGGGGTTTATAGAACCAGGCCTGCCATGTGGAGGGGGTTTATAGAACCATGCCTGCCATGTGGAGGGGGTTTATAGAACCAGGCCTGCCATGTGGAGGGGTTTCTAGAACCAGGCTTGACATGTGGAGGGGGTTTATAGAACCATGCCTGTCATGTGGAGGGGGTTTATAGAACCATGCCTGCCATGTGAAGGGGGTTTATAGAACCATGCCTGCCATGTGGAGGGGGTTTATAGAACCAGGCCTGCCATGTGGAGGGGTTTCTAGAACCAGGCCTTCCATGTGGAGGGGGTTTATAGAACCATGCCTGCCATGTGAAGGGGGTTTATAGAACCATGCCTGCCATGTGGAGGGGGTTTATAGAACCATGCCTGCCATGTGGAGGGGTTTCTAGAACCAGGCCTTCCATGTGAAGGGGGTTTATAGAACCATGCCTGCCATGTGGAGGGGGTTTATAGAACCATGCCTGTCATGTGGAGGGGGTTTATAGAACCATGCCTGCCATGTGAAGGGGGTTTATAGAACCATTTCTGCCATGTGGAGGGGGTTTATAGAACCATGCCTGCCATGTGGAGGGGTTTCTAGAACCAGGCCTTCCATGTGGAGGGGGTTTATAGAACCATGCCTGCCATGTGGAGGGGGTTTATAGAACCATGCCTGCCATGTGGAGGGGGTTTATAGAACCATGCCTGCCATGTGGAGGGGGTTTATAGAACCATGCCTGCCATGTGGAGGGGGTTTCTAGAACCATGCCTGCCATGTGGAGGGGGTTTCAAGAACCAGGCCTGCCATGTGGAGGGGGTTTATAGAACCAGGCCTGCCATGTGGAGGGGGTTTATAGAACCAGGCCTGCCATGTGGAGGGGTTTCTTGAACCAGGCCTGCCATGTGGAGGGGTAAATATAGACCATAGTGTAGGAGGTAAATATTTCCCATAGTGTAGGATGTAAATATATCCCATAGTGTAGGAGGTAAATATATCCCATAGTGTAGAAGGTAAATATATCCCATAGTGTAGGAGGTAAATATAGACCATAGTGTAGAAGGTAAATATAGACCATAGTGTAGAAGGTAAATATAGACCATAGTGTAGAAGGTAAATATAGACCATAGTGTAGAAGGTAAATGTAGACCATAGTGTAGAAGGTAAATATAGACCATAGTGTAGGAGGTAAATATAGACCATAGTGTAGGAGGTAAATATAGACCATAGTGTAGGAGGTAAATATAGACCATAGTGTAGAAGGTAAATATAGACCATAGTGTAGAAGGTAAATATAGACCATAGTGTAGGAGGTAAATATATCCCATAGTGTAGGAGGTAAATATAGACCATAGTGTAGAAGGTAAATATAGACCATAGTGTAGAAGGTAAATATAGACCATAGTGTAGAAGGTAAATATAGACCATAGTGTAGGAGGTAAATATAGACCATAGTGTAGATGGTAAATATATCCCATAGTGTAGAAGGTAAATATAGACCATAGTGTAGAAGGTAAATATAGACCATAGTGTAGGAGGTAAATATAGACCATAGTGTAGAAGGTAAATATAGACCATAGTGTAGGAGGTAAATATAGACCATAGTGTAGGAGGTAAATATAGACCATAGTGTAGGAGGTAAATATAGACCATAGTGTAGGAGGTAAATATAGACCATAGTGTAGAAGGTAAATATAGACCATAGTGTAGAAGGTAAATATAGACCATAGTGTAGGAGGTTAATATAGACAATAGTGTAGGAGGTAAATATAGACCATAGTGTAGAAGGTAAATATATCCCATAGTCTAGGAGGTAAATATAGACCATAGTGTAGGAGGTAAATATAGACCATAGTGTAGAAGGTAAATATAGACCATAGTGTAGAAGGTAAATATATCCCATAGTCTAGGAGGTAAATATAGACCATAGTGTAGGAGGTAAATATAGACCATAGTGTAGAAGGTAAATATAGACCATAGTGTAGAAGGTAAATATAGACCATAGTGTAGGAGGTAAATATAGACCATAGTGTAGATGGTAAATATATCCCATAGTGTAGAAGGTAAATATAGACCATAGTGTAGAAGGTAAATATAGACCATAGTGTAGGAGGTAAATATAGACCATAGTGTAGAAGGTAAATATAGACCATAGTGTAGGAGGTAAATATAGACCATAGTGTAGGAGGTAAATATAGACCATAGTGTAGGAGGTAAATATAGACCATAGTGTAGGAGGTAAATATAGACCATAGTGTAGAAGGTAAATATAGACCATAGTGTAGAAGGTAAATATAGACCATAGTGTAGGAGGTAAATATAGACCATAGTGTAGGAGGTTAATATAGACAATAGTGTAGGAGGTAAATATAGACCATAGTGTAGGAGGTAAATATAGACCATAGTGTAGGAGGTAAATATAGACCATAGTGTAGAAGGTAAATATATCCCATAGTCTAGGAGGTAAATATAGACCATAGTGTAGGAGGTAAATATAGACCATAGTGTAGAAGGTAAATATAGACCATAGTGTAGGAGGTAAATATAGACCATAGTGTAGGAGGTAAATATAGACCATAGTGTAGGAGGTAAATATAGACCATAGTGTAGGAGGTTAATATAGACCATAGTGTAGGAGGTAAATATAGACCATAGTGTAGGAGGTTAATATAGACAATAGTGTAGGAGGTAAATATAGACCATAGTGTAGGAGGTTAATATAGACCATAGTGTAGGAGGTAAATATAGACCATAGTGTAGAAGGTAAATATAGACCATAGTGTAGGAGGTTAATATAGACCATAGTGTAGGAGGTAAATATAGACCATAGTGTAGGAGGTTAATATAGACCATAGTGTAGGAGGTAAATATAGACCATAGTGTAGAAGGTAAATATAGACCATAGTGTAGAAGGTAAATATAGACAATAGTGTAGAAGGTAAATATATCCCATAGTCTAGGAGGTAAATATAGACCATAGTGTAGAAGGTAAATATAGACCATAGTGTAGGAGGTAAATATAGACCATAGTGTAGGAGGTAAATATAGACCATAGTGTAGAAGGTAAATATATCCCATAGTCTAGGAGGTAAATATAGACCATAGTGTAGGAGGTAAATATAGACCATAGTGTAGAAGGTAAATATAGACCATAGTGTAGGAGGTAAATATAGACCATAGTGTAGGAGGTAAATATAGACCATAGTGTAGGAGGTAAATATAGACCATAGTGTAGAAGGTAAATATATCCCATAGTGTAGGAGGTAAATATAGACCATAGTGTAGAAGGTAAATATAGACCATAGTGTAGGAGGTAAATATATCCCATAGTGTAGAAGGTAAATATAGACCATAGTGTAGGAGGTAAATATAGACCATAGTGTAGAAGGTAAATATATCCCATAGTCTAGGAGGTAAATATATCCCATAGTGTAGAAGGTAAATATATCCCATAGTCTAGGAGGTAAATATAGAGCATAGTGTAGAAGGTAAACATATCCCATAGTCTAGGAGGTAAATATAGACCATAATGGAGGAGAAAGAGACTTAGAGGGTAGAGAGGGGGAGGTAGGAGTGGGATAAAGAGACAGAGAGGTTAGAGAGGGGGAGGTAGGAGTGGGAGACAGAGACAGAGAGGTTAGAGAGGGGGAGGTAGGAGTGGGAGAAAGAGACAGAGAGGTTAGAGAGGGGGAGGTAGGAGTGGGAGACAGAGACAGAGAGGTTAGAGAGGGGGAGGTAGGAGTGGGAGAAAGAGACAGAGAGGGGGAGGTAGGAGTGGGAGAAAGAGACAGAGAGGTTAGAGAGGGGGAGGTAGGAGTGGGAGAAAGAGACAGAGAGGGAGAGGGGGAGGTAGGAGTGGGAGAAAGAGACAGAGAGGGGGAGGTAGGAGTGGGAGAAAGAGACAGAGAGGGGGAGGGGGAGGTAGGAGTGGGAGAAAGAGACAGATAGGGGGAGGTAGGAGTGGGAGAAAGAGACAGAGAGGGGGAGGTAGGAGTGGGAGAAAGAGACAGGGGGGGATAGGAGTGGGAGAAAGAGACAGAGAGGTTAGAGAGGGGGAGGTAGGAGTGGGAGAAAGAGACAGAGAGGGGGAGGGGGAGGTAGGAGTGGGAGAAAGAGACATAGAGGGGGAGATAGGAGTGGGAGAAAGAGACAGAGAGGGGGAGGGGGAGGTAGGAGTGGGAGAAAGAGACAGAGAGGGGGAGGTAGGAGTGGGAGAAAGAGACAGAGAGGGGGAGGGGGAGGTAGGAGTGGGAGAAAGAGACAGAGAGGGGGAGGTAGGAGTGGGAGAAAGAGACAGAGAGGGGGAGGTAGGAGTGGGAGAAAGAGACAGAGAGGGGGAGGTAGGAGTGGGAGAAAGAGACAGAGAGGGAGAGGTAGGAGTGGGAGAAAGAGACAGGGGGGGAGGGGGAGGTAGGAGTGGGAGAAAGAGACAGAGAGGGGAGATAGGAGTGGGAGAAAGAGACAGAGAGGGGGAGGGGGAGGTAGGAGTGGGAGAAAGAGACAGAGAGGGGGAGGTAGGAGTGGGAGAAAGAGACAGAGAGGGGGAGGGGGAGGTAGGAGTGGGAGAAAGAGACAGAGAGGGGGAGATAGGAGTGGGAGAAAGAGACAGAGAGGGGGAGGTAGGAGTGGGAGAAAGAGACAGAGAGGGTAGAGAGGGGGAGGTAGGAGTGGGAGAAAGAGACATAGAGGGGGAGATAGGAGTGGGAGAAAGAGACAGAGAGGGAGAGGTAAGAGTGGGAGAAAGAGACAGAGAGGGAGAAGGAAGAGAGGGGGAGGTAGGACTGGGAGAAAGAAACATATAGGATAGAGAGGGGGGGGTAGGAAAAAGAGACAGAGAGGGTAGAGTGTGAGAGGTCGGAGTGGGAGAAAGAGACAGAGAGGGTAGAGAGGGGGAGGTAGGAGAAAGAGACAGAGAGGGTAGAGCGTGAGAGCGTGAGAGGTCAGAGTGGGAGAAATAGACAAGAGGGTAGAGAGGGGGAATAGGAGAAATAGACAGAGAGGGTAGAGACGGGGAGGTAGGAGAAATAGACAGAGAGATTAGCGAGGGGGAGGTAGGAGAAAGAGACAGAGGGAGAGGTAGGAGAGGGAGAAAGAGACATAGAGGGAGAGGTAGGAGTGGGAGAAAGAGACAGGGGGGGGTAGGAGTGGGAGACAGAGAGGGAGAGGTAGGAGTGGGAGAAAGAGACAGAGACAGAGAGGGAAGAGAGGAGGAGGTAGGAGTGTGAGAAAGAGACATAGAGGGTAGAGAGGGGGAGGTAGGAAAAAGAGACAGAGAGGGTAGAGCGTGAGAGGTCAGAGTGGGAGAAAGAGACAGAGAGGGTAGAGAGGGGGAGGTAGGAAAAAGAGACAGAGAGGGTAGAGCGTGAGAGGTCAGAGTGGGAGAAAGAGACAGAGAGGGTAGAGAGGGGGAGGTAGGAGAAAGAGACAGAGAGGGTAGAGACGGGGAGGTAGGATAAATAGACAGAGAGATTAGCGAGGGGGAGGTAGGAGAAAGAGACAGAGAGGGTAGAGAGGGGGAGGTAGGAGAAATAGACAGAGAGGGTAGAGCGTGAGAGCGTGAGAGGTCAGAGTGGGAGAAATAGACAAGAGGGTAGAGAGGGGGAATAGGAGAAATAGACAGAGAGGGTAGAGAGGGGGGGGGGTAGGTGAAAGAGACAGAGAGGGTAGAGAGGCGGAGGTAGGAGAAAAAGACAGAGAGGGTAGAGAGGGGGAGGTAGGAGAAATAGACAGAGAGGGTAGAGAGGGGGAGGTAGGAGAAAGAGACAGACTATGTACAGACTCAGTGAGCATAGCCTTGCTATTGAGAAAGGCCGCCGTAGGCAGACATGGCTCTCAAGAGAAGACAGGCTATGTGCTCACTGCCCACAAAATGAGGTGGAAACTGAGCTGCACTTCCTAACCTCCTGCCCAATGTATGACCATATTAGAGAGACATATTTCCCTCAGATTACACAGATCCACAAAGAATTCGAAAACAAATCCAATTTTGAAAAACTCCCATATCTACTGGGTGAAATTCCACAGTGTGCCATCATAGCAGCAAGATTTGTGACCTGTTGCCACGAGAAAAGGGCAACCAGTGAAGAACACACACCATTGTAAATACAACCCATATTTATGCTTATTTATTTTATCTTGTGTCCTTTAACCATTTGTACATTGTTAAAACACTGTATATATATATAATATGACATTTGTAATGTCTTTACTGTTTTGAAATGTGTAATGTTTACTGTTAATTTTTGTTGTTTTTCACTTTATATATTCACTTTGTATGTTGTCTACCTCACTTGCTTTGGCAATGTTAACACGTTTCCCATGCCAATAAAGCCCTTGAATTGAATTGAATTGAATTGACAGAGAGGGTAGAGAGGGGGAGGTAGGAGAAAGAGACAGAGAGGGTAGAGAGGCGGAGGTAGGAGAAATAGACAGAGAGGGTAGAGAGGGGGAGGTAGGAGAAAGAGACAGAGAGGGTAGAGAGGTGGAGGTAGGAGAAAGAGACAGAGAGGGTAGAGAGGGGGAGGTAGGAGAAAGAGACAGAGAGGGTAGAGAGGGGGAGGTTTTGAGAAAGAGACAGAGAGGGTAGAGAGGGGGAGGTAGGAGAAAGAGACAGAGAGGGTAGAGAGGTGGAGGTAGGAGAAAGAGACAGAGAGGGTCGAGAGGTGGAGGTAGGAGTGGGAGAAAGAGGGAGAAAAATGAGAAGGTGAAAAAAGAGAGAAATAAAATAGAGCGTGAAGCGTTCTTGGCTGTGTTTAGATGTAGTGAGAAGTAGAGCAGCACAGATTGACTGGCTGGCTGGCTGGCTGGCTGGCTGGCTGGCTGGCTGGCTGTGTGTGTGTGTGTGTGTGTGTGTGTGTGTGTGTGTGTGTGTGTGTGTGTGCGAGCGAGTGCGTGCGTGCGTGCTTGCCTGCGGGCATGTGTGTGAAATACTGTAGGTGTGTGAGCATTATTGCGTGTGTGTCTTTGTGTCCGGTGACACACACACTAAAGAGTGCTTCACACAGCTGGAACAGCTGCGCTTCTCAGGAATCCTCCCCTCCAGCGATGCACACACATTCTCTCTCTCATACACGTATCTCTCACTTCTCTTTCTCTCACACGTATCTCTCACTTCTCTTTCTCTCACACGCATCTCTCACTTCTCTCTCTTACACAAATCTCTCACTTCTCTCTCTCACACACATCTCTGACTTCAAATCAAATGTCTTTATATAGCCCTTCGTACATCAGCTGATATCTCAAAGTGCTGTACAGAAACCCAGCCTAAAAACCCAAACAGCAAGCAATGCAGGTGTAGAAGCAAGACTTATCATTCTCTCCCAAGCATCTCTCACTTCTCTCTCACACACATCTCTGACTTTTCTCTCTCTATTTCTCTTTGACTTATACTGTATACACACACACTATTATAATCACAACACACACACAGGCCCAGCTGACAACGTTACCTTCACCTAACAAAGTTATGCTAATTCCATAGACAGCTGAGGAAATGACTTGTTGTGTTATGTGTGTGTAGCAGACTGTAGAAGTGACTGGTTGTGTTGTGTGTGTAGCAGGCTGTAGAAGTGACTGGTTGTGTTGTGTGTGTAGCAGGCTGTAGAAGTGACTGGTTGTGTTGTGTGTGTAGCAGGCTGTAGAAGTGACTGGTTGTGTTATGTGTAGCAGGCTGTAGAAGTCGTTGGTTGTGTTGTGTGTAGCAGGCTGTAGAAGTGACTGGTTGTGTTGTGTGTGTAGCAGGATGTAGAAGTAGTTGGTTGTGTTATGTGTAGCAGGCTGTAGAAATGATTGGTTGTGTTGTGTGTGTAGCTGGCTGTAGAAGTGACTGGTTGTGTTATGTGTAGCAGGCTGTAGAAGTGATTGGTTGTGTTATGTGTAGCAGGCTGTAGAAGTGATTGGTTGTGTTGTGTGTGTAGCAGGCTGTAGAAGTGATTGGTTGTGTTATTTGTAGCAGGCTGTAGAAGTGATTGGTTGTGTTATGTGTAGCAGGCTCTAGAAGTAGTTGGTTGTGTTATGTGTTGCAGGCTGTAGAAGTGATTGGTTGTGTTGTGTGTAGCAGGCTGTAGAAGTGATTGGTTGTGTTCTTTATAGCAGGTGATAGTGGAACCTGTCTTAGGGACAGAAAACTGATGATATTGTCCTTTCCTCATTGTCTGTTAATCCCCCCTCGGACATTATGTAAATTGCACTGCCCCCCTACATAGCCAACCAGACCCCTCACCCCTCCTCCCCTAGCTGAGCCTCCCTCTAACATTGAAGATGCTTGATAGCCTCTGATCACTGATTAAGCACCAAGGCCCTTCCCAGGCCACAGCAGAGCACCTCTTGACCTCAGCCTGGTTACCTCAAAACGATGATGTATTAGAGGACAAAGACCGATTATACTTCTGGGCTGCTCTTTGATCATTGGCCGTCCGCGACACGAACCTCAATACGGACACAGGAAGTGGTGGTGAACAGAGGTCAGAGTTTACAGTTTAGCGTGTGAAGTGGAACTGTGAGTAATTATTGGCTTGCTTTGGGCCTTTGTACTGGTAACCAGCTGTAATACTGTGCGGCTGGGGAGACTGAGCTCTTTAATATCCTGCATGGTCGCCATGTTTCCTAAATGTTTCCTCATTGTTTTCTTTTATCGGAGAGGAGAGGAGCATTCCTGGAGGACAGAACTGCAGGCTGGGTCTTTGATGCTGATTGGGCATGTCCCTCTGAGCCCTGAGAGCAGATGCTATCTGTGGGCCAGGTTGGAGGAGGGAATGCTGTGGTTTTCATAGCATTCAGCTCTGTTGTATAGTTCCTCCATAGACTGGAGTGGTGTCCTGGACTGGCTTTGGCGCAGACAGAATTCCGACCGGAGCGGTAGTCTATTGACGGGTGGGAAAGAGCATGGTGCTCTGTCTGTGCACAGAGCCGTGTCTCCATTCCTGTGGTAGACATAAATTATACAGCCAGACTGAAACCAGAGAATCCACTGTTTTCACGAGTCTTGGCTGGGCAACCTGGTGCACTTTGTATCAGAAACCCTTCAATTTTGTATTGCCTTAAATGAGATATTGAAAAGTCAACAGACATTCCTAGAGTTATTGAACTAGGCCTAGTCTTTATTATTTAGAAACAGATACTGTTTGGTTGAAGAGATTCATCAGACGATGAGGATGGTGATGATAGTTAGGGTGTGGTACAGGTGTGGATCACTACAAATATGAACCACTTTCATTTAAAGTTTGTGGTTCTTTCGGGAACTGAAGTGTTACATTGTTGGGAACTTGGAGGCGTTCTATTCTTATTGTCTTGTGGATGAATGACTAAGGACGTGTTTGTTCCTATTGTATTCTCAGGCAGATGAATGACTAAGGACTTGTTTGTTCCTATTGTATTCTCAGGCAGATGAATGACTAAGGACTTGTTTGTTCCTATTGTATTCTCAGGCAGATGAATGACTAAGGACGTGTTTGTTTCTATTGTATTCTCAGGCAGATGAATGACTAAGGACTTGTTTGTTCCTATTGTATTCTCAGGCAGATTAATGACTAAGGACGTGTTTGTTCCTATTGTATTCTCAGGCAGATGAATGACTAAGGACGTGTTTGTTTTAATTGTATTCTCAGGCAGATGAATGACTAAGGACTTGTTTGTTCCTATTTTATTCTCAGGCAGATGAATGACTAAGGACTTGTTTGTTCCTATTGTATTCTCAGGCAGATGAATGACTAAGGACGTGTTTGTTCCTATTGTATTCTCAGGCAGATGAATGACTAAGGACTTGTTTGTTCCTATTGTATTCTCAGGCAGATGAATGACTAAGGACGTGTTTGTTTCTATTGTATTCTCAGGCAGATGAATGACTAAGGACGTGTTTGTTCCTATTGTATTCTCAGGCAGATGAATGACTAAGGACTTGTTTGTTTTAATTGTATTCTCAGGCAGATGAATGACTAAGGACGTGTTTGTTCCTATTGTATTCTCAGGCAGATGAATGACTAAGGACTTGCTTGTTTTAATTGTATTCTCAGGCAGATGAATGACTAAGGACGTGTTTGTTCCTATTGTATTCTCAGGCAGATGAATGACTAAGGACGTGTTTGTTCCTATTGTATTCTCAGGGAGATGAATGACTAAGGACTTGTTTGTTCCTATTGTATTCTCAGGCAGATGAATGACTAAGGACGTGTTTGTTCCTATTGTATTCTCAGGCAGATGAATGACTAAGGACGTGTTTGTTCCTATTGTATTCTCAGGCAGATGAATGACTAAGGACTTGTTTGTTCCTATTGTATTCTCAGGCAGATGAATGACTAAGGACTTGTTTGTTCCTATTGTATTCTCAGGCAGATGAATGACTAAGGACTTGTTTGTTTTAATTGTATTCTCAGGCAGATGAATGACTAAGGACTTGTTTGTTCCTATTGTATTCTCAGGCAGATGAATGACTAAGGACGTGTTTGTTTCTATTGTATTCTCAGGCAGATGAATGACTAAGGACTTGTTTGTTCCTATTGTATTCTCAGGCAGATGAATGACTAAGGACTTGTTTGTTCCTATTGTATTCTCAGGCAGATGAATGACTAAGGACGTGTTTGTTTCTATTGTATTCTCAGGCAGATGAATGACTAAGGACTTGTTTGTTCCTATTGTATTCTCAGGCAGATGAATGACTAAGGACGTGTTTGTTCCTATTGTATTCTCAGGCAGATGAATGACTAAGGACGTGTTTGTTCCTATTGTATTCTCAGGCAGATGAATGACTAAGGACGTGTTTGTTCCTATTGTATTCTCAGGCAGATGAATGACTAAGGACGTGTTTGTTCCTATTGTATTCTCAGGCAGATGAATGACTAAGGACTTGTTTGTTTTAATTGTATTCTCAGGCAGATTAATGACTAAGGACGTGTTTGTTCCTATTGTATTCTCAGGCAGATGAATGACTAAGGACGTGTTTGTTCCTATTGTATTCTCAGGCAGATGAATGACTAAGGACGTGTTTGTTCCTATTGTATTCTCAGGCAGATGAATGACTAAGGACGTGTTTGTTTCTATTGTATTCTCAGGCAGATGAATGACTAAGGACGTGTTTGTTCCTATTGTATTCTCAGGCAGATGAATGACTAAGGACTTGTTTGTTTTAATTGTATTCTCAGGCAGATTAATGACTAAGGACGTGTTTGTTCCTATTGTATTCTCAGGCAGATGAATGACTAAGGACGTGTTTGTTCCTATTGTATTCTCAGGCAGATGAATGACTAAGGACGTGTTTGTTCCTATTGTATTCTCAGGCAGATGAATGACTAAGGACGTGTTTGTTCTTATTGTATTCTCAGGCAGATGAATGACTAAGGACGTGTTTGTTCCTATTGTATTCTCAGGCAGATGAATGACTAAGGACTTGTTTGTTCCTATTGTATTCTCAGGCAGATGAATGAATAAGGACTTGTTTGTTCCTATTGTATTCTCAGGCAGATGAATGACTAAGGACGTGTTTGTTCCTATTGTATTCTCAGGCAGATGAATGACTAAGGACGTGTTTGTTCCTATTGTATTCTCAGGCAGATGAATGACTAAGGACTTGTTTGTTCCTATTGTATTCTCAGGCAGATTAATGACTAAGGACGTGTTTGTTTTAATTGTATTCTCAGGCAGATGAATGACTAAGGACCTGTTTGTTCCTATTGTATTCTCAGGCAGATGAATGACTAAGGACGTGTTTGTTCCTATTGTATTCTCAGGCAGATGAATGACTAAGGACGTGTTTGTTCCTATTGTATTCTCAGGCAGATGAATGACTAAGGACTTGTTTGTTTTAATTGTATTCTCAGGCAGATGAATGACTAAGGACTTGTTTGTTTTAATTGTATTCTCAGGCAGATGAATGACTAAGGACTTGTTTGTTTTAATTGTATTCTCAGGCAGATGAATGACTAAGGACGTGTTTGTTCCTATTGTATTCTCAGGCAGATGAATGACTAAGGACGTGTTTGTTCCTATTGTATTCTCAGGCAGATGAATGACTAAGGACGTGTTTGTTCCTATTGTATTCTCAGGCAGATGAATGACTAAGGACTTGTTTGTTCCTATTGTATTCTCAGGCAGATGAATGACTAAGGACGTGTTTGTTCCTATTGTATTCTCAGGCAGATGAATGACTAAGGACTTGTTTGTTTTAATTGTATTCTCAGGCAGATGAATGACTAAGGACGTGTTTGTTCCTATTGTATTCTCAGGCAGATGAATGACTAAGGACGTGTTTGTTCCTATTGTATTCTCAGGCAGATGAATGACTAAGGACTTGTTTGTTCCTATTGTATTCTCAGGCAGATGAATGACTAAAGACTTGTTTGTTCCTATTGTATTCTCAGGCAGATGAATGACTAAGGACTTGTTTGTTTTAATTGTATTCTCAGGCAGATGAATGACTAAGGACTTGTTTGTTCCTATTGTATTCTCAGGCAGATGAATGACTAAGGACGTGTTTGTTTCTATTGTATTCTCAGGCAGATGAATGACTAAGGACTTGTTTGTTCCTATTGTATTCTCAGGCAGATGAATGACTAAGGACTTGTTTGTTCCTATTGTATTCTCAGGCAGATGAATGACTAAGGACGTGTTTGTTTCTATTGTATTCTCAGGCAGATGAATGACTAAGGACTTGTTTGTTTTAATTGTATTCTCAGGCAGATGAATGACTAAGGACGTGTTTGTTCCTATTGTATTCTCAGGCAGATGAATGACTAAGGACGTGTTTGTTCCTATTGTATTCTCAGGCAGATGAATGACTAAGGACTTGTTTGTTTTAATTGTATTCTCAGGCAGATTAATGACTAAGGACGTGTTTGTTCCTATTGTATTCTCAGGCAGATGAATGACTAAGGACGTGTTTGTTCCTATTGTATTCTCAGGCAGATGAATGACTAAGGACGTGTTTGTTCCTATTGTATTCTCAGGCAGATGAATGACTAAGGACGTGTTTGTTCTTATTGTATTCTCAGGCAGATGAATGACTAAGGACGTGTTTGTTCCTATTGTATTCTCAGGCAGATGAATGACTAAGGACTTGTTTGTTCCTATTGTATTCTCAGGCAGATGAATGAATAAGGACTTGTTTGTTCCTATTGTATTCTCAGGCAGATGAATGACTAAGGACGTGTTTGTTCCTATTGTATTCTCAGGCAGATGAATGACTAAGGACGTGTTTGTTCCTATTGTATTCTCAGGCAGATGAATGACTAAGGACTTGTTTGTTCCTATTGTATTCTCAGGCAGATTAATGACTAAGGACGTGTTTGTTTTAATTGTATTCTCAGGCAGATGAATGACTAAGGACTTGTTTGTTCCTATTGTATTCTCAGGCAGATGAATGACTAAGGACGTGTTTGTTCCTATTGTATTCTCAGGCAGATGAATGACTAAGGACGTGTTTGTTCCTATTGTATTCTCAGGCAGATGAATGACTAAGGACTTGTTTGTTTTAATTGTATTCTCAGGCAGATGAATGACTAAGGACTTGTTTGTTTTAATTGTATTCTCAGGCAGATGAATGACTAAGGACTTGTTTGTTTTAATTGTATTCTCAGGCAGATGAATGACTAAGGACGTGTTTGTTCCTATTGTATTCTCAGGCAGATGAATGACTAAGGACGTGTTTGTTCCTATTGTATTCTCAGGCAGATGAATGACTAAGGACGTGTTTGTTCCTATTGTATTCTCAGGCAGATGAATGACTAAGGACTTGTTTGTTCCTATTGTATTCTCAGGCAGATGAATGACTAAGGACGTGTTTGTTCCTATTGTATTCTCAGGCAGATGAATGACTAAGGACTTGTTTGTTTTAATTGTATTCTCAGGCAGATGAATGACTAAGGACGTGTTTGTTCCTATTGTATTCTCAGGCAGATGAATGACTAAGGACGTGTTTGTTCCTATTGTATTCTCAGGCAGATGAATGACTAAGGACGTGTTTGTTCTTATTGTATTCTCAGGCAGATGAATGACTAAGGACGTGTTTGTTCCTATTGTATTCTCAGGCAGATGAATGACTAAGGACTTGTTTGTTCCTATTGTATTCTCAGGCAGATGAATGACTAAGGACTTGTTTGTTCCTATTGTATTCTCAGGCAGATGAATGACTAAGGACGTGTTTGTTCCTATTGTATTCTCAGGCAGATGAATGACTAAGGACGTGTTTGTTCCTATTGTATTCTCAGGCAGATGAATGACTAAGGACTTGTTTGTTCCTATTGTATTCTCAGGCAGATTAATGACTAAGGACGTGTTTGTTTTAATTGTATTCTCAGGCAGATGAATGACTAAGGACTTGTTTGTTCCTATTGTATTCTCAGGCAGATGAATGACTAAGGACGTGTTTGTTCCTATTGTATTCTCAGGCAGATGAATGACTAAGGACGTGTTTGTTCCTATTGTATTCTCAGGCAGATGAATGACTAAGGACTTGTTTGTTTTAATTGTATTCTCAGGCAGATGAATGACTAAGGACTTGTTTGTTTTAATTGTATTCTCAGGCAGATGAATGACTAAGGACTTGTTTGTTCCTATTGTATTCTCAGGCAGATGAATGACTAAGGACTTGTTTGTTCCTATTGTATTCTCAGGCAGATGAATGACTAAGGACTTGTTTGTTCCTATTGTATTCTCAGGCAGATGAATGACTAAGGACTTGTTTGTTCCTATTGTATTCTCAGGCAGATGAATGACTAAGGACGTGTTTGTTCCTATTGTATTCTCAGGCAGATGAATGACTAAGGACGTGTTTGTTCCTATTGTATTCTCAGGCAGATGAATGACTAAGGACGTGTTTGTTCCTATTGTATTCTCAGGCAGATGAATGACTAAGGACTTGTTTGTTCCTATTGTATTCTCAGGCAGATGAATGACTAAGGACGTGTTTGTTCCTATTGTATTCTCAGGCAGATGAATGACTAAGGACTTGTTTGTTCCTATTGTATTCTCAGGCAGATGAATGACTAAGGACGTGTTTGTTCCTATTGTATTCTCAGGCAGATTAATGACTAAGGACGTGTTTGTTCCTATTGTATTCTCAGGCAGATGAATGACTAAGGACTTGTTTGTTCCTATTGTATTCTCAGGCAGATGAATGACTAAGGACTTGTTTGTTCCTATTGTATTCTCAGGCAGATGAATGACTAAGGACTTGTTTGTTCCTATTGTATTCTCAGGCAGATGAATGACTAAGGACGTGTTTGTTCCTATTGTATTCTCAGGCAGATGAATGACTAAGGACGTGTTTGTTCCTATTGTATTCTCAGGCAGATGAATGACTAAGGACCTGTTTGTTCCTATTGTATTCTCAGGCAGATGAATGACTAAGGACTTGTTTGTTCCTATTGTATTCTCAGGCAGATGAATGACTAAGGACGTGTTTGTTCCTATTGTATTCTCAGGCAGATGAATGACTAAGGACGTGTTTGTTCCTATTGTATTCTCAGGCAGATGAATGACTAAGGACTTGTTTGTTTTAATTGTATTCTCAGGCAGATGAATGACTAAGGACGTGTTTGTTCCTATTGTATTCTCAGGCAGATGAATGACTAAGGACTTGTTTGTTTTAATTGTATTCTCAGGCAGATTAATGACTAAGGACGTGTTTGTTCCTATTGTATTCTCAGGCAGATGAATGACTAAGGACGTGTTTGTTCCTATTGTATTCTCAGGCAGATGAATGACTAAGGACGTGTTTGTTCCTATTGTATTCTCAGGCAGATGAATGACTAAGGACGTGTTTGTTCCTATTGTATTCTCAGGCAGATGAATGACTAAGGACTTGTTTGTTCCTATTGTATTCTCAGGCAGATGAATGACTAAGGACGTGTTTGTTCCTATTGTATTCTCAGGCAGATGAATGACTAAGGACTTGTTTGTTCCTATTGTATTCTCAGGCAGATGAATGACTAAGGACGTGTTTGTTCCTATTGTATTCTCAGGCAGATGAATGACTAAGGACTTGTTTGTTCCTATTGTATTCTCAGGCAGATGAATGACTAAGGACGTGTTTGTTCCTATTGTATTCTCAGGCAGATGAATGACTAAGGACGTGTTTGTTCCTATTGTATTCTCAGGCAGATGAATGACTAAGGACGTGTTTGTTCCTATTTTATTCTCAGGCAGATGAATGACTAAGGACCTGATTGTGAATGTTGTTTGATTGTGAATGTTGTTTGATTGTGAATGTTGTTTGATTATGAATGTTGTTTGATTGTGAATGTTGTTGATTGTGAATGTTGTTTGATTGTGAATGTTGTTTGATTGTGAATGTTGTTTGATTGTGAATGTTGTTTGATTGTGAATGTTGTTGAGTTTTCTGTCAGTGCCAGGTTTTGACCACAGGCTACAGTCAGACAAAGAGTCACACTAAACACACTAAACACACTAAACACACTAAACACACTAAACACACTAAACACACTAAACACACTAAATATACTGTATGCCTATAGTAAAACAAACAAAATACGTCTCACAAAAATGCTTGAAGAAATAATTACATACTTAACTTTCAAAAACCCAGCATATATGTCATAACTGTATTCAAAATGACCAGCAACTGTTTATGGAGTTCTGGATGACAAAACAACAAACTGTCAACCTGAACAATTAGTTGAGGTGAGAAAGTCAAGTATAGACAATATATATAAGTAGATAATTGGGAAGGAGGATTCATAATTGCTCCTCCATCCGTATTTTAACAGGGAGCTAGCTATATTTTATCTGATGCCCCAGAAGGCTTGTATTACAACACCAATTCTCTGTGTCACTTCAGAGGGGATAAAGAGCTTTAGAGGGAGAGGTTGACTTTACTCCAGCTCAGTGAAAAGTGACATATATTCAACCCCATAGCAAAGAACTGTAAGCCTCACCAAGATTGGCAAAGGCATAGAGAGATATTTTAGGATGGATACATTTCATTCTTTATTAAGTAATATCCCATTAAGTGTAATTCAGCCCGGGTTTCTGGGATGGTTTGTATTCTTCAAGGTTACAATCATCATCAGTCCTTTAAGCTCACTGTCGACACAGCTTGTCGGACAATACTATTTGTACACTAGTATATATATATATATATATATATATATATATATATATATATATATATATATATATATATATATATATATATATATATATATATATATATATATATATATACATATATATGTATATATATACAGTATCTGTCCTTCAACTCGAGAAATAGTCTCTCCTGACTACCAATGGGGAGGATTGATTTGGATGTCAGAGGGTGGTCAGTAGTAATGCTGTTGACATGCTTGGTGATGTGGCTGGCTGTGCAGTAGTGAGACAGGGTGTGACCCCTACCCATTATCTCTCCATCTCTCCCAGTCTCTGTCGCTCTCTTTATTCCTGTCTGTCTGTCTGTCCGTCCGTCCGTCCGTCCGTCCGTCCGTCCGTCCGTCCGTCTGTCCGTCCGTCCGTCCGTCCGTCCGCCCGCCCACCCGCCCGCCTGCCCGCCCGCCCGCCCGCCCGCCCTCCCTCCCTCCCTCCCTCCCTCCCTCCCTCCCTCCCTCCCTCTATGTTGGCGGTATACCAGGCCTGTGGCATGGTTCTCTCCCTTACTCCATGCTGCTCCCAATCTAATTGGCTCAGTGTTAAGCTATGGTGCTCACAATGGACTATGGTGCTCACAATGGAAAATTGTATGCTGTCTCCCAACCCCCTCCCTGGTCTCTCCGGCACCCTGCTGCATTCCCAACACTTCCCAACCCAGCCAGGATCAGCCCATGGAGCTTGATTTGACCGCTGGATCAAAGGGAATACACTATCCCAGACAGACGGGACTCACCCTGCTCCACGCTCTCACACAGACACATAGTAAATATCATTATAAAACCAAGCATGATATGTGTTTTTATTCTCAATATATTGGCAAATCCCAAGCTACTTCATCTCCTTCCTCTGCAGCCAACCTCCTGCAGAAAGAAAGACACCTCTGTAGCTCCCACCTCTAATGCATGGAGGTCAGGGGAATCCATTTTTTCAGGGGAGGCCTCCCTGGAATGATTCATTATGGGGTTCGATAACAAAATATTCTGGGCATCAACCCCCGCCATGGCCCTTAATAATGCATGCTCCACATTGGTCTTCTCCACTATGGGGAGCACAGGAGTCATCCGTCACCTCACAGAACGAAGGGAGGGAAAGAAAACAGGAGGGATGTTGGAGGTGTAACCAGAACACAGACCTAGCCCTGGCTGTCAGGGTCCAAGGAGAGCGATGGAGGGAGGGAGAGAAGGAAGGAGAGGGAGAAATCTGGCTAGTAGCCTGCAGTAAAGGAACCATCCTGTTGACCTTTGGGAATGACCCATTGGCTCTAGACTGAGCGATGGTTTCAGCTGCCAGTGTAGAACACCTGTATTAGGAATGCCTGGCGAGCTTGGGTCGCTTCTAATTATGAAGAATGCAAAACAAGAGACAGGAGAGCTGGGCTGAGGTTCCAACCACACTACGCTATAAAGCCTTGCTCAGTCATAGCCACCCGGCTCACACATACCATACAACCACACACACAGCTCAGTCGCATTCCGTGTCACATTCTGTGTGTGTGTGTTGCATGTACACCAGTCTGATTTCCTTCCGTCATGGTTGGCCTTCCACAGACTGTCACCCATTGAGACAGATTGTTATCTTTCTTTACAGTCATGTGCCACTGATGGCTGTTTTTTTTTTACATGATTTTGTATATTCCCATATTTTTATGTGAAAATGTCTTCTACTGTACATGGCTTAGCAGCTAGAATAGTAAGTGCGACTCTGTTGTTAGCTAAGTGTAGTAAGAACAGTAAGCAGCCGAAAGCCTCTTTGTTGAAGTATAGTAATTAACGCCACTTGACTTACACTAACTGAGGTGCGGCTCAAACTGTCTCTGGAGTCTGTCTAACAAGCAGCTGAGGAGAAGCCAAGATCCAGAAACCAAAGAAAAAGAACCCAACATTTGCTGGTCTGTAAAAAACGGCCAATGACACAAGCCATCTGTGTGCAATTTAGCCAGACTGTGTTGTCATACCGTTCCCTGTGAGGCAATCCTCTGAGAGAGAGGTAATATTATCAGCCCAGTCTCACACAGCTACCGTACAGAGGGGGAGAGAAGGGGAGAGAGGGGGAGAGAGGGGGAGAGAAGGGGAGAGAAGGGGAGAGAAGGGGAGAGAAGGGTAGAGAAGGGGGGAGAGAAGGGGAGAGAGGGGGAGAGAAGGGTAGAGAAGGGGAGAGAAGGGGAGAGGGAAGGGACCCCAGAGATTTGACCACTGAGAGATGGAGGTCAACAGCGGAACACAGATAGGATTTTATTTCCCAGCTGGAGCTGTGACGGAGTGAGACAGACACCCCTGATGTCCCCTACCCTGCCTGTCTGACCAGTAGATGAAAACTGAACTGAGCTCATTAGGTGAGACTTGAGGGAGTCACTGGAGCAGTGGAGAGACCAGCACAGAGGAGAGGTAGAGAGATGGAGTTGTCCTGAGAACTAAGCTCTAGGTTGTGTTCTCAGAGCAGCAGGGATCCTGATGGTTTAAATGTGGATTTAGGAATGCATGGCATAGAAATCTCCCTCATGTCATGGTCTCGGCGCTAGAGATGATGAACCATTTCTAGACGCTCCTATAAGTGTCATCACCCGGCCCTTGGCTCAACAACACCTCCACACCCTACCCTGTGTGAATGTGAATATCCACGACACCCCACTATAAAACATCCTTCATGTACAGTATCTAGTGGCATCCAAGCATGTCTCAGTTCACAGCAGCTACATTTAGGATGCATGGAGTTCTGTTTGCACTGCAACACTTCCTAGAGACTGTTATTATGGAGAGGAAGAAAGGCCTATTCCTCATCTCCACACCAGAATAGATAAAACCCTATCCATTCAGGTTGTCTGTCTGTCTGTCTGTCTGTCTGTCTGTCTGTCTGTCTGTCTGCATGCATGTGATGATATTGTAGAAATATCTGGCGTCTGGATGACAGAGGGAGACTTATACTCTGTCTCCTCTCTGCTGAATGGAACATCCTTGAGGCCCAGTAACCTTGAGTCTAATGGATAGGGTCAATCTGAATGGAGTCGCAAACGAGGGCCAGGTGTGTGGCCAATCAATGTCATGGTGCCTGGTTTTGCAAGGCTGCCTGCTGAAGGAGACTGTCATAATTGGGACGCCATTCCACACAGGTAATAAGTTTACTGCCATCATTCATTTTAGGACACACAGACACACAAACACAGACAAATGCCACACACACAACCCATTCCATGCCATTGGGCACAATGAATACAGATAGGCGATGTGATGGGGCATCTCTTGGTAGCCCCCAGTGTTTCAATGACTCCTTTACCTTTTCCATCCATCACTAGGTGAGCAGACACTGGTCAGATTTATCACTGAGCCCAGCCTCCCTACAGCTTATTTACGTCACTCGAGGTGTTGGCTGCTGCAGTCAGAGATAAAGGGTGAAAGGGTACAGTTAATAAGGCTAAACTGTTAAGGGCCTCACTCTACTGCCCACAGTGTCCATGTATAGATAGGTGAGTGAACAGTCAGCAGGAGGGGGATCGCAATTTCAACACACCCTCAAGCACAATGTCTCATACAGAACAGCAGTTTCATTACCATTGTTTAAACCAGAGGGAGAACAGACTGGTTTGACAGCCACTTCAGACTGAGGCTTCCATGAAGGTCACACTGTATGTGTGATTACTGTAATATCTTCCTT
This sequence comes from Oncorhynchus mykiss, assembly GCF_013265735.2. Lineage (NCBI taxonomy): Eukaryota > Metazoa > Chordata > Actinopteri > Salmoniformes > Salmonidae > Oncorhynchus > Oncorhynchus mykiss. The sequence goes on from NC_048591.1 coordinate 33,752,849, forward strand.
ACTCTGGTAGGGCCTGTACATAAATAATGTATGTGTGATTACTGTAATATCTTCCTTACTCTATTAGGGCCTGCACATAAATAATGTATGTGTGATTACTGTAATATCTTCCTTACTCTGGTAGGGCCTGTACATAAATAATGTATGTGTGATTATTGTAATATCTTCCTTGCTGAGGTAGGGCCTGTACATAAATAATGTATGTGTGATTACTGTAATATCTTCCTTACTCTGGTAGGGCCTGTACATAAATAATGTATGTGTGATTACTGTAATATCTTCCTTACTCTGGTAGGGCTTGTACATAAATAATGTATGTGTGATTACTGTAATATCTTCCTTACTCTGGTAGGGCCTGTACATAAATAATGTATGTGTGATTACTGTAATATCTTCCTTACTCTGGTAGGGCCTGTACAAGCTTGTCTGAACAGTACAGCAGGACACACAACACTAATGTCTTCTATTCTACACCCCTCCCTTCCGTCAAACCATTTGATCTGGGTTTTTTCTGCCGTCCTGAAGTTGAGCTGGATTCATCTAGTCGATAGGTCTATAGACAAGGCTTGTACAGTCTATAGGTCAACACTGAGGTGACATGTGGACAAGGAGCCATACAGTACCACGTTGTCTTGTATTCAAATTACTGTACACTTACACAGCCTCCATTGTATCTCTCACACAGTTCTAGTTTAGACACAGATTTACAGTATTCTGTGTCTTCCAGCAGCTGTGTCTGTATTACAAAGACCTTGGAATTAGAATATGTATGATCTCATGAGATCTCATTACCACAGATCCGGAACACATAGTTTCAGTTCATCAAAAACATTTAGAGGATTTTCTCAATGAGATCGTTGGGAGGCAGTTTAATACTGTATGTTTAACATGTATATTGAATGAGCTTCTCCACTACATGTGTTGTGTGTCTCACATAGATACAGCCATCAACTCTCTAGAGGGGTGTGTTCAGTCAGTCAATGGTGTTTTTCAGTGATTTATTTATTTATTTAAATTATTATTTAACCTTTATTTAACTAGGCGAGTCAGTTAAGAACAAATTCTTATTTACAGTGACGGCCTTCACCGGCCAACGCTGGGTCAATTGTGTGCTGCCCTATGGGACTCCCAACCACAGCCGGTTGAGTTACAGTCTGGATTCAAACCAGGGTCTGTAGTGACGCCTCTCACACTGAGATGCAGTGCCTTAGACCGCTGCGCCACTCGGGATGAAGGGATGTGTGTCATCTACAGAGGAACATTGTGCCTCCACTTTGATGAGTCCTACTGAACTGTTACTAGCCCATCCTTCATTTCATATGCCCTAGGAAATCTGTATTGAGTGACAGGAGCCATCTGAATGGCACAACCCTCTCTTCTATAGGCAAAGCATACTACTCAAGACTAAATACTAATGGATTGATTGTCCTCTCAACAAAAAAACTCTAAATAATTACCCAACGTAGACATTGAGAAGGCGAGAGTAGCATAACCGGGTATATCAAATTACCGCTAAGCATGGTTCTCTAAATGACGTAAATCCTTAGGTGTTAATACACACAGAGACACCTTGCATTCACATTCACCAACTCACATTCAATAAGAATTCCTCTTTACTTAATGGAGCCAATTACTATCTGAAACGTCCGCGTCTCTGCGCTGTATAGCGAGCTCATTGAAATGGTAATTCTGTTTTAAATAGCAGCTCTCTCTATAATGAATTGCTGGGTTTAATTTTTCCAGACAAATTGCGACTCACGTTTGTAGATTATTTAAATGTGATGTGTAGGAGGGGTGGCCATGTCTGAGTAGGTTGATAGGTGGGGGTCGTATAGACTCGCTATATAATTGGGCAGTCTCATCTATGATTGGCTCGAGTTTGACTAGTTTGGTTCATTAATGGGCAGTGTAAGGGGTTTTCTCTACGGGGGTAATGAGGAACCGTGTCAGTGTGTTAAAGTACTACTGAGGTACTGAAATGACTGTACACACCACAGGAGGCTGGTGAGGGGAGAACTGTTCATAATAATAGCTGGAATGGAGTGAATGGAATGCCCTCAAATCTAATCAAATGCATTTATAAAACCCTTTTTACATCAGCAGATGTCACAAAGTGCTTCAACAGAAACCCAGCCTAAAGCCATGTGTTTGATGTGATTGGAACCAGTCTATTGATACCATTCCAGCCATTACTATGAGCCTATCCTCCTCAATTAGTGTACCAGCAGGTGCCTGTGTTACCCACCCAACCCAACCCCCAATAGAGAGATAACATGTTTCACCAATGAGCTTTGTTCATTATTGTTGGCTGAACGTGCCATTTAGAAGGCCCTGGACTGCACTGCTTGTGTACCATCTGTTTAAACCTAGACAGAAGCAAACCCTCTCCAGAGGTCTCCAACCTTTCTGGCATGAGAGCTACTTTAAATGAAACATGCTGTGAGCTAGTCATTTTTTTCTAGAGAGGAAGTAGTGTTTTCTGTCAATATCTCTAAGGGGGGGCTATAATATATGTAAATTGTTTTCTCCAAAATTATCTTTTATATTTTCCAAAATTCTGCTTTCTGTGTTTTATTTTTCCTGGTTTCAGATTGTTTTGTTTTTCACTCTCAAAATAAAATTGTTCACAGATAAATTACGAAATTAGATGTTTATGCTTAAATCAACCAGGATACCATTTTGGGGTGGGCCTGGAAGAAAACCAACACATTTAGATTTTTGAGTGTATTTCCCCTTTAATTTCCCATCTAGTGAGTGAGGAATGTGGTCTAATGTGCTGGTCTAGCAATGGTTTTGTACTGCTGCTGCTCATGTCATGGCAAAGTTAGCAAATAACAAATAATACTTAGATACAAATGATTTCCAGTACTTACATGATGTACTTCTGCTCAGTAAGCCTACTTTGAGTTAACATTTAATTGAGAAGGATTTGAGGAGTGTGTTCCTGTCAACCCACAAGATGGTTATCACATCAACTAGCTACACACAGAGTGATAAACAAACACACACACCACACAGACAGACAGTGGCAATACTGCTGGAAATGTATTGGCAGATGTGCTTTTTAGATTTGGGTATGTCAAAAAAAAGGGTCCGATCCTTAAGCCAATAGGGGCTAAACAGGAATTGGGATAATGTCAATGTTATGTTGATTAGATTATAGCTGGGAGCTTGAAGTGTTTGTGAGCTTTCTTAATGACAGTTTGCAGTGGAACATGTGAAAATAGCATGTACTTTCAGAATTGTTTGGCGAGCTACTCATATGTGGGCTGCTAGCTACTGGTAGCTCACGATTGACCTGTTGGAGACCCCTGATAAAGACTCTGGTGGGGAGATCTGATCACAACCACTGGACTCTCTCTCTCTCTGACATACAGTGCCTTGCGAAAGTATTCGGCCCCCTTGAACTTTGCGACCTTTTGCCACATTTCAGGCTTCAAACATAAAGATATAAAACTGTATTTTTTTGTGAAGAATCAACAACAAGTGGGACACAATCATGAAGTGGAACGACATTTATTGGATATTTCAAACTTTTTTAACAAATCAAAAACTGAAAAATTGGACGTGCAAAATTATTCAGCCCCTTTACTTTCAGTGCAGCAAACTCTCTCCAGAAGTTCAGTGAGGATCTCTGAATGATCCAATGTTGACCTAAATGACTAATGATGATAAATACAATCCACCTGTGTGTAATCAAGTCTCCGTATAAATGCACCTGCACTGTGATAGTCTCAGAGGTCCGTTAAAAGCGCAGAACATCATGAAGAACAAGGAACACACCAGGCAGGTCCGAGATACTGTTGTGAAGAAGTTTAAAGCCGGATTTGGATACAAAAAGATTTCCCAAGCTTTAAACATCCCAAGGAGCACTGTGCAAGCGATAATATTGAAATGGAAGGAGTATCAGACCACTGCAAATCTACCAAGACCTGGCCGTCCCTCTAAACTTTCAGCTCATACAAGAAGAAGACTGATCAGAGATGCAGCCAAGAGGCCAATGATCACTCTGGATGAACTGCAGAGATCTACAGCTGAGGTGGGAGACTCTGTCCATAGGACAACAATCATTTGTATATTGCACAAATCTGGCCTTTATGGAAGAGTGGCAAGAAGAAAGCCATTTCTTATAGATATCCATAAAAACTGTTGTTTAAAGTTTGCCACAAGCCACCTGGGAGACACACCAAACATGTGGAAGAAGGTGCTCTGGTCAGATGAAACCAAAATTGAACTTTTTGGCAACAATGCAAAACGTTATGTTTGGCGTAAAAGCAACACAGCTGAACACACCATCCCCACTGTCAAACATGGTGGTGGCAGCATCATGGTTTGGGCCTGCTTTTCTTCAGCAGGGACAGGGAAGATGGTTAAAATTGATGGGAAGATGGATGGAGCCAAATACAGGACCATTCTGGACGAAAACCTGATGGAGTCTGCAAAAGACCTGAGAATGGGACGGAGATTTGTCTTCCAACAAGACAATGATCCAAAACATAAAGCAAAATCTACAATGGAATGGTTCAAAAATAAACATATCCAGGTGTTAGAATGGCCAAGTCAAAGTCCAGACCTGAATCCAATCGAGAATCTGTGGAAAGAACTGAAAACTGCTGTTCACAAATGCTCTCCATCCAACCTCACTGAGCTCGAGCTGTTTTGCAAGGAGGAATGGGAAAAGATTTCAGTCTCTCGATGTGCAAAACTGATAGAGACATACCCCAAGCGACTTACAGCTGTAATCGCAGCAAAAGGTGGCGCTACAAAGTATTAACTTAAGGGGGCTGAATAATTTTGCACGCCCAATTTTTCAGTTTTTGATTTGTTAAAAAAGTTTGAAATATCCAATAAATGTCGTTCCACTTCATGATTGTGTCCCACTTGTTGTTGATTCTTCACAAAAAAATACAATTTTATATCTTTATGTTTGAAGCCTGAAATGTGGCAAAAGGTCGCAAAGTTCAAGGGGGCCGAATACTTTCGCAAGGAACTGTATTCCTTCTGGTCCATTCACAGAGATCCAGTATCTCTCTTCAATCAGTCTCATGTTCTAGCACTGTCTCCCTGACATCCTTTCTTCTGGGCCCAGACAGGACACTGACCAGGGCTCCTGAGTGGCGCAGCGATCTAAGGCACTTTATATCAGTGCTAGAGGCTTCACTACAGACCCTGGTTCGATTCCAGGATGTATCACAACCGGCCGTGATTGGGCACAGCGTTGTCCGGGTTAGGGTTTGGCCGGGGTAGGTTGTCATTGTAAATAATAATTAGTACTTAACTGACTTGCCTAGTTATATAAAGGTTAAATAAAAAAAGACAGACAGGCAGCCTCTCCAGGCAGCCTCTCCAGGGTGCGACAGCCGGACAGAGAGGGGTCACAGTCTACATATGTTACAGCAGAGAGAGTTCCACAGAGTCAGGGACAACCCAGTGCACCTCTCCAGACTGTCCAGGGCATGAGAGAGAGGCCTGGAAGAGATGAAGAAGGAGGGAGAGAAGAAAGAAAGAGTAGAGTGCATTCCTGGGAGGAGTAAAGGGGGACTGAATGACGCAGGAGAACAGGGGGCTGCTGGTGACACGGTCAGTCCCTGGGATCAGGTTGTGCTCCCGAAAAGCTTTGCTGAACAGCCTGGGATTGACAATGGGTTTGACATCTGTCTGGAGAAGCAAGCTGATATTGGAATCATGTTGCCATGCCAGGTTCCTGGTGATGGCTGGATGGATGAGGGTTCACTGGAATGTCTTTAATGTAATTCAGCCCCAGCTCTCATCTGATACTTCACAGTTCTCCTCTTAGAAGGAGGTTACACAAAACAAAGTTTATTGTTACATCAATTAAAGCAGCACATCACTCTTTACTGAGATTGCCTCTTGAAGACAGGGAGCTGGAGCGTTGTGAATGAGTGAGTGGATTACAGTGAATAGAGGATGTCCTCCCTGGGCCAAGTCGACTGATCATGTCCCCAGGCCATCTCTGTGAAGAGAGACCCATCAGCACATCTCAGTTCTACAGATGTAGGTCATGTATCCAGTGCTGCTGAACAGCATTCAGGTCTTCTTCAGTTGTTTTATCACCCATCGTTGTGGTGTGTTTCAACCGTTCATACTCAAACCAAGCATGCCATCCATCCTGGAGCTGCTCTCTGAGTCTATAGATGTCTCACATGGTGAACTGCCAACACAGATTCAGGGCCAGGAGGACCCATGTCCATGTATCACGAGAATGGATCACGAAAGGGTTCAAAGGGCAGGGGTCACCAGGTGACAGTTTGAAACTGCCATTCTCCTCGCTGGTTGCATTATCCACACACTAGAGTGGTCATGCTAATCAGACAAGCACACATCGCCAGAGACACACACACACAAACAAAGTAGTGTGGTGAGTGTCCCAAGGACACGCATGTGTGGACTGGAGTGGTGGAGAATCTCCATTTTGGCTTTAATTGTGTTTTTCTGTGCATTAACCCAGGGCTAATTACTGGTTGGTCACTGGGCGTGGTTGGTGGGGGGACGAGGGGGTGGTCAGTGGTGGAGGCTTTTAGTGGACGGACGAGAAGAGAGAGTAGGGCTCTTCATCTCTGGTCCAACTCTCGCGTCTCATGTGAAGAGGGCTGGGATTGGCTGTAATTATATGCTGTTTTTGATCAGACCAAGCCCTTATTCAGGCCATCCTCCAATATCTCCATCAGGCCACACATCTAGCTATCAATGGGCCTACAGGAAGTGAGATGGGACATACAGAATGACCTCATCCCTGAGACACCCCAGACCTCTGTTTCTGGCTCAGAATGGGTGTGTTTTGTGTCTGTGTCGGTGACACTGAGTGTGTGTGTGTGTGTGTGCCCTGGTCGGTGAATAATCGTCATGCTCCATCTATCTCTGTAAAATCTCAAATTTTCTTCTCATTACTGAAGTTATTACAGAGAAAGAAAAGCATCTTGGGCCAGGAAATGAACTTTTATCCTGGTGTTCTCTGCTTGGATGTGTGCCTGTGTGAGAGAGTTGTGTGAAAGCTTTGTGTACAGCTTGTACAACTCAGCAGAGGTCACCAAGGTCAGGAATATTAACCTTTGATCCACAGACTATCTCTATGGGCCTTGGTGATGGAAACCTGACACTGCACTCTGTTGACGTACATGTTTATATTGTGTGAGAGAAAACAGAGTAGCCAGTTCAACATAACATGTGTCAGTTACAGGTGCCAGGTTGGTTTTCCAGCAGAGCTGGTTGAGGTCTGTGTGTGGGAAAGTGGCACTGAGAGATATAGGATAAGACATGCATGGTGCCTAACAACATTCTGCTGACTTGCTGAGATCACCAGGGAGATTGTTAGAGAGGATGGTTCAGCTGGTGGGACTTAATGTCTTATTCCCCCTAGTCTCATAGCTCTCCTCTTCCAGGTACACACACACACACACACACACACACACACACACACACACACACACACACACACACCAAGAACAGACTGTAACAATATAAGGAAACTATTATTCTTAGATGCAGATGAGGGGCACCTGTATTTCTCTGAGCTGCAGTCCCTTATTTTCCAGGCGCCCTCCTCTGCTCCTCCCTCCCTCTCCTTTCACCCTCCTTGGTCATTTCTTCGGGAACAGCACTTTTATTTTCATCCCTTCTCCGTAAGCCGGGTGGTCGTCTTGTCCCTGGAAAGTCATCCCACAAGACAGAGAGAGAGATCTGCCGTCGTTACAGTGTTTTGAATAATTCATGGGTTCCTCATAATGGAACAATCCACAGCGTTTTATGATACCATATTTCATGGTTAGTTGATGGTTAGGAGGGCTGGGAGACAGGCCAATAACAGCCATGGTGTAGGAATGGGAGGTGTGGTGGTGATATTCAGGGGGTGTGTGTTCAGTGTCTATGTAGGGTGCTGAGAGCCCCCTCCCCTACTTTCCAACACAAACATGGCTGAGATCATACCTCCCATGGTGCCCTAGTCCAGCCAGCCAGCCAGCCAATCAAAACAGCCGTCCTGCCCTCTGACAGCCTGTGTATTTACACCCTCTCCAGTATGACACCTGAGCCCAAACCATCTCCAAACCAATTAAGTAGACTATGTAGTGACCAGACTATGTAGTGACAGACTATGTAGTGACCAGACTATGTAGTGACCAGACTATGTAGTGACCAGACTATGTAGTGATCAGACTATGTAGTGACAGACTATGTAGAGACCAGACTATGTAGTGACCAGACTATGTAGTGACCAGACTATGTAGTGACCAGACTATGTAGAGACCAGACTATGTAGTGACCAGACTATGTAGTGACAGACTATGTAGTGACCAGACTGTGTAACGACTAACTATGTAGCACTCAGACTATGTAGTGACAGACTATGTAGTGACCAGACTATGTAGTGACAGACTATGTAGTGACCAGACTATGTAGTGACCAGACTATGTAGTGACAGACTATGCAGTGATCAGACTATGTAGTGACCAGACTATGTAGAGACCAGACTATGTAGTGACCAGACTATGTAGTGACAGACTATGTAGTGACCAGACTATGTAGTGACCAGACTATGTAGTGACAGACTATGTAGTGACCAGACTGTGTAGTGATCAGACTATGTAGTGACCAGACTATGTAGTGACCAGACTGTGTAGTGATCAGACTATGTAGTGACAGACTATGTAGTGACCAGACTGTGTAGTGATCAGACAATGTAGTGATCAGACTATGTAGTGACCAGACTATGTAGTGACCAGACTGTGTAGTGATCAGACTATGTAGTGATCAGACTATGTAGAGACCAGACTGTGTAGTAACCAGACTATGTAGTGACTAGACTATGTAGTGACCAGACTGTGTAGTGACAAACTGTGTAGTGACCAGACTATGTAGTGACCAGACTGTGTAGCGACCAGACTGTGTAGTGACCAGACTGTGTAGTGACCAGACTATGTAGTGACCATAGTGACCAGACTGTGTAGTGACCAGACTATGTAGTGACCATAGTGACCAGACTATGTAGTGACCAGACAGTGTAGTGACCAGACTATGTAGTGACCATACTGACCAGACTATGTAGTGACCAGACTGTGTAGTGACCAGACTATGTAGTGACCATAGTGACCAGACTATGTAGTGACCAGACTGTGTAGTGACCAGACTATGTAGTGACCATAGTGACCAGACTATGTAGTGACCAGACTGTGTAGTGTGCGTCTATTAGATATGTTTCTGCATTAACCCCGAAGCTCAGTAGAACATATAGAACAGCCCCCCTAAGATGGATCATAGTTCTGTCTCCGTCTCAGGTTAACACTGTCTGATGTGGGGACTGTCTGGTTGGCCAAACCTCTTGAATGTCCTTCAAACCTGACCGACTCTTCGCAAAGTCAGGTCTGAGGTGTGTTATAGGAGACAGCCTGGGGTATAGAGCTTCTATCTGTTGCCACTTCAAACTACAATGCCTATAGAAGATGTTCCCATTGTCTGCTGTGCAGGTGTGCTCTCTCCCACAGAAAGACACAAAAAAACACACCTCAACGGAGAACCCGGTCTGCAGACATGCTATCTCTCTCTGTCATAAGAGATGCTATCTCGCTCTGTCATCAGAGATGCTATCTCTCTCTGTCATCAGAGATGCTATCTCTCTCTGTCATCAGAGATGCTATCTCTCTCTGTCATCAGAGATGCTATCTCTCTCTGTCATCAGAGATGCTATCGCTCTCTGTCATCAGAGATGCTATCGCTCTCTGTCATCAGAGATGCTATCGCTCTCTGTCATCAGAGATGCTATCTCTCTCTGTCATCAGACATGCATGCAACCGGGGAGGGGCTTAGGAACCATTTTACTGTGCGTAGCTTCACAATTTTTTTAATTGTTTATTTTTTATTATTGAACCTTTATTTAACCAGGTAGGCAAGTTGAGAACAAGTTCTCATTTACAATTGCGACCCGGCCAAGATAAAGCAAAGAAGTTCGACACATACAACGACACAGAGTTACACATGGAGTAAAACAAACATACAGTCAATAATACAATAGAAAAATAAATCTATATACAATGTGAGCAAGTGAGGTGAGATAAGGGAGGTAAGGCAAAAAAAGGCCATGGTCGCGAAGTAAATACAATATAGCACTGTAAAACACTGGAATGGTCAATTTGCAGTGGAAGAATGTGCAAAATTGAAATAGAAATAATGGGGTGCAAAGGAGCAAAATAAATAAATAAATAAATACAGTAGGAGATGAGGTAGTTGTTTGGGCTAAATTATAGATGGGCTATGTACAGGTGCAGTAATCTGTGAGCTGCTCTGACACCTGGTGCTTAAAGCTAGTGAGGGAGATGTGTTTCCAGTTTCAGAAATGTTTGTAGTTCGTTCCAGTCATTGGCAGAGGAAGAATTGAAGAAAGGAATAATTGGTTTTGGGGGTGACCAGAATGATATACCTGCTGGAGCGCGGGCTACAGGTGGGTGCTGCTATGGTGACCAGCGAGCTGAGATGAGGGGGGACTTTACCTAGCAGGGTCTTGTAGATGACCTGGAGCCAGTGGGTTTGGCGACGAGTATGAAGCGAGGGCCAGCCAACGAGAGCGTACAGGTCACAGTGGTGGGTAGTATATGGGGCTTTGGTGACTGTGATAGACTGCATCCAATTTATTGAGTAGGGTATTGGAGGCTATTTTGTAAATGACATCGACATTTTGTAAATGACATTGAAGTCGAGGATCGGTAGGATGGTCAGTTTTACGAGGGTATGTTTGGCAGCATGAGTGAAGGATGCTTTGTTGCGAAATAGGAAACCAATTCTAGATTTAACTTTGGATTGGAGATGTTTGATGTGAGTCTGGAAGGAGAGTTGACAGTCTGACCAGACACCTAGGTATTTGTAGTTGTCCACATATTCTAAGTCAGAACCGTCCAGAGTAGTGATGCTGGACGGGCGGGCAGGTGGGGGCAGTGATCGGTTGAAGAGCATGCATTTAGTTTTACTTGTACTTAAGAGCAGTTGGAGTCCACGGAAGGAGAGTTGTATGGCATTGAAGCTCATCTGGAGGGTTATTTTGTTTTTGTTTTGTTTTCCTAGTCTATTGTAGAGGTCTTAGTTATGTATTCAGGTTCAGGTCTGTTTTCAGAAACATTGTTTTCAGCAGCACTATCTTTTGTTGTTTGTTTCATCTCAGCCTGGGAGGAGTGTTTCAAGGCAGCCGCCACCCCTAGCCTGTTCTTCCTGGCAAATCTAACCAGGCATGTCTAATCCGCATCCAGGCAGGTTTAATCTGCATCCAGGCCGGTCTAATCAGCAACCAGGCATCTCTAAACCGCATCCAGGCAGATCTAATTTGCATCCAGGCAGGTCTAATCCGCATCCAGGCAGGTCTAATCCGCATCCAGGCAGGTCTAATCCGCATCCAGGCAGGTCTAATCCACATCCAGGCAGGTTTAATCCTCATCCAGGCAGGTCTAATCTGCATACAGGCAGGTCTAATCCACATTCAGGCATGTCTAATCCGTATCCACGCAGGTCTAATCCACATTCAGGCAGGTCTAATCCGTATCCACTCAGGTCTAATCCACATTCAGGCAGGTCTAATCCGTATCCACGCAGGTCTAATCTGTCTGCCATTCTGTTTTATTTTGCTTTCCCTCAGCAAACTATGAACATCCCCTCTTCAACACTGCTCCCAAGGTCAACAAGTCCCATCTCATCCTCACACTGATCCGTTTGTCCCTTTGTTGAACACAATGTAGCTGTTTAACTCCACCCCGCCTTACATTGGCCTTGTTGTCATATTTGGGTCTGGTAAACACTCAATCCATGTGGTGATTGGAGCAGAGCAGTGCTGTGTTGTGGAAGGGGGAAACTGTTTCCTGTGCTATGAGGAACACTAGGCATGTGTTATCTGTAGAGCCTGGGGAGTGTGGAGGTGGGAGGGAGAGTTTATCTGTTCACTCACTTCTGACATCTCTCTCCATGTGAATTGTTGTTATGGAGATACTGTAGAGGGAGGGAGAGGAAGGGAGAGGAAGGGTGGGAGAAGGTGGAACACTCACATACTGTACCTGCTTCTGGCTGAGAGACTCTCTTAGGTCTCACATTCTCTCAATTCAATTCAATTTAATTCCAGGGCTGTATTGGCATGGGAAACATATGCTAACATTGCCAAAGCAAACGAGGTAGATAATAAACAAAATTGAAATAAACAATAAACATTAATAGAAAACATTACACTCACAGAAGTTCCAAAAGAATCAAGACATATGTCATATTTTGTCTATATATGTCTGTCTTTCTCGTTCTCACTGTCTGTCTCTCACTTTCTGTCTCTCTTTCTCTCTGTCTGTCTCTCACTCTCTGTCTCTCTTTCTCTCTGTCTGTCTCTCACTCTCTAATCTCTTTCTCTCTGTCTGTCTCTCGCTCTCTTTCTTTCTCTCTGTCTGTATCTCTCTTTCTGTCTAACTCGCTCTTTCTCTCTGTCTCTCTGTCTCATTCTCTGTCTATCTCACTCTTTCTATCTGTCTCTCTCTGTCTCTGTCTCTGTCTCTCAATTCAATTCAATTCAAGGGGCTTTATTGGCATGGGAAACGTGTTAACATTGCCAAAGCAAGTGAGGTAGATAATATACAAAAGTGAAATAAACAATACAAATGGACAGTAAACATTACACATACAGAAGTTTCAAAACAATAACACTTACAAATGTCATATTATGTATATTTACAGAGTTGTAACAATGTACAAATGGTGAAAGTACACAATGGTGTTTGTTCTTCTCTGGTTGCCCTTTTCTTGTGGCAACAGGTCACAAATCTTGCTGCTGTGATGGAACACGGTGGAATTTCACCCAGTAGATATGGGAGTTTATCAAAATTGGGTTTGTTTTCAAATTCTTTGTGGATCTGTGTAATCTGAGAGATGTACTGTATGTGTCTCTAATATGGTCATACATTTGGCAGGAGGTTAGGAAGTGCAGCTCAGTTTCCACCTCATTTTGTGGGCAGTGTGCACATAGCCTGTCTTCTCTTGAGAGCTAGGCAACCTTTCTCAATAGCAAGGCTATGCTCACTGAGTCTGTACATAGTCAATGCCTTCCTTAAGTTTGGGTCAGTCACAGTGGTCAGGTATTCTGACACTGTGTACTCTCTGTTTAGGGCCAAATAGCATTCTAGTTTGCTCTGTTTAAAAAATATATATTTCCAATGTGTCAAGTAAATGTCTATTTGTTTTCTCATGATTTGCTTTGGTAAAATTGTGCTGCTGTCCTGGGGCTCTGTGGGGTGTGTTTGTGTTAGTGTCTCTCAAATCAAAGTTTATTTGTCACGTGCGCCGAATACAACACAATGCAGATAGCCCGGTTAGCCAATGTGTGGGAGCACTGGTTGGTTGGGCCAATTGAGGTGGTATGTACATGAATGTATAGTTAAAGTGACTATGCATATATGATAAACAGAGAGTAGCAGCAGCGTAAAAGAGGGGTTGTGGGGGCACACAATGCAAATAGTCCGGGTAGCCATTTGATTACCTGTTCAGGTGTCTTATGGCTTGGGGGTAAAAACTGTTGAGAAGCCTTTTTGTCAGAGACTTGGCACTCCGGGACCGCTTGCCATGCGGTAGTAGAGAGACACAGGACAGGTTGTTTGGTTTGGAACTGTTTTGGGGGAGTTGTTTAGTTACAAATGGTCCTGTATAGGTCTGGTGAGAGAGTGGTCCTGTATAGGTCCAATGAGAGAGGGGTCCTGTATAGGTCTGGTGAGAGAGTGGTCCTGTATAGGTCCGATGAGAGAGGGGTCCTGTATAGGTCTGGTGAGAGAGTGGTCCTGTATAGGTCCGATGAGAGAGGGGTCCTGTATAGGTCCGGTGAGAGAGTGGTCCTGTATAGGTCCGGTGAGAGACTGGTTCTGTATAGGTCCGGTAAGAGACTGGTTCTGTATAGGTCCGGTAAGAGAGGGGTCCTGTATAGGTCTGGTGAGAGAGTGGTCCTGTATAGGTCCGGTAAGAGAGGGGTCCTGTATAGGTCTGGTGAGAGAGTGGTCCTGTATAGGTCCGGTAAGAGAGGGGTACTGTATAGGCCCAGTGAGAGAGGGGTCCTGTATAGGTCCAGTGAGAGAATGGTTCTGTATAGGTCTGGTGAGAGAGGGGTCCTGTATAGGCCCAGTGAGAGAGGGGTCCTGTATAGGTCTGGTGAGAGAGTGGTCCTGTATAGGTCCGGTGAGAGAGGGGTCCTGTATAGGTCCGGTGAGAGAATGGTTCTGTATAGGCCCAGTGAGAGAGGGGTCCTGTATAGGTCTGGTGAGAGAGTGGTCCTGTATAGGTCCGGTGAGAGAGGGGTCCTGTATAGGTCCGGTGAGAGAATGGTTCTGTATAGGCCCAGTGAGAGAGGGGTCCTGTATAGGTCCGGTGAGAGAATGGTTCTGTATAGGTCCGGTGAGAGAGGGGTCCTGTATAGGTCCGGTGAGAGAATGGTTCTATATAGGCCCAGTGAGAGAGGGGTCCTGTATAGGTCCAGTGAGAGAGAGAGAGAGAGAGAGAGAGAGAGAGAGAGAGAGAGAGAGATGTCAGGAAATGAGAGTGAGAGAGCTAAGTCAGGAACATTTTTTATGACTTAGCATGCAAAGAATGCCTTCCATCAGCATCAAACGTCAAAATGCATGTTTGATTAATTGATACATTTAGCATAGAGATGAGAATTTAATAGTTATATGGGTGATTTGACTTTCAATACACATGAATGTAAGGAGATGAAAGTTGTGGGAATAAACAGGGTAAGGAGACTTTTTCAGCTTGTAGATTTAGAATGATAAGCTTGGTGAAAGGGGTTGCCAGGTCCAGGTCAGGGTAGATAGATAGTGTAAAGCTTGGTGAAAGGGGTTGCCAGCTCCAGGTCAGGGTAGATAGATAGTGTAAAGCTTGGTGAAAGGGGTTGCCAGCTCCAGGTCAGGGTAGATAGATAGTGTAAAGCTTGGTGAAAGGGGTTGCCAGCTCCCGTTTAAGGTAGATAGATAGTGTAAAGCTTGGTGAAAGGGGTTGCCAGCTCCAGTTTAAGGTAGATAGATAGTGTAAAGCTTGGTGAAAGGGGTTGCCAGCTCCAGGTCAGGGTAGATAGATAGTGTAAAGCTTGGTGAAAGGGGTTGCCAGCTCCAGGTCAGGGTAGATAGATAGTGTAAAGCTTGGTGAAAGGGGTTGCCAGCTCCAGGTCAGGGTAGATAGATAGTGTAAAGCTTGGTGAAAGGGGTTGCCAGCTCCAGGTCAGGGTAGATAGATAGTGTAAAGCTTGGTGAAAGGAGTTGCCAGCTCCAGTTTAAGGTAGATAGATAGTGTAAAGCTTGGTGAAAGGGGTTGCCAGCTCCAGTTTAAGGTAGATAGATAGTGTAAAGCTTGGTGAAAGGGGTTGCCAGCTCCAGGTCAGGGTAGATAGATAGTGTAAAGCTTGGTGAAAGGGGTTGCCAGCTCCCGTTTAAGGTAGATAGATAGTGTAAAGCTTGGTGAAAGGGGTTGCCAGCTCTAGTTTAAGGTAGATAGATAGTGTAAAGCTTGGTGAAAGGGGTTGCCAGCTCTAGTTTAAGGTAGATAGATAGTGTAAAGCTTGGTGAAAGGGGTTGCCAGCTCCAGGTCAGGGTAGATAGATAGTGTAAAGCTTGGTGAAAGGGGTTGCCAGCTCCAGGTCAGGGTAGATAGATAGTGTAAAGCTTGGTGAAAGGGGTTGCCAGCTCCAGGTCAGGGAGATGTGTGTATGTGTTCATGCGCATGTGTGTGCGTGTGTGCGTGTGTGTGTGTGTGTGTGTGTGTGTGTGTTAGCCTTACATGTCCTTAACAGTGGGGATGACTCTGAGCCCTGGGGAGTAGAATCATGAATCAGCTACATGGGATGTTTCAGCCGTGTTCACAGTAGCAACGCAGACTATAAAACAAAGCAGAAGAACTAGGAGGAAGCTTTGTCGTTTTCTTTCCTTCTCTGTTGCCCCACTATCAAAATATAAAGTCTAAAAATCCCTAGGTTAACATCACTCTACATATCCCCATGTCGTATCAAATCCACAGCGCTCAGGGTCATTTTTGTCCCACTTTCAAAACACGTCTCTGGCTTGGAAGCCTTTGGTATATTATAACAAAGGTGATAATCCGTAATGCTTACATTATTTGGCAATAATAAGGCCACTATAAACCAATAGTCTCTCTCTCTCTCACTCTCTCCTTCTCTCTCTACTTTATCTATTCCCTGTGTAACATATACCTTACAGATAGGGATGTGGTCATCTTTTCATCTCCCCGGGTACATCTGGGCCAGTTTAGAGGCCATGTGGAAGCCATTGGGACAGGGACTCTGAGCCTATTGATCAGAGAAAGATGTGCCTCTCTGGAGCCAGCATGGTTGGATCCCAGGACCCCTGTTTGCTTTGTCTCGCCCTCTTTAACATTCCTAGGCTCTCTATCTCTTTAAGACCCCCTCTGCACTTAACCCCCAATCACTCTCCTCGTTCTCGAGTTTGTGCTCTCTCTTGCTCATTCTCTCTCTCCTCCTTCTATGTTATTCACTCTCTCTCTTCTCTCTGCTCCCTACCTTCTCTCTCGCTCTCTCTCTTTTGCTCGTTCTCCCTTTCTTTCTTTCTTTCTTTCTTTCTTTCTTTCTTTCTTTCTTTCTTTCTTTCTTTCTTTCTCTTTCTCTCTCCCCCCTCTCTCTCTCCATCTCTCCTGAGTCTGGTGAAGTGATTGGAGAGTCAGCAGCAGTGTGGTGAAATGAGGTTCTCTCCCCAGCCAAGTCACCTCTCCAACACACACTGTTTTCATGTCAGTCTCTTTCCTTCCACACATCCTGCCTCAGGTTCTCTCCCCAGCCAAGTCACCTCTCCAACACACACTGTTTTCATGTCACTCTCTTTCCTTCCACACAGCCTGCCTCAGGTTCTCTCCCCAGCCAAGTCACCTCTCCAACACACACTGATGTAATGTCACTCTCTTTCCTTCCACACAGCCTGCCTCAGGTTCTCTCCCCAGCCAAGTCACCTCTCCAACACACACTGATGTAATGTCGCTCTCTTTCCTTCCACACAGCCTGCCTCAGGTTCTCTCCCCAGCCAAGTCACCTCTCCAACACACACTGATGTCATGCCACTCTCTCCATCCCCAACCAATCAAACAGCAACCGCCCTCCATAACAATCCACTCTCTCCTACTGTTTCCCCTTCCTAAACCTCTGTCAAATTATACTTTCATTGGAGACTACGTGTATTACGTTAAGATTTAAAGTAGGTCAAATGAAGATGAAAGGGAGGATGTCTGCTCTGAATTAGAATCGTTTGTCAGAGAGTGTTCCCCCCCCCCCCCCCCCCCCCCACACACACACACACACAGAAAGGTGCTGTACTGTACAGTTCAGGGGGAGCTGTTGATATCTCCTAAATCAGACATGAAACACTTCCAGGCCAGGCAGGTCAAATCCTCTACAAACACTGCAGGAGGATTCTTGTCTATCTGCCCTGGCTCTATTTACTCAGCACTGATCTACAATAACATTTTCTGTCTCCATACTTGTCTGTAAAAGATCTGTGTTTTTGGAAGATGAGTGAGAGACCTGAGAAGTGATACTAATCTCCCGGGGTCTCAGGCCAACAGATAAATGTATGAATGGAGATGTTTTTCTTCCAGTACACGGGGATAGAGGGATGTTTTTCTTCCAGTACGTGGGGATAGAGGGATGTTTTTCTTCCAGTACACGGGGATAGAGGGATGTTTTTCTTCCAGTACACGGGGATAGAGGGATGTTTTTCTTCCAGTACACGGGATAGAGGGATGTTTTTCTTCCAGTACACAGGGATAGAGGGATGTTTTTCTTCCAGTACACGGGGATAGAGGGATGTTTTTCTTCCAGTACACGGGGATAGAGGGATGTTTTTCTTCCAGTACATGAGGATAGAGGGATGTTTTTCTTCCAGTACACGGGGATAGAGGGATGTTTTTCTTCCAGTACACGGGGATAGAGGGATGTTTTTCTTCCAGTACATGAGGATAGAGGGATGTTTTTCTTCCAGTACACGGGGATAGAGGGATGTTTTTCTTCCAGTACACGGGGATAGAGGGATGTTTTTCTTCCAGTACACGGGGATAGAGGGATGTTTTTCTTCCAGTACACAGGGATAGAGGGATGTTTTTCTTCCAGTACACAGGGATAGAGGGATGTTTTTCTTCCAGTACACGGGGATAGAGGGATGTTTTTATTCCAGTACACGGGGATAGAGGGATGTTTTTCTTCCAGTACACGGGGATAGAGGGATGTTTTTCTTCCAGTACACAGGGATAGAGGGATGTTTTTCTTCCAGTACATGGGGATAGAGGGATGTTTTTCTTCCAGTACACGGTGATAGAGGGATGTTTTTCTTCCAGTACACGGGGATAGAGGGATGTTTTTCTTCCAGTACACAGGGATAGGGGGATGTTTTTCTTCCAGTACACAGGGATAGAGGGATGTTTTTCTTCCAGTACATGAGGATAGAGGGATGTTTTTCTTCCAGTACACGGGGATAGAGGGATGTTTTTCTTCCAGTACACGGGGATAGAGGGATGTTTTTCTTCCAGTACACGGGGATAGAGGGATGTTTTTCTTCCAGTACACAGGGATAGAGGGATGTTTTTCTTCCAGTACACGGGGATAAAGGGATGTTTTTCTTCCAGTGCGCGGGGATAGAGGGATGTTTTTCTTCCAGTACGCGGGGATAGAGGGATGTTTTTCTTCCAGTACACGGGGATAGAGGGATGTTTTTCTTCCAGTACACGGGGATAGAGGGATGTTTTTCTTCCAGTACACGGGGATAGAGGGATGTTTTTCTTCCAGTACACGGGGATAGAGGGATGTTTTTCTTCCAGTACACGGGGATAGAGGGTGAATGCAGGGTCAAATGGTGCTCAGTGGGGAAGCGGGCTGTCTTTGTGGAGGTCATTTTTCCAGCAGCGTCAGTGATACAGCTGTCAGACTCTTACAGTTTCCCTGCTCTGGATCACAGGCTGTCTTCCCCAAACCAGTGACACTACAGTAAATCACTGTGTATCCAGTCCCGTTATGAAGACTCACAATGACTGCACAGAACACTAACCATAACACACTCTTCCTGTACTACTAACTCATATTATACACCTTCCTTCGAGACAGGGTAAGCACGCGCAGACACACACACAATCTGCCCTGCGTTCCCCCTCTACTCCCCCAATACTATACACACCTTCCTATCTCCTGTTTCTCAGGAACAGGTAGGGAATAAACCCCCTCCTTCTCTCCCTCCGTCTGCCCTAGCCACATCCAGGGGTCTGATGGTTACCCCGGGCCTTCCACAGCTGTGCTCTCTGTGCTGTGGTTATGGGGGTGAGAGGGCTGGGGTGGAAGAGGTAGTTAGGTGGGATGGAGGGGGTCGGCGGGATGGAGGGGGTCGGTGGGATGGAGGGGCTCGGTGGGATGGAGGGGGTCGGCGGGCGGGAGGGGGTCGGCAGGCGGGAGGCGGGTCGGTGGGATTGAGGGTGGCGGGAGGGGGGTTGAGAGTTGTGATCTCGGGGCCAGGAATGTTAATTGGGAAGATTGTTTTAATAAGGCCCTCATTGCAGATGCTGAATGGTGGGTGGTGCTGGGGCCACACAGACAGACAGGCAGGCATCTGGGGGACTCATGCTCACAAACAGCACCGGCAGCAGGGAGAGAGAGACAGGTAGACCGTGTGTGGACAACAGAGATGGATTAGGATGCGCTGCGGTATTGTGTCTGTGTGTATGTGTGTGTGTGTGTGTGTGTGTGTGTGTGTGTGTGTGTGTGTGTGTGTGTGTGTGTGTGTGTGTGTGTGTGTGTGTGAAACAGACAGGGAGAAATAGAGAGAGATTTAATGTTCAAAGAAATATAGAGCCACTAATTAGATAACACTTCCAACAAAGTGTGACTGCAGACACAGAGAATGCCAACAGCAGCTCTCACTGTCACATTAGATGAGTTGCAGCACACACACACACACACACACACACACACACACATGTGTGTGCTGGTACACACACACACATGTGTGTGCTGGTACAGTGTTTGTGTGTGCTGGTACAGTGTACTGTGTGTGCTGGTACAGTGTATTGTGTGTGCTGGTACACTGTATTGTGTGTGTGCTGGTACAGTGTATTGTGTGTGCTGGTACAGTGTACTGTGTGTGCTGGTACAGTGTATTGTGTGTGTGCTGGTACAGTGTTTGTGTGTGCTGGTACAGTGTATTGTGTGTGTGCTGGTACAGTGTACTGTGTTTTCTGGTACAGTGTATTGTGTGTGTGCTGGTACAGTGTATTGTGTGTGTGCTGGTACAGTGTACTGTGTGTGCTGGTACAGTGTATTGTGTGTGTGCTGGTACAGTGTATTGTGTGTGCTGGTACAGTGTTTGTGTGTGCTGGTACAGTGTATTGTGTGTGTGCTGGTACAGTGTACTGTGTGTGCTGGTACAGTGTACTGTGTGTGCTGGTACAGTGTATTGTGTGTGCTGGTACAGTGTATTGTATGTGTGCTGGTACAGTGTTTGTGTGTGCTGGTACAGTGTATTGTGTGTGTGCTGGTACAGTGTACTGTGTGTGCTGGTACAGTGTACTGTGTGTGCTGGTACAGTGTACTGTGTATGTTGGTACACTGTATTGTGTGTGTGCTTGTACAGTGTACTGTGTGTGCTGGTACAGTGCATTGTGTGTGTGCTGGTACAGTGTTTGTGTGTGCTGGTACAGTGTATTGTGTGTGTGCTGGTACAGTGTTTGTGTGTGCTGGTACAGTGTACTGTGTGTGCTGGTACAGTGTACTGTGTGTGCTTGTACAGTGTACTGTGTGTGCTGGTACAGTGTATTGTGTGTGCTGGTACAGTGTATTGTGTGTGCTGGTACAGTGTATTGTGTGTGTGCTGGTACAGTGTACTGTGTGTGCTGGTACAGTGTACTGTGTGTGCTTGTACAGTGTACTGTGTGTGCTGGTACAGTGTTTGTGTGTGCTGGTACAGTGTACTGTGTGTGCTTGTACAGTGTACTGTGTGTGCTGGTACAGTGTACTGTGTGTGCTGGTACAGTGTATTGTGTGTGCTGGTACAGTGTTTGTGTGTGCTGGTACAGTGTACTGTGTGTGCTTGTACAGTGTACTGTGTGTGCTGGTACAGTGTACTGTGTGTGCTGGTACAGTGTATTGTGTGTGCTGGTACAGTGTTTGTGTGTGCTGGTACAGTGTATTGTGTGTGTGCTGGTACAGTGTACTGTGTGTGCTGGTACAGTGTACTGTGTGTGCTGGTACAGTGTACTGTGTATGTTGGTACACTGTATTGTGTGTGTGCTTGTACAGTGTACTGTGTGTGCTGGTACAGTGCATTGTGTGTGTGCTGGTACAGTGTATTGTGTGTGCTGGTACAGTGTATTGTGTGTGTGCTTGTACAGTGTACTGTGTGTGTGCTGGTACAGTGCATTGTGTGTGTGCTGGTACAGTGTATTGTGTGTGCTGGTACAGTGTATTGTGTGTGCTGGTACAGTGCATTGTGTGTGTGCTGGTACAGTGTATTGTGTGTGTGCTGGTACAGTGTATTGTGTGTGCTGGTACAGTGTTTGTGTGTGCTGGTACAGTGTACTGTGTGTGCTTGTACAGTGTACTGTGTGTGCTGGTACAGTGTATTGTGTGTGCTGGTACAGTGTACTGTGTGTGCTTGTACAGTGTACTGTGTGTGCTGGTACAGTGTATTGTGTGTGCTGGTACAGTGTACTGTGTGTGCTGGTACAGTGTATTGTGTGTGCTGGTACAGTGTACTGTGTGTGCTGGTACAGTGTATTGTGTGTGCTTGTACAGTGTACTGTGTGTGCTGGTACAGTGTATTGTGTGTGCTGGTACAGTGTATTGTGTGTGTGCTGGTACAGTGTTTGTGTGTGCTGGTACAGTGTATTGTGTGTGTGCTGGTACAGTGTACTGTGTGTGCTGGTACAGTGTACTGTGTGTGCTGGTACAGTCTACTGTGTATGTTGGTACACTGTATTGTGTGTGTGCTTGTACAGTGTACTGTGTGTGCTGGTACAGTGCATTGTGTGTGTGCTGGTACAGTGTATTGTGTGTGCTGGTACAGTGTATTGTGTGTGTGCTTGTACAGTGTACTGTGTGTGTGCTGGTACAGTGCATTGTGTGTGTGCTGGTACAGTGTATTGTGTGTGCTGGTACAGTGTATTGTGTGTGCTGGTACAGTGCATTGTGTGTGTGCTGGTACAGTGTACTGTGTGTGCTTGTACAGTGTACTGTGTGTGCTGGTACAGTGTATTGTGTGTGTGTGTGTGCTGGGCTGGGCTGGGTAGAGAGCTAGACGGCTAGAAGTCTGCAATATCTGGGCTGGGTAGAAGTCTACAATATCTGGGCTGGGTAGAAGTCTACAATATATGAGCTGGGTAGAAGTCTACAATATATGGGCTGGGTAGAGAGCTAGAGGGCTAGAAGTCTGCAATATCTGGGCTGGGTAGAAGTCTACAATATCTGGGCTGGGTAGAAGTCTACAATATATGAGCTGGGTAGAAGTCTACAATATATGGGCTGGGTAAAGAGCTAGAGGGCTAGAAGTCTACAATATATGGGTTGGGTAGAGAGCTAGAGGGCTAGAAGTCTACAAAATCTAGGCTGGGTAGAAGTCTACAATATCTGGGCTGGGTAGAGAGCTAGAGGGCTAGAAGTCTACAAAATCTAGGCTGGGTAGAAGTCTACAATATCTGGGCTGGGTAGAAGTCTACAATATATGGGCTGGGTAGAAGTCAACAGTGTCTGGGCTGGGTAGAAGTCTACAATATAGGGGCTGGGTAGAAGTCTACAATATATGGGCTTGGTGGAAGTCTACAATATATGGGCTGGGTAGAAGTGTACAATATCTGGGCTGGGTAGAAGTGTACAATATATGGGCTTGGTGGAAGTCTACAATATATGGGCTGGGTAGAAGTGTACAATATCTGGGCTGGGTAGAAGTGTACAATATATGGGCTGGGTAGAAGTGTACAATATATGGGCTTGGTGGAAGTCTACAATATATGGGCTGGGTAGAAGTGTACAATATATGGGCTGGGTGGAAGTGTACAATATATGGGCTGGGTGGAAGTCTACAATATCTGGGCTGGGTAGAAGTCAACAGTATCTGGGCTGGGTAGAAGTGTACAATATATGGGCTGGGTAGAAGTGTACAATATATGGGCTGGGTGGAAGTCTACAATATATGGGCTGGGTAGAAGTGTACAATATATGGGCTGGGTAGAAGTCTACAATATATGGGCTGGGTAGAAGTCTACAATATATGGGCTGGGTAGAAGTCTACAATATATGGGCTGGGTAGAAGTCTACAATATCTGGGCTGGGTAGAAGTCTACAATATATGGGCTGGGTAGAAGTCTACAATATATGGGCTGGGTAGAAGTCTACAATATATGGGCTGGGTAGAGAGCTAGAGGGCTATAAGTCTATAATATCTGGGCTGGGTAGAGAGCTAGAGGGCTAGAAGTCTACAATATCTGGGCTGGGTACAGAGCTAGAGGTCTAAAAGTCTACAATATATGGGCTGGGTAGAGAGCTAGAGGGCTAGAAGTCTACAATATATGGGCTGTGTAGAGATCTAGAGGGCTAGAAGTCTACAATATCTGGGCTGGGTAGAGAGCTAGAGGTCTAGAAGTATACAATATATGGGCTGGGTAGAGAGCTAGAGTGCTAGAAGTCTACAATATATGGGCTGGGTAGAGAGCTAGAGGGCTAGAAGTCTACAATATCTGGACTGGCAAGAAGTCTACAATATCTGGGCTGGGGAGAAGAGTCTAGAGGGCTAGAATACTAGAGTCTATATTGTTGGCATATCCATGTACACTCAGGCCTCCAGCCACTGAAGACTTTTACTGTTGAACACTGGATCGGCTCCAACGCAGTCAACATATTCTGTCATTATGTTTATCAGGAATGTCCATGCCCTTTCAGGCAGCAGTTATGTGAAATCGTTATAGTAGTCCCGCCCCCCAAAAGTGATGTAGTATTTATGTTTGACCTTAGAAGACACATTTACCCAGATTTACTGGTAAACTGAGGGTTTCAAGCTACCAAACTCCCCTGAGCGCTGTCAGGAGGAATGCTACTTGATCAAGTTGTGTAAACAGAGTATTCGATTCACCTCAGCCAATCCCTGATGAGGAAAGTGCTGTATACAAATGAATGAGAGCGGGTGGTAACCATAGTGCCTGATGGGGTGATTCCACAACATGTAACTAATGGTAACAGGTTCCCTTTCAGCTCCAAACTGCCTGTTAATCACTTGCATATGCAGATATGTACTGTAGGAGCTGACAGTTCAGGAAATGGCCCGTAAACTGTTTCTCTTGTGTTTTTTCTATCATAAAATGGGAATGTGATAATCTGCTGCAGATGTTTGTTATGTAGTTTGTCTGGTGGCAGGTCTTCTTACTGTGATGCTGTTGCTGCTTACTAGGGGGGTGCTCTAGGCTCCTGCCAGTACCTCGGCCCCTCGAAAAACAAAACGCTTTCTTTATTTTAGTCCAGCTACCACTCCCCAGCACTCCAATCAAACAGCCTCTGTTTATTGAACTAAAAGGTGCCAAGTCACTCAGTCACTCATATAAACCTGCCTCTCCGGCCCTCTGCCCTCGCTAAATTCCCCCATGTCCACCCAACCCAGCACAGTCTCTCCCTGCCTCTCTCCATGTTCACCCTACCCAACACCGTCACTGCCTCTCCCCATGTGCACCCAACCCAACACCATCTATCCCTGTTTCTCTCCCTGTGCACCCAACCCAACACAGTCTCTCCCTGTCTCTCCCCATGTGCACCCAACCCAACACAGTCTCTCCCTGTCTCTCCCCATGTCCACCCAACCCAACACAGTCTCTCCCTGTCTCTCCCCATGTCCACCCAACCCAACACAGTCTCTCCCTGTCTCTCCCCATGTGCACCCAACCCAACACAGTCTATCCCTGTCTCTCCCCATGTCCACCCAACCCAACACAGTCTCTCACTGCCTCTCCCCATGTCCACCCAACCCAACACAGTCTCTCCCTGCCTCTCCCCCTATGCAACCAACCCAACACAGTCTCTCCCTGCCTCTCCCCATATGCACCCAACCCAATACAGTCTCTCCCTGCCTCTCCCCATGTCCACCCAACCCAACACAGTCTCTCCCTGTCTCTCTCCATGTGCACCCAACCCAACACAGTCTCTCCCTGCCTCTCCCCATGTGCACCCAACCCAACACAGTCTCTCCCTGTCTCTCCCCATGTCCACACAACCCAACACAGTCTCTCCCTGCCTCTCCCCATGTCCACCCAACCCAACACAGTCTCTCCCTGCCTCTCCCCATGTCCACCCAACCCAACACAGTCTCTCCCTGTTTCTCCCCATATGCACCCAACCCAGCACAGTCTCTCCCTGTCTCTCCCCATGTCCACCCAACCCAACACCATCTCTCGCTGTCTCTCCCCATGTCCACCCAACCCAACACCATCTCTCCCTGTCTCTCCCCATGTCCACCCAACCCAACACCGTCCCTGTCTCTCCCCATGTCCACCCAACCCAACACAGTCTCTCCCTGCCTCTCTCCATGTCCACCCAACCCAACACCATCTCTCCCTGTCTCTCCCCATGTCCACCCAACCCAACACCATCTCTCGCTGTCTCTCCCCATGTCCACCCAACCCAACACCATCTCTCCCTGTCTCTCCCCATGTCCACCCAACCCAACACCGTCCCTGTCTCTCCCCATGTCCACCCAACCCAACACAGTCTCTCCCTGCCTCTCTCCATGTCCACCCAACCCAACACCATCCCTGCCAATCCCCATGTCCAAACAAACCCAACACCATCTTTCCCTGTCTCTCTCCATGTTCACCCAACCCAACACCGTCCCTGCCTCTCTCCATGTCCACCCAACCCAACACCATCTCTCCCTGTCTCTCCCCATGTGCACCCAACTCAACACCATCTCTCCCTGTCTCTCCCCATGTGCACCCAACCCAACACCATCTCTCCCTGTCTCTCCCCATGTCCACCCAACCCAACACCGTCTCTCCCTGTCTCTCCCCATGTGCACCAAACCCAACACCGTCCCTGCTTCTCCCCATGTGCACCCAACCCAACACCGTCTCTCTGTACCACCAGCCGGAAGAGAACACTTATGACCATTTAAACAAACACAGTCCCTCAATGGCCTCTCTGTCTTTCTGCAGGACCATGGGGCAGGGCTTCCTCTCCTCTGTATGTGTGTGTGTGTGTGTGTGTGTGTGTGTGTGTGTGTGTGTGTGTGTGTGTGTGTGTGTGTGTGTGTGTGTGTGTGTGTGTGTGTGTGTGTGTGTATGTGTGTGTGTGTGTGTGTGTGTGTGTGTGTGTGTGTGTGTGTGTGTGTGTGTGTGTGTGTGTGTGTGTGTGTGTGCGTGTGCTTGCGTTGTAATTATAAAGAAATGAAGTGGTCTGAGCCAGGTTTGCAGTCTGCCAGTCCCCCTCCTACCTGGACTCTCCCCAGCCTCGCTGTTTGCCTGACTAGTGTGGAGATATCCTCTGTTGTGTGACAGAAAGGTCCGGGCAGCCATCTTCCATGCAGGGTACAAGCCCTAGGCTTGGACTGGAAACACTTTCACAACACATTCCAGGTGCCCATACCGCTCTCATAACCATCACCACACTCACAGCATAGAGGGAATGATGCCAGCTTCGCTCCTCTCCTTTCAGCAGCAGATGGCTTGACTGAGGATGTGTATATCTGCTAGCTAGCCCCACATGTGTAGCTCAACCTCTGGATTAGGATCAAAACAGACTGTCAAACTTTCACCCTCAAACTAATTACCAAATGTTGAAATGCTTAGACATAGATGGATGCTTGGAAGAAGATGACAGATGAGTTTGTCCATACAATACATTATTATATCAATATGGATATGTATGCTTGTCAAAATATTGACGGTAACATAATATTTTGGGTCACATTTACCCATGGCTTGTTTATTTACAAAGGGATCTACACAGTTTATTGTCATTGCTTAGATTGTTTAACATAGTTCATTTGGAAATCCTGTCCCCTCTCTATGACATCACTTCTCAGTCTGCTTGCACAGTGGTTTTGGTAAATGCTAAGAGGGATCCTTGGGCTGACTGAACCCTTACCATAACCCTAACCCTAATATTAACACTTATCAACTTCGAACACACAGAGGTTATGTCTCATCTCAATGACCTCACAGTATTCAGAGTATACAGTACAGGAGGTTGGTGGCAGCTTCATTGGGGAGGACAGGCTCATGGAATAGGTGGAATGGTATCAAATGCATCACACATATGGTTTCCAGGTGTTTGATGCCATTCCATTTGCTCCATTCTGGACATTATTATGAGCCGTCCTCCCCTCAGCAGCCTCCTGTGGTCTACAGGTGCAGAGCCTAAAGGATTGTTGATGCTCCATGTCTTCATCTGCTCACTGTGACATATTTACTGTAAGTCTGCGGGGGTCTTGTGGTAGAACGCTCACGTGGGCCTTTGAAAGTCTGTAACCAATGTGTGGACCAGTTTCATTCATGGACAATATAGTAAGGAAACATGTTGCATAATCTCTTGGGAACTGATGTTGAAAGTTGAAACTTTATTAAACTTAAGACCACTTGGGTTCACTCCCCTCCCACTCTGCTGGAGATCTCTATTCTGTTAAGGTTTTCTTCCGTCGAAGGAGAGGAGGACCAAAATGCAGCGTGGTTATTATTA
Source organism: Oncorhynchus mykiss (assembly GCF_013265735.2). Lineage (NCBI taxonomy): Eukaryota > Metazoa > Chordata > Actinopteri > Salmoniformes > Salmonidae > Oncorhynchus > Oncorhynchus mykiss. The sequence goes on from NC_048591.1 coordinate 33,780,564, forward strand.
AAGATGATAACAAACAATAAAAAAACACTAAACGTAACGTGAAAAACCTAAACAGCCTTATCTGGTGCAAACAAACACAGAGACAGGAACAACCACCCACAAAACCCAACAGGCTACCTAAATATGGTTCCCAATCAGAGACAATGACTAACACCTGCCTCTGATTGAGAACCATATCAGGCCAAACATAGAAATAGACAAACTAGACACACAACATAGAATGCCCACTCAGATCACACCCTGACCAAACAAAACATAGAAACATACGAAGCAAACTATGGTCAGGGTGTGACATATTTTCTCGTCCTGTCTGTTTGTATCTATTCTACATAGCCTCAGCATACTGCCCTGTTTATAACACCAGGACCCCTAGCCCTGTCTATAACACCAGGACCCCTAGCCCTGTTTATAACACCAGGACCCCTAGCGCTGTCTATAACACCAGGACCCCTAGCCCTGTCTATAACACCAGGACCCCTAGCCCTGTCTATAACACCAGGACCCCTAGCCCTATCTATAACCCCAAGACCCCTAGCCCTGTCCATAACCCCAGGACCCCTACCCCTGTCTATAACACCAGGACCCCTAGCCCTATCTATAACACCAGGACCCCTAGCACTGTCTTTAACCCCAGGACCCCTAGCCCTGTCCATAACCCCAGGACCCCTAGCCCTGTCCATAACACCAGGACCCCTAGCCCTGTCTATAACACCAGGACCCCTAGCCCTGTCTATAACACCAGGACCCCTAGCCCTGTTCATAACACCAGGACCCCTAGCCCTGTCTATAACACCAGGACCCCTAGCCCTGTCTATAACACCAGGACCCCTAGCCCTGTCTATAACACCAGGACCCCTAGCCCTGTCCATAACCCCAGGACCCCTAGCCCTGTTCATAACACCAGGACCCCTAGCCCTGTCTATAACACCAGGACCCCTAGCCCTGTCTATAACACCAGGACCCCTAGCCCTGTCTATAACACCAGGACCCCTAGCCCTGTCCATAACCCCAGGACCCCTAGCCCTGTTCATAACACCAGGACCCCTAGCCCTGTCTATAACACCAGGACCCTAGCCCTGTTCATAACACCAGGACCCCCAGCCCTTACTTATCTACTGGTCATGCTCCATTGGACCTGAGCTCTGTGTATAGGGTGTCTGTGAGGAGGGAGAGAGGAGAGAGGGCATGAGCTCACAACACAGGAATGAGATAAATAGAGAGAGAAAGAAGAAGCTGCCATGTCCAATCTCATCTCTCTGGTGGTGGGGTCAGTAGGGAAGGAGGGAGAGGGATGGAGGGAGGAAAGGAGGGAGATAGAAGGAGGAGAAGACAGACGTGGTGCTGTGAGAGGGGTTTAACACACACACACTTACACTCACACTGAGCCTTTGGCAAATTTACTGGATCCGTACTGCCCCAACCAGCCTGGGGTTTGGGGGGGGCAGGGCTTAACACGCCATGGGTGGGGGCCTATCTTTGATGTGAACTTTTGGGAGAATGGGAGCTGGGGGCAAGGAAATGACATCAGCAGCTGAGGGGGGAAAGAGAGGGATACATATATAGATAAATACAGAGTGAAAGAGCAGGAGGTGTGGGACCCATAGGGCAGTGCTGGAGGGGAGATGGAGAGTTTTTATGTGGGAGCTCTTACTACGTATCACAGCCTAGCAGAAAACAGCCTAGCAGAGAACAGCCTAGCAGAGAACAGTCTAGCAGAGAACAGTCTAGCAGAGAACAGCCTAGCAGAGAACAGCCTAGCAGAAAACAGCCTAGCAGAGAACAGCCTAGCAGAGAACAGCCTAGCAGAGAACAGCCTAGCAGAGAACAGCCTAGCAGAGAACAGCCTAGCAGAGAACAGCCAAGCAGAGAACAGCCTAGCAGAGAACAGCCTAGCAGAGAACAGCCTAGCAGAGAACAGCCTAGCAGAAAACAGCCTAGCAGAGAACAGCCTAGCAGAAAACAGCCTAGCAGAGAACAGCCTAGCAGAGAACAGTCTAGCAGAGAACAGTCTAGCAGAGAACAGCCTAGCAGAGAACAGCCTAGCAGAAAACAGCCTAGCAGAGAACAGCCTAGCAGAGAACAGCCTAGCAGAGAACAGCCTAGCAGAGAACAGCCTAGCAGAGAACAGCCTAGCAGAGAACAGCCAAGCAGAGAACAGCCTAGCAGAGAACAGCCTAGCAGAGAACAGCCTAGCAGAGAACAGCCTAGCAGAAAACAGCCTAGCAGAGAACAGCCTAGCAGAAAACAGCCTAGCAGAGAACAGCCTAGCAGAGAACAGCCTAGCAGAAAACAGCCTAGCAGAGAACAGCCTAGCAGAGAACAGCCTAGCAGAGAACAGCCTAGCAGAGAACAGTCTAGCAGAGAACAGCCTAGCAGAGAACAGCCTAGCATAGAACAGTCTAGCAGAGAACAGCCTAGCAGAGAACAGCCTAGCAGAGAACAGTCTAGCAGAGAACAGCCTAGCAGAGAACAGTCTAGCAGAGAACAGCCTAGCAGAGAACAGCCTAGCAGAGAACAGCCTAGCAGAGAACAGTCTAGCAGAGAACAGCCTAGCAGAGAACAGCCTAGCAGAGAACAGCCTAGCAGAGAACAGCCTAGCAGAAAACAGCCTAGCAGAGAACAGCCTAGCAGAAAACAGCCTAGCAGAGAACAGCCTAGCAGAGAACAGCCTAGCAGAAAACAGCCTAGCAGAGAACAGCCTAGCAGAGAACAGCCTAGCAGAGAACAGCCTAGCAGAGAACAGTCTAGCAGAGAACAGCCTAGCAGAGAACAGCCTAGCATAGAACAGTCTAGCAGAGAACAGCCTAGCAGAGAACAGCCTAGCAGAGAACAGTCTAGCAGAGAACAGCCTAGCAGAGAACAGTCTAGCAGAGAACAGCCTAGCAGAGAACAGCCTAGCAGAGAACAGCCTAGCAGAGAACAGTCTAGCAGAGAACAGCCTAGCAGAGAACAGTCTAGCAGAGAACAGCCTAGCATAGAACAGCCAAGCAGAGAACAGCCTAGCAGAAAACAGCCTAGCAGAAAACAGCCTAGCAGAGAACAGCCTAGCAGAGAACAGCCTAGCAGAGAACAGCCTAGCAGAGAACAGCCTAGCAGAGAACAGCCTAGCATAGAACAGTCTAGCAAGGAACAGCCTAGCAGAGAACAGCCAAGCAGAGAACAGCCAAGCAGAGAACAGCCTAGCAGAGAACAGCCTAGCATAGAACAGCCTAGCATAGAACAGCAAAGCAGAGAACAGCCTAGCAGGAAACAGCCTAGCATAGAACAGCCTAGCAGAAAACAGCCTAGCAGAAAACAGCCTAGCAGAAAACAGCCTAGCAGAAAACAGCCTAGCATAGAACAGCCTAGCAGAGAACAGCCTAGCAGAGAACAGTCTAGCAGAGAACAGCCTAGCAGAGAACAGTCTAGCAGAGAACAGTCAAGCAGAGAACAGCCTAGCAAAGAACAGCCTAGCAGGAAACAGAATGAGCTCAATTAAACTTAGTTATTGTTGTCTTTATTTTGAGAGAGAGAGAGAGAGAGAGAAAGAGTAGGACAGAGAAAGATAGAGAGAGATGTTTGCCTACTGTGTCCACATGAGGCCAAAAGTATCCCACTCTTAAGTAACAGCATGCACATCTGGGAGCGATTACTCATTTAATATTTTCTCATTGTTTGCTGTGGAGTCTCTCACTCCTCTCCTCCTCTCTCCGTTGCTCCACCTCTAATCCCTCTGTTATTTATGGGCTGCCATGTTTGGAGAGCGACGTATAGCCGTGCCTTGTGGCTCCTCGCCTTCCCCAAATCAAGACCATTTGTTAACTTTAACAGGAGCAATACTATCCTTGTGAAGACAAGAGGAGAAGAGGGGGGACCAGCACTGTACAACACATTCACTTCCCTTCCAGGACATGCAACAAAACACTTCTGTCCTCCTCCCCTTCCTCCTCCCCTCTCCAGTTGCTCTCGGACACTTTTCCTTTTTCTGTCTTTCTTCTTCTGTGGTTAGTCATGTTCACTCTGACTATTGTTTCTTCTTCTGTGGTTAGTCATGTTCACTCTGACTATTGTTTCTTCTTCTGTGGTTAGTCATGTTCACTCTGACTATTGTTTCTTCTTCTGTGGTTAGTCATGTTCACTCTGACTATTGTTTCTTCTTCTGTGGTTAGTCATGTTCACTCTGACTATTGTTTTAAGGAAATGCTGCAAACCAAAGGCAGATCAATCCAGCTTCCTGTGTTTCTTGCAGGTTTGTTTTTGTATGCTTTTGGACAAATCTTCAGCTCCCCAATGGGTCTTTTTTTAAAACTGGTGCAGATTTGTGGGGGGAGCTTACTGTAATCCCTTTAATTTCCTCTGAACAAAGCTCATTTGATCATCCCGTTCAGGCTTGTGTGCCGCATTAAGTCTTCATTTTCATTAATGTCGAAAGCGCACTGGAATCTCATTTTAATTTGACATTTCAGCATCTGGTTTCAATTTCCCAGGGGGGGGGGGGGGGGTAAGAGAGGGCTGGTGGTTGAATAGGAGAACCCATGGGTTTGAGAGGCAGAGAGGGCTGGTGGTTGAACAGGAGAACCCATGGGTTTGAGGGGCAGAGAGGGCTGGTGGTTGAATAGGAGAACCCATGGGTTTGAGGGGCAGAGAGGGCTAGTGGTTGAACAGGAGAACCCATGGGTTTGAGGGGCAGAGAGGGCTAGTTGAAAACCTTCTCTTAGGGAGTCTCCACTATAAGAGATGATCATAGTTATTTGAGGTAGCCTGTACTCAGCCCTAGTGTGCTACTGTGGACCTGGGCAGTGATTGGTCAGGTCTGTACAGTTACGTTAGAGACAGATCCAGACCCAGGCAGAGCCTTAAAGATGTTTCCCACTGGAGAGCCAGGCAGAGCCTTGAAGATGTTTCCCACTGGAGAGCCAGGCTGAGCCTTAAAGATGTTTCCCACTGGAGAGCCAGGCAGAGACTTGAAGATGTTTCCCACTGGAGAGCCAGGCAGAGCCTTGAAGATGTTTCCCACTGGAGAGCCAGGCAGAGCCTTAAAGATGTTTCCCACTGGAGAGCCAGGCAGAGCCTTGAAGATGTTTCCCACTGGAGAGCCAGGCAGAGCCTTGAGGATGTTTCCCACTGGAGAGCCAGGCAGAGCCTTAAAGATGTTTCCCACTGGAGAGCCAGGCAGAGACTTGAAGATGTTTCCCACTGGAGAGGCAGGCAGAGACTTGAAGATGTTTCCCACTGGAGAGCCAGGCAGAGCCTTGAAGATGTTTCCCACTGGAGAGCCAGGCAGAGCCTTGAAGATGTTTCCCACTGGAGAGCCAGGCAGAGCCTTGAAGATGTTTCCCACTGGAGAGCCAAGCAGAGCCTTGAAGATGTTTCCCACTGGAGAGCCAGGCAGAGCCTTGAAGATGTTTCCCACTGGAGAGCCAGGCAGAGACTTGAAGATGTTTCCCACTGGAGAGCCAGGCAGAGACTTGAAGATGTTTCCCACTGGAGAGCCAGGCAGAGCCTTGAAGATGTTTCCCACTGGAGAGCCAGGCAGAGCCTTAAAGATGTTTCCCACTGGAGAGCCAGGCAGAGCCTTAAAGATGTTTCCCACTGGAGAGCCAGGTAGAGCCTTGAAGATGTTTCCCACTGGAGAGCCAGGCAGAGCCTTGAGGATGTTTCCCACTGGAGAGCCAGGCAGAGCCTTAAAGATGTTTCCCACTGGAGAGCCAGGCAGAGCCTTGAAGATGTTTCCCACTGGAGAGCCAGGCAGAGACTTGAAGATGTTTCCCACTGGAGAGCCAGGCAGAGCCTTAAAGATGTTTCCCACTGGAGAGCCAGGCAGAGCCTTGAAGATGTTTCCCACTGGAGAGCCAGGCAGAAGCCTTGCAGTGTCATACCAATGGCTGCACTGCAGCATCCTACCAATGCCTGCTCTCTCCTCAGCCAGCTGTCTGTCAAAACGATAGGGAGGAGCCCTGATAAGATGAGAGTTTTCTCTTTAATCAGCAACGCAGCAATGCATCTAATTTAACCTTTATTTCACTAGGCATTTATTTAACTATTGATACACCATTCTTAAAAGGTAAAGATAGTAGATTGATTATCACACACTGTGTATGTGGCATATCAGGAAGCTGATTAACCAGCATGATCATTGCACAATAAAAGGTAATTCTACAATACCACAGATGTCTCAAGTTTTGAGGGACTGTGCAATTGGCATACTGACTGCAGGAATGTTCAACCGAGTTGTTGCCAGATAGTTGAATGTTAATTTCTCCACCATAAGCCACCACCAACTTCATTTTAGAGGATGTGCTGAGGAGTGTGTCTGTCTGTAACAAAGTAATTTTGTGTGGAAAAAACAAATTATTATTGGCTGGGCCCCTGCCCAATCATGATCCATAGATTATGGCCCAATGAATTTATTTCAGTTGACTGATTTCCTTCTATGAACTGTACAATCTATGAAATATATATTTTTGTTCAGTATAGATAGCTTATAACTATAGAGAATATCTTCCAAGGCCATTAGAAAGACACTGTCTGACTGACAGTCATTCTGTTGCCTCCCATCATCACATCAGCAGCACAGTTAGTAAAGCCAGGAAGGACAAAGATGTGTCTTCATGCTGGAACCTGTGTGACCCACATATTAAGACAGGCAAGGCACACACAAATACACACCCATTCACACCCATACACACTGTGCTTGGTGTTCCTGTTAAGGGCCCAGGAAACATTATCTGGTAGGGGACAGCTGAAGGTTCACGGCAGGGAGGGAGAGAGGGAGGGAGGGAGGGAGGGAGGGAGGGAGGGAGGGAGGGAGGGAGGGAGGGAGGGAGGGAGGGAGGGAGAATGGTAGTGGAGGCTCATTATCCAAAAAACATGCAGGACAGCACACAGCAGGGCCCTCCATCCTGTCCTCCCTCACATAGAGACCAGGAGACCAGAGGCAGCCTCTCTTGGCAAGGCTACGGATCTGACTGTGATTCTGGTGAAGAGTTAGAGGTTCGCTCCAGTCCCTCACCCATCATTCTCTCTCTTTCTTTCTTTATTTCCACTTCTCTAATTCTCTCTCGTAAGATTATGTTTCTCCCCATGCAGGTGGCCAGGGTTGCCTGCTGCACTGTGATGTGTGGTAGTCAGCTGTGCTTGTGGAGGAAAGGTATCAGGGGGAGGAGAGAGGACAGAGAGCCAAGCGGGGGACTGAGGGTTGTAGAGGAGGAGTGGAGGTCATTGGGTTGTGCTGCTGTAAACACTAGAGGATGCCAGCTCTCACCAGCCTTCCTCTATCTTTCTCTCCCTCTCTCTCTCTCTCTCTCTCCATCTCTATCCATCCCCAGGGATAATCCAGTTCTAAGTTTCTATATTCTCCTCTCCTCAAGTGTTCTCTAGGGTCCTCTCCTCTAATGTTCTCTAGTGTCCTCTCCTCTAGTGTTCTCTAGTCTCCTCTCCTCTAATGTTCTCTAGTGTCCTCTCCTCTAGTGTTCTCTTGTCTCCTCTCCTCGAGTGTTCTCTTGTCTCCTCTCCTCGAGTGTTCTCTTGTCTCCTCTCATCTAATGTTCTCTAGTGTCCTCTCCTCTAGTGTTCTCTTGTCTCCTCTCCTCGAGTGTTCTCTTGTCTCCTCTCCTCTTGTCTCCTCTCCTCTAGTGTTCTCTAGTCTCCTCTCCTCTAGTGTTCTCATGTCTCCTCTCCTCTAGTGTTCTCTTGTCTCCTCTCCTCCAGTGTTCTCTAGTCTCCTCTCCTCTAGTGTTCTCGTCTCCTCTCCTCGAGTGTTCTCTTGTCTCCTCTCCTCTTGTCTCCTCTCCTCCAGTATTATCTAGTCTCCTCTCCTCCAGTGTTCTCCAGTCTCCTCTCCTCCAGTGTTTTCTAGTGTCCTTTTCTCCAGTGTTTTCTGGTGTCCTCTCCTCTAGTGTTCTCTAGTGTCCTCTCCTCTAGTTATATCTAGTGTCCTTTTCTCCAGTGTTTTCTAGTCTCCTCTCCTCCAGTGTTCTCTAGTCTCCGCTCCTCTAGTGTTCTCTAGTCTCCGCTCCTCTAGTGTTCTCTAGTCTCCTCTCCTCCAGTGTTCTCTAGTCTCCTCTACTCTCGTGTTCTCTAGTCTCCGCTCCTCTAGTGTTCTCTAGTCTCCTCTCCTCTAGTGTTCTCTAGTGTTCTCTCCTCTAGTGTTCTCTAGTCTCCTCTCCTCTAGTCTCCTCTCCTCCAGTGTTCTCTAGTCTCCGCTCCTCTAGTGTTCTCTAGTCTCCTCTCCTCTAGTGTTCTCTAGTCTCCTCTCCTATAGTGTTCTCTAGTGTCCTCTCCTCTAGTGTTCTCTAGTCTCCTCTCCTCCAGTGTTCTCTAGTCTCCGCTCCTCTAGTGTTCTCTAGTCTCCTCTCCTCCAGTGTTATCTAGTCTCCTCTCCTCTAGTGTTCTCTAGTGTCCTCTCCTCTAGTGTTCTCTAGTCTCCTCTCCTCCAGTGTTCTCTAGTGTCCTCTCCTCTAGTGTTCTCTAGTCTCCTCTCCTCTAGTGTTCTCTAGTCTCCTCTCCTCTAGTGTTCTCTAGTCTCCTCTCCTCTAGTGTTCTCTAGTGTTCTCTCCTCCAGTGTCCTCTTGTCTCCTCTCCTCTAGTCTCCTGTCATCCAGTGTGCTCCAGACTCCTCTCCTCTAGTCTGAGTTGCCTAGTTAAATAAAGGTTAAATAAATAACAAATTAAATAGTCTCCTCTCCTCCAGTGTTCTCTGATGTCCTCTACTGCAGTGTTCTTTAGTCTCCTCTCCTCCAATGTTCTCTGATGTCCTCTACTGCAGTGTTCTTTAGTCTCCTCTCCTCCAGTGTTCTCTAGTGTCCTCAACTGCAGTGTTCTCTAGTTTCCTCTCCTCTAGTCTTGTCTAGTGTCCTCTCCACTAGTGTTCTCTAGTCTCCTCTCCTCCAATGTTCTCTAGTCTCCTCTCCTCCAGGGTTCTCTAGTGTCTCTCTTCCAGTGTTCTCTAGTGTCCTCTACTGCAGTGTTCTCTAGTCTCCTCTCCTCCAGTGTTCTCTAGTCTCCTCTCCTCTAGTCTCCTCTCCTCTAGTGTTCTCTAGTCTCCTCTCCTCTAGTGTTCTCTTGTCTCCTCTCCTCTAGTGTTCTCTAGTCTCCTCTCCTCTAGTGTTCTCTAGTCTCCTCTCCTCTAGTGTTCTCTAGTCTCCTCTCCTCTAGTATTCTCTAGTCTCCTCTCCTCTAGTGTTCTCTAGTCTCCTCTCCTCCAGTGTTCTCTAGTCTCCTCTCCTCCAGTCTTCTCTAGTCTCCTCTCCTCCAGTGTTCTCTAGTGTTCTCTAGTCTCCTCTCCTCTAGTGTTCTTTAGTCTCCTCTCCTCCAATGTTTTCTAGTCTCCTCTCCTCTAGTGTTCTCTAGTCTCCTCTCCTCTAGTCTCCTCTCCTCTAGTCACCTCTCCTCTAGTGTTCTCTAGTCTCCTCTCCTCTAGTCTCCTCTCCTCCACTCTCCTTTCCTCCAGTGTCCTCTAGTCTCCTCTCCTCTAGTGTTCTCTAGTTGAGAAGAGTGTCTCTCTGTATATAGCCTTGCTATTGTTTGGAATGTAAATAGCTATCTTTCAGTGGGAGGACATTGCGGCACTTTTCAAGGCTTTGCTCACACAACATCTCTGATCAGGATATTTCCATCCGGCTGGCCTTGCCTGTACAGATGGAGCCAGTGTTCTAGTGAAGCTGATGTTTATGTTTATATCCTCCTCTTTCTCAGCGGCACGACCCTGTCTGTTTTGACCTGCGCTCATGAGCACATTCACAGCTCAGCTGGAGGGTTGTTAGGCTTTGTGGAGGAGTAGGAGTATTTCTAATTAGAAATAAATAAATACTTTAAATCACTTTTGCACATCTGCATTTCCATGGAGGATGTCATGTTGTTATTACAATGTTTCTGCCTAGCAACAAGAGATAAGAAAAACACAAATCCCATTGCTTTAGAGTCAGGTAAAGCACATATGGAGACCTGCATTGTGATGGGGGTCATACAGTGTTCTGCTGCTGTACGTGACAAGGTGTTGGGTCTGATTAGCTAGAGAAACCTGGAGAAACCATTACTTCCTATAGATCTCCCTCTTAAAGCCATTTCCTACAGGGGGATTGGGTTCCCCTCCACTCTGCCGTACATAAACCCACTCCCTCATGCTGGGAAGTTACAAGAGGCAGGCAGAGAGAGAGAGGGGTATCTCAGCTTGGTGCAGCGATGGCCAATTAAGTGCTTAACGGATTTTGTTGGCTTTCAGGAGGTTGGGGTTTCCTGGTGTGAGCCTGTCTTTGATCTGTGTGGGGCGGAGGGAGGTGTAGGAGGTGACTAGAAGCATGTTTAGAGGGAGTTGCCTCCACACTCTCTGCACACGTCTCATGTGGATGCACGCTATCACCCTTGGTATAGAGCACATTGTCAACAAGGCCTTGTGGGTAGGTGTATGACACACATGCTGTGGCCGGTGGTCCAGAGAATCTTGGTATGACAATCCCTGGTTATTTATAGTCTACTCTGATAGAAGTGGTCACTGCGGCCATGTCCACGTTGTGATGGATCGGTGACAGTCCCCAATTATAGGAGTTGGGAGGTGGAGGAGGTGCACCTTGATGACTAGGAGCAGGTTTAGGGGAGTGAGACAATGAGATAGTGGAGAGGAGAAGGTCATATTCCACACACACATTCACATGTGTGCATACACATGCTCACACACAGACAAACACACATACACACACCTTCACATGTGTGCATACACATGCTCACACACAGACAAACACACATACACACACCTTCACATGTGTGCATACACATGCTCACACACAGACAAACACACATACACACACACACACATTCACATGTGTGCATACACATGCTCACACACAGACAAACACACATACACACACACACCTTCACATGAGTAAAGACACGTACACACACATGCATTGCTCACATGCATAAACACTCATAAACACTGTCATACATAGACACACATTGTGTCGACCTTGCGTACTTGAGGCTGACTAGGATTTCAGCCTTTAGTTTATGAGAACATATTTTTTCTGTGTGTACAGACAGATACACCCGAGCTGGGAAAGTGATTACTGGCACGCCGTCTATAGATGGAGGGTTGTTGGTTTTTCATTACCTTCTGTCCTCTCGTAAATCTCTCCAGTTTATCTTCAACACTACCGCTGTGGAGGCAGAGAGGAATTAGCTAGGCTCTGACCCTCTGATAGCAACCCACAACCATCCTGCCTCTCAGCTTTTACAATACTGCTGTGACATACTTTCCCAAATTGTTACTGGACTGAGTTACTGGGGTATACATTTCATAGAGTCCTTAGTGCACTACTTTTCATGAGAACTCTAGTCAAAAGTAGTGCACTTTGTAGAGTATAGTATGTGGTTTGTGTTCTCTTCATTCTAGATAAAGAACACTGTCTCTAATGTCCGTAGTGTTTATATGATGCTGCGGTACTATGATGTTGTAGTCAGGCTGAATGAGATCATTTGTTCCCGTAAAACGCCATGTCCCTCTGTCACATTAGTTCGGCCCTGTTGTCCTTATCTATTAGACAGACGGCTTCTATAACCCCATACTAATGGGCCTTTTATCTGGGAAAATGCGTCTCTGACTGTTTATAAGAGTGGGTTTGATTCCAGCGATGGGAGTGGTATATTTTTACATTACAGAAAATCAATACAGATGGAAATCCTGTCCAAAGGTGGTGGGAATACCTGTTGACGAGTTGCAATGCAACTACACAATACATTAGCCACTGTCAGAGTTATAGGTATAAACAGGAAGTGAAAGCGATATGTGATGAAGGGGCGATGAGGAGGGGATGATGTGTGTGTTCGGAGGCATGTCTTATACCCCATGTCCCCCATGACAGTGTGATGTGATAAAGAGGGGAGATGGTTGGTCAAAGCCATTTTCATGTGTGGATGCATAATATCACCCTTGGTATAGAGCACATTGTCAACAAGGCCTTGTGGGTAGGTGTATGACGCACATGCTGTGGCCAGTGGTCCAGCCAATCGTGGTATGACAATCCCTGGTTATTTATAGTCCACTCTGATAGAAGTGGTCACTGCGGCCTTGTCCACGTTGTGACGGATCGGTGACAGTCCCCAATTATAGGCTATGGTAACACTGTGGCGGTTTCCTCTTGTCATTATGTTGTTGCTGTAGATCAGTGTTGTGGTCTGTAGATGACACAATGCATGTCATATCTACGTTCCTGTCTAACTGGAGTGGCTGGTTTTGGTGTTATTATGCCCTTTGTGTCAAAGCTAATCTCTGCCAGTGCCGGCCTCACGTTAACCCTTTCTCTTCCTCTCTTTCTGCAGTACTACGTGATGACTTCAGACAGAACCCTGCTGATATAATGGTGGCAGCGGGTGAGCCTGCAGTCCTAGAGTGTATGCCCCCTCGCGGGCATCCTGAACCTAGCATATCCTGGAAGAAGGACGGAGCCAACATTGATGACAGAGATGAACGAATCACTGTGAGTGGAACTGCTTATATGTGTGTATATGTGTGTGTTTTGCATGTGTGAGTGAGATTGTGCAGTTATGTTCATCAAAGTATTTGATACTATATCAATGTTTGTTTAAACCTCACATTGATTGATTTGGCCCCTGTTGTTTCACCAATAGCGATGTATAACTCCAAATGAGCAGACTGCAGTTGTTGTAACATTTAATGTGAAAGACCCAGAATTAGTCTTGGTTCATTAGTCAAGCAGCAGACCATTGATTAGGATCCTGCTGAGTAACATCAGCCAGTAGAACAAACACTCACTACTATGATGAAATGAAAAAGTTTGTGAAAAAGAGGAAAGTTGGTCTCTGCAGCACAGAGGGAGTGGGAACGCTCCCTCTATATCTGATTTATACAGCATTCGAGGCCAGCCACCAATTAGTGTGTTTTATTTCAGAGTGTAGTGAAGGGATCAGCAGTATCAATCACCCCCATGCTGCTGCTGAGTAGAGCAGTAGAGAGCTGACCTTGATGGGCCTACTGCCTCCACCATATACCTATCTGCACTTTCCCTATAGGTAGTTTCAGTATGTGCTGGAGAAAGTGATTGTGTGTTTGATATCTCTGACTGGCTGAGTGTGTAGGGTGGATGGAGCTTCAGTCACTTTATTTGATATCTCTGACTGGCTGAGTGTGTAGGGTGGATGGAGCTTCAGTCACTTTATTTGATATCTCTGACTGGCTGAGTGTGTAGGGTGGATGGAGCTTCAGTCACTTTATTTGATATCTCTGACTGGCTGAGTGTGTAGGGTGGATGGAGCTTCAGTCACTTTATTTGATATCTCTGACTGGCTGAGTGTGTAGGGTGGATGGAGCTTCAGTCACTTTATTTGATATCTCTGACTGGCTGAGTGTGTAGGGTGGATGGAGCTTCAGTCACTTTATTTGATATCTCTGACTGGCTGAGTGTGTAGGGTGGATGGAGCTTCAGTCACTTTATTTGATATCTCTGACTGGCTGAGTGTGTAGGGTGGATGGAGCTTCAGTCACTTTATTTGATATCTCTGACTGGCTGAGTGTGTAGGGTGGATGGAGCTTCAGTCACTTTATTTGATATCTCTGACTGGCTGAGTGTGTAGGGTGGATGGAGCTTCAGTCACTTTATTTGATATCTCTGACTGGCTGAGTGTGTAGGGTGGATGGAGCTTCAGTCACTTTATTTGATATCTCTGACTGGCTGAGTGTGTAGGGTGGATGGAGCTTCAGTCACTTTATTTGATATCTCTGACTGGCTGAGTGTGTAGGGTGGATGGAGCTTCAGTCACTTTATTTGATATCTCTGACTGGCTGAGTGTGTAGGGTGGATGGAGCTTCAGTCACTTTATTTGATATCTCTGACTGGCTGAGTGTGTAGGGTGGATGGAGCTTCAGTCACTTTATTTGATATCTCTGACTGGCTGAGTGTGTAGGGTGGATGGAGCTTCAGTCACTTTATTTGATATCTCTGACTGGCTGAGTGTGTAGGGTGGATGGAGCTTCAGTCACTTTATTTGATATCTCTGACTGGCTGAGTGTGTAGGGTGGATGGAGCTTCAGTCACTTTATTTGATATCTCTGACTGGCTGAGTGTGTAGGGTGGATGGAGCTTCAGTCACTTTATTTGATATCTCTGACTGGCTGAGTGTGTAGGGTGGATGGAGCTTCAGTCACTTTATTTGATATCTCTGACTGGCTGAGTGTGTAGGGTGGATGGAGCTTCAGTCACTTTATTTGATATCTCTGACTGGCTGAGTGTGTAGGGTGGATGGAGCTTCAGTCACTTTATTTGATATCTCTGACTGGCTGAGTGTGTAGGGTGGATGGAGCTTCAGTCACTTTATTTGATATCTCTGACTGGCTGAGTGTGTAGGGTGGATGGAGCTTCAGTCACTTTATTTGATATCTCTGACTGGCTGAGTGTGTAGGGTGGATGGAGCTTCAGTCACTTTATTTGATATCTCTGACTGGCTGAGTGTGTAGGGTGGATGGAGCTTCAGTCACTTTATTTGATATCTCTGACTGGCTGAGTGTGTAGGGTGGATGGAGCTTCAGTCACTTTATTTGATATCTCTGACTGGCTGAGTGTGTAGGGTGGATGGAGCTTCAGTCACTTTATTTGATATCTCTGACTGGCTGAGTGTGTAGGGTGGATGGAGCTTCAGTCACTTTATTTGATATCTCTGACTGGCTGAGTGTGTAGGGTGGATGGAGCTTCAGTCACTTTATTTGATATCTCTGACTGGCTGAGTGTGTAGGGTGGATGGAGCTTCAGTCACTTTATTTGATATCTCTGACTGGCTGAGTGTGTAGGGTGGATGGAGCTTCAGTCACTTTATTTGATATCTCTGACTGGCTGAGTGTGTAGGGTGGATGGAGCTTCAGTCACTTTATTTGATATCTCTGACTGGCTGAGTGTGTAGGGTGGATGGAGCTTCAGTCACTTTATTTGATATCTCTGACTGGCTGAGTGTGTAGGGTGGATGGAGCTTCAGTCACTTTATTTGATATCTCTGACTGGCTGAGTGTGTAGGGTGGATGGAGCTTCAGTCACTTTATTTGATATCTCTGACTGGCTGAGTGTGTAGGGTGGATGGAGCTTCAGTCACTTTATTTGATATCTCTGACTGGCTGAGTGTGTAGGGTGGATGGAGCTTCAGTCACTTTATTTGATATCTCTGACTGGCTGAGTGTGTAGGGTGGATGGAGCTTCAGTCACTTTATTTGATATCTCTGACTGGCTGAGTGTGTAGGGTGGATGGAGCTTCAGTCACTTTATTTGCATTTTTTATTTCACCTATTTAAGCAGGTAGGCCAGTTGAGAACACCTTTATTTAACCAGGTAGGCAAGGTAAGAACAAGTTCTCATTCACAACTGCGACCTGGCCAAGATAAAGTAAAGCAGTGCGACAAAAACAACAACACAGAGTTACACATGGGATAAACAAACGTACAATTAATAACACAATAGAAAAATCTATATACAGTGTGTGCAAATGTAATCGGTATTCAAAAAATAGGCCGTAGTGGCAAAACATTAACAATATAGCAATTAAACACGGGAGTGATAGATGTGCAGATGATGATGTGCAAGTAGAGATACTGGGGGAATAATAGAGCAAAAACTTAAAATCACAATATGGGGATGAGGTAGTTGGGTGGGCTATTTACAGATGGGCTGTGTGCAGGCACAGTGATTGGTAAGCTGCTCTGACAGCTGATGCTTACAGTTAGTGAGGGAGATATAAGTCTCCAGCTTCAGTTAGTTTTGTAATTCATTCCAGTCATTGGCAGCAGAGAACTGTAAGGAAAGGCGGCCAAAGAGGTGTTGGCTTTGGGGATGACCAGTGAAATATACCTCCTGGAGCACGTGCTACGGGTGGGTGTTGCTATGGTGACCAATGAGCTGAGTAGAGTGTTGGAGGCTATTTTGTAAATGACATCACTGACTTAGAATATGTGGACAACTACAAATACATAGGTGTCTGGCTAGACTGTAAACTCTCCTTCCAGACTCACATTAAGCATCTCCAATCCAAATTAAATCTAGAATCGGCTTCCTATTTCGCAACAAAGCCTCCTTCACTCATGCTGTCAAACATACCCTCGTAAAATTGACCATCCTACCGATCCTTGACTTCAGTGATGTCATTTACAGAATAGCCTCCAACACTCTACTCAGCAAATTGGATGCCATCCTTTTTGTCACCAAAGCCCCATATACTACCCACCACTGCGACCTGTATGCTCTTATTGGCTGGCCCTCGCTTCATATTCATCGCCAAACCCACTGGCTCCAGGTCGTCTATAAGTCTTTGCTAGGCAAAGCCCCACCTTATCTCAGCTCACTGGTCACCATAGCATCACCCACCCATTTTTATTTTGTATTATTGACTGCATGTTTGTTTATCCCATGTGTAACTCTGTGTTGTTGTCTGTGTCACACTGCTTTGCTTTATCTTGGCCAGGTCGCAGTTGTAAATGAGAAGTTGTTCTCAACTAGCCTAGCTGGTTAAATGAAGATGAAATAAAACCTTCTTTTTTTTACACGGGACAAGACAAACACATGTCCGACTGCTACGCCATCTTGGTTTGATAGGGATGGACAGAGAAGAGGATAGTTAAAGCATAGGTCTGTGTTGGTTATGATCAGATGTTGACTCATGTTTAACTAGCTCTTCAGTTTCTACCATCTGCCAACAATATCACATTGAACATTTGGCCAGTAGGCTGATGATTTACCAGGCCCTGGAGGGATCAGTAAGGATGATTAACCAGGCCCTGAAGGGTTCAGTAAGCCCTGAAGGGATCAGTAAGACCTGAAGGGATCAGCAAGGATGATTGGCCAGGCCCCGAAGGGATCAGTAAGGATGATTGGCCAGGCCCTGATGGGATCAGTAAGGATGATTAGCCAGGCCCTGAAGAGATCAGTAAGGATGATTAGCCAGGCCCTGATGGGATCAGTAAGGATGATTAGCCAGGCACTGAAGAGATAAGTAAGGATGATTAGCCAGGCCCTGAAGGGATCAGTAAGGATGATTAGCCAGGCCCTGAAGAGATCAGTAAGGATGATTAGCCAGGCCCTGAAGGGATCAGTAAGGATGATTAGCCAGGCCATGAAGAGATCAGTAAGGATGATTAGCCAGGCTAAGGAAGAGATCAATAAGGATGATTAGCCAGGCCCTGAAGAGATCACTAAGGATGATTAGCCAGGCTAAGGAAAATATCAATAAGGATGATTAGCCAGGCCCTGAAGAGATCACTAAGGATGATTAGCCAGGCCATGAAGAGATCAGTAAGGATGATTAGCCAGGCTAAGGAAAATATCAATAAGGATGATTAGCCAGGCCCTGAAGAGATCACTAAGGATGATTAGCCAGGCCATGAAGAGATCAGTAAGGATGATTAGCCAGGCTAAGGAAGAGATCAATAAGGATGATTAGCCAGGCCCTGAAGAGATCACTAAGGATGATTAGCCAGGCTAAGGAAAATATCAATAAGGATGATTAGCCAGGCCCTGAAGAGATCACTAAGGATGATTAGCCAGGCTAAGGAAAATATCAATAAGGATGATTAGCCAGGCCCTGAAGAGATCACTAAGGATGATTAGCCAGGCTAAGGAAAATATCAATAAGGATGATTAGCCAGGCCCTGAAGGGATCAGTAAGGATGATTAGCCAGGCCCTGAAGAGATCAGTAAGGATGATTAGCCAGGCTAAGGAAAATATCAATAAGGATGATTAGCCAGGCCCTGAAGGGATCAGTAAGGATGATTAGCCAGGCCCTGAAGAGATCAGTAAGGATGATTAGCCAGGCTAAGGAAGAGATCAATAAGGATGATTAGCCAGGCTACGGAAAATATCAATAAGGATGATTAGCCAGGCCCTGAAGAGATCACTAAGGATGATTAGCCAGGCCATGAAGAGATCAGTAAGGATGATTAGCCAGGCCCTGAAGGGATCAGTAAGGATGATTAGCCAGGCCCTGAAGAGATCACTAAGGATGATTAGCCAGGCTAAGGAAAATATCAATAAGGATGATTAGCCAGGCCCTGAAGAGATCACTAAGGATGATTAGCCAGGCCCTGAAGAGATCACTAAGGATGATTAGCCAGGCTAAGGAAAATATCAATAAGGATGATTAGCCAGGCCCTGAAGAGATCAGGAAGGCCAATGTTTCAGTATGGTATGATTAGGACAGTTAACAGCAAGTTGTAACTATGTTTACTTAAAGACAATTAGCTGTAATTAGAAGCATTTTCCTACTCTGTACGTTATCATGACACTGTGTTCTTCTCTGGGTTGTTTCTGTTACATACACCTTATACAGCTTCATTCTCAGCCCAGAACACCCAGCCATGAATGTGTTCAGCACTATTGACATGGCTGAACACTGGCTTGGGGTGTTGGTCTATTTATTCACAGGTCTAACTGATAAACAGCGTGAGAGCCCATCCCCCGCCCCTCAGAAACCCGCTAGTTGCACTGGGGGAAGATTAAATAAGAAGTGCCTGGCAGTTTCACAGCATAATTGAAAGAGCATAATCTAGTGGAAATTGAATCAAATCATATATTTCTCTGAATTCAGCCAGCAGTTACTGATAAGCACACAGACTCTGCATCAACCTTGGAGACAGTTTATTGGCTGTGGTTGCGTGTGCAAAACATGTTTGTGTGCGTGTGTGTTTTGTGTGTGTGTGCGCTTGTGTGTCATGTTTGTGTGTGTTGTGTGTGTTTGTGTGCGTGCGTGTGTGTGCTCGTGTGTCTGTGCACCACTGTAACTTTGTTGGGACCTGTCATTAATCCCTGTTTGAGAACAAAGCCTGCTCTCTCCTGTCATCAGGGTTGCTTCACTCACAGACACCTGGCCCATAATGCCCCTCCCCTGACCCTGTCCCAGCTACACACTCACTCTCAGGCTCATTCAGGCTGACACACACACACACACACACACACACACACACACACACACACACACACACACACACACACACACACACACACACACACACACACACACACACACACACACACACACACACACACACACACTGTTCAACAACCTGGAAACAATAACCTCATCAATCAGAGGCTCTGGAGAGGTGGTTTGAGGACAGAGCGGAGCAGGTGCGTATTACTGCTCAGTATTCATAGCTGTGTATAACTGTCAGTGATCATAGCTGTGTATAACTGTCCAGTGATCATAGCTGTGTATAACTGTCAGTGATCATAGCTGTGTATAACTGTCAGTGATCATAGCTGTGTATAACTGTCAGTGATCATAGCTGTGTATAACTGTCCAGTGATCATAGCTGTGTATAACTGTCCAGTGATCATAGCTGTGTATAACTGTCCAGTGATCATAGCTGTGTATAACTGTCAGTGATCATAGCTGTGTATAACTGTCAGTGATCATAGCTGTGTATAACTGTCAGTGATCATAGCTGTGTATAACTGTCCAGTGATCATAGCTGTGTATAACTGTCCAGTGATCATAGCTGTGTATAACTGTCAGTGATCATAGCTGTGTATAACTATCCAGTGATCATAGCTGTGTATAACTGTCAGTGATCATAGCTGTGTATAACTATCCAGTGATCATAGCTGTGTATAACTGTCAGTGATCATAGCTGTGTATAACTATCCAGTGATCATAGCTGTGTATAACTGTCAGTGATCATAGCTGTGTATAACTGTCAGTGATCATAGCTGTGTATAACTGTCAGTGATCATAGCTGTGTATAACTGTCAGTGATCATAGCTGTGTATAACTGTCAGTGATCATAGCTGTGTATAACTGTCCAGTGATCATAGCTGTGTATAACTGTCAGTGATCATAGCTGTGTATAACTGTCAGTGATCATAGCTGTGTATAACTGTCAGTGATCATAGCTGTGTATAACTGTCCAGTGATCATAGCTGTGTATAACTGTCCAGTGATCATAGCTGTGTATAACTGTCAGTGATCATAGCTGTGTATAACTATCCAGTGATCATAGCTGTGTATAACTGTCAGTGATCATAGCTGTGTATAACTGTCAGTGATCATAGCTGTGTATAACTGTCAGTGATCATAGCTGTGTATAACTGTCCAGTGATCATAGCTGTGTATAACTGTCCAGTGATCATAGTTGTGTATAACTGTCCAGTGATCATAGCTGTGTATAACTGTCAGTGATCGTAGCTGTGTATAACTGTCAGTGATCATAGCTGTGTATAACTGTCAATGATCATAGCTGTGTATAACTGTCCAGTGATCATAGCTGTGTATAACTGTCAGTGATCATAGCTGTGTATAACTGTCAGTGATCATAGCTGTGTATAACTGTCCAGTGATCATAGCTGTGTATAACTGTCCAGTGATCATAGCTGTGTATAACTGCCCTACCTACACATGGCCTTTCCCATAATGAGGTTTCACTCTGTTTAAACAGAACACATTTTGCTAGCCCTGCTGTTTATAAGCTGTTTGTACAACAACATCCTCTCTGTGTTGTGTTTTCGATTTTTTGCAGTGATGTGTGAAATATTAGTGTAAACCAGTATTTGCTGTAAACACAGGCTCAGTGACTGTTGCTGTCCATAGCCGGTATTCTGCAGAGCTGGGCCTTGGGAGGGAATTACAACGCACAGCACCTGTCTGGTTAGGGAGAGATTTAACAGTGCAGTGTGGGATGTGTTCCTTCCTTTAAAGTGCCTGGGTAGGACGAGGACTCACAGAATGACTAAAAACAGCTCTACACATACACCAGGACCATCCATGTGTAATGGACTGTGCTGACAGATGGGAGACTGGATGGGCCGATATGTGAATGCCAATCGAAAGCAGAGCAATGCGCGGTGCTGTATTTTAAGAGGGCTGCGTCACAGTGTGTGGGATCGGCTGGGATGGGCTGGACTGGGATGGGATGGGCTGGGATGGGATGGAATGGGCTGGACTGGGATGGGCTGGGCTGGGATGCGTCACAGTGTGTGGGATGGGCTGGGATGGAATGGGTTGGACTGGGGTGGGCTGGGATGGGATGGGCTGGACTGGGATGGGATGGGCTGGGATGCGAAAGGCTGGGATGGGCTGGGATGGGATAGAATGGGCTGGACTGGGATGGGCTGGGCTGGGATGGGCTGGGATGGAATGGGTTGGACTGGGATGGGATGGAATGGGCTGGACTGGGATGGGCTGGGTTGGGATGGGATGGTATGGTATGGTATGGGTTGGACTGGGATAGGCTGGGATGGGCTGGACTGGGATGGGCGGCGATGGGCT
The DNA here is from genome assembly GCF_013265735.2 of Oncorhynchus mykiss. Taxonomy (NCBI): domain Eukaryota; kingdom Metazoa; phylum Chordata; class Actinopteri; order Salmoniformes; family Salmonidae; genus Oncorhynchus; species Oncorhynchus mykiss. The sequence goes on from NC_048591.1 coordinate 33,801,790, forward strand.
AGACTGGGATAGGCTGGGATGGGCTAGACTGGGATGGGCTGGGATGGGCTGGGATGGGATGAGATGGAATGGAATGGGCTGGACTGGGATGGGATGGGATGGAATGGGCTAGACTGGGATGGGCTGGACTGGGATGGGTTGGGCTGGGATGGAATGGGCTGGACTGGGATGGTCTGGGATGGGATGGAATGGGCTTGAATGGGATGGAATGGGCTGGACTGGGATGGGCGGCGATGGGCTGGACTGGGATGGTCTGGGATGGGATGGAATGGGCTGGAATGGGATGGAATGGGCTGGACTGGGATGGGCTGGGATGGAATGGGCTGGACTGGGATGGGCGGCGATGGGCTGGACTGGGATGGGCTGGGATGTGATGAGTGTGAGTTAAAAATGAGAGACATGAAAAGTGGGAGGCTAATAAACACCAGAGAGTTAGAGACTCTCAGAGACGAAGAGAAAAGAGCAGCTGGCCTTGGCTCCTCCTGTCTATGTTAGCCATGCCCCCTGGCTCCTCCTATCTATGTTAACACTGTCTTCCCTGTCTCCTCCTGTCTATGTTAGCCCTGTCATCCCTGGCTCCTCCTGTCTATGTTAACACTGTCTTCCCTGTCTCCTCCTGTCTATGTTAGCCCTGTCATCCCTGGCTCCTCCTATCTATGTTAACACTGTCTTCCCTGTCTCCTCCTGTCTATGTTAGCCCTGTCATCCCTGGCTCCTCCAATCTATGTTAACACTGTCTTCCCTGTCTCCTCCTGTCTATGTTAGCCCTGTCATCCCTGGATTCTCCTATCTATGTTAGCCCTGCCCCCTGGCTTCTCCTATCTATGTTAACCCTATCATCCCTGGCTCCTACTATCTATGTTAACCCTGTCATCCCTGGCTTCTCCTATCTATGTTAGCCCTGCCCCTGGCTTCTCCTATCTATGTTAGCCCTGCCCCCTGGCTTCTCCTATCTATGTTAACCCTATCATCCCTGGCTCCTACTATCTATGTTAACCCTGTCATCCCTGGCTTCTCCTATCTATGTTAGCCCTGCCCCTGGCTTCTCCTATCTATGTTAGCCCTGCCCCCTGGCTTCTCCTATCTATGTTAGCCCTGCCCCCTGGCTTCTCCTATCTATGTTAAACCTATCATCCCTGGCTCCTACTATCTATGTTAGCCCTGCCCCCTGGCTTCTCCTATCTATGTTAGCCCTGCCCCCTGGCTTCTCCTATCTATGTTAGTCCTGCCCCCTGGCTTCTCCTATCTATGTTAGCCCTGCCCCCTGGCTTCTCCTATCTATGTTAGGCCTGCCCCCTGGCTTCTCCTATCTATGTTAGTCCTGCCCCCTGGCTTCTCCTATCTATGTTAGCCCTGCCCCCTGGCTTCTCCTATCTATGTTAACCCTATCATCCATGGCTCCTACTATCTATGTTAACCCTATCATCCATGGCTCCTACTATCTATGTTAGCCCTGCCCCTTGGCTTCTCCTATCTATGTTAGCCCTGCTCCCTGGCTTCTCCTATATATGTTAGTCCTGCCCCCTGGCTTCTCCTATCTATGTTAACCCTATCATCCATGGCTCCTACTATCTATGTTAGCCCTGCCCCCTGGCTTCTCCTATCTATGTTAGCCCTGCCCCCTGGCTTCTCCTATCTATGTTAGCCCTGCCCCCTGGCTTCTCCTATCTATGTTAGCCCTGCCCCCTGGCTTCTCCTATCTATGTTAGCCCTGCCCCCTGGCTTCTCCTATCTATGTTAGCCCTGCTCCCTGGCTTCTCCTCCTGTGACGACACAGCCGCCAGTCAATAGACAGACGACAGCAAGTGTCTTTTTCTTGTCAAACCACTACTCCGCTGAGAGCAGATGGAGGCATTTGTAACTCCTGTGCACAACAGGTCTGTTCAGGGTGTTGAGGGCCTTGATAATGGAACTGAACAAAAAGGCATCCAGCTCAACAGTTTCAGGCTGAACTTAACCGATGTTGGTGTGTGGAGGGAATCAGTCAGCATTGGGACAGACTGCAGACATGCTGTGTGTTGTCTTCTCCTTCCTTTGTTTAGTAGTTGAGAGTGATTAACAGCCTGGAAAATGAAATGCAGCATGAATGCCACCACAACATGTGCTGAATGGGGTTTCACACTATCAGCATTACCAAATGACGGGAGACAGAGATGTTGTTGGGATAGAGCCATCCTGTGATGGAGGATAATGGTCAGATTGTTGCTGCCTTCAGCAGCCACCTGTGTTGTGGAGGTGATAGACACAGAGACACAGAGGTGCAGAGACACAGAGAGGTGCAGAGAGAAAGGAAGGCCTTTCCATTCAGACTGGGCCCTTCAAATATGCCTGAGCAGAATGGTGAAGTGCCACCTCCACACTGAGGTGGGAAACCTGAGTGCTTTGGCCCTGAAGTGGATCCTCATGTCGAAGACCTATGGGACCTCCAGTCCACCTCCCTCTCCCTGCCCTGCGCGGTCTGACCTGGCCTGACCTTGGGCCTTTGTGAGTGGTTTAGCTGCTTTAGCTGTTAAGCCGTCCCTCAAACAAACAGTAACATAATGACAGTTCACACTCTCTGGGTCTCTATAGTGCCAGTGTGACCCTTTTCATTACCCTTCCTCTCACTTCACCTTGTCTTCTATTTAAAGGCTTTTTTAATGATTCATATTAAACTAGCAGTGAGGGCGTGAGGGGCCCCTGAATGCCTCAGAACCCAGAGGAATGTGTCCGGTGAGGGAGTAGGGTGGAGGTGAGGTGTCCCTGGAGGAGCCTTGTCTTTCCTCTGGCTGGCTTAGTTAAATTGGAGGGTTGTGGCGTTTAGACGACCTCTCCCTGTCTCTACTCCTCCCAGATGAACTGTTAGACCACATAACATCGATGTGATGGGTTGGGTTGTTCCACTGAGAACCTTCTGACATTCTTTTTCTATATTCCCCTGTTCTTAGAACCTGTCATTCCCCTACCTAGCAGATGTCATGTGGATTGTTTTGCTAATGAACAAGGTGTCACTCTTCATTAGGCTGCTGTGTCATAATAAAAGTGAGGCTCTGTTCTCCACATGCCAGTCATACCCGTTTTTAGATCACCTACAGTGCAGAGCGTAGGCACACATGGAGTGTTGACCACAGTAAATTAGATTTAGTGAGATGTTACATGGTGTGTCATAAATTGAATACATGTGTAGCAGTGTGTTTGACAGAAGTCAGCCAGTGAAAGGCAGCAGGTTTGGGGCTCTTTCGCAAGCTGTGTGGGACTACCCCCTTCAACTCCTCCCTATGTACACACACCCCCAACGCACACACACACACACCTAAACACCTACACACACACACCTAAACACCTACACACACACACACACACACACACACCTAAACACCTACACACACACCTCAGTCTAATGAAGGGATCTGTTACAGGCCTGGGGGTGGGGGTCCGGAGTCTTCCGGCTTGTGGGCAGAGGTGTGTAACCCTTAAACCCTTAAGCCCCCTTGGAACAGGTAGATCAGTGGTTCCCCCTTCTATTGTGTGCTGCTACTCTGACTGGCATGGCTGTCAGAGAGGGGCTGGGGGCCTGACAAGGACCTGAGAGGGGCCGGCTGCCTCACCCAGTGCCCGAGAACAAAGCAACCCCCTTGCCTGTAATCAAAGCCCTGGGAAATAACAGCCATCACGGTCACCTGGTCCTGGACACAAAACACAACTTTTAGAGAGAGAGAGAGAGAGAGAGAGAGAGAGAGAGAGAGAGTGTGTGTGTGTGTGTGTGTGTGTGCGTGTGTGTGTGTGTGTGTGTGTGTGTGTGTGTGTGTGTGTGTGTGTGTGTGTGTGTGTGTGTGAGTGTGTGTGTGTATGTGCGCGCATGCGCGTGCGCATTCTTTTGTTCTTCTTGTCT
>NC_048591.1:33810660-33823160 GCF_013265735.2 Oncorhynchus mykiss
GCGCACCGGTTTGTGTCAAAGCTGCAACGACGCTCAACAGTTTCCTGTGTGTATCAAGAATGGTCCACCACCCAAAGGACATCCAACCAACTTGACAACTGTGGGAAGCATTGGAGTCCACATGGGGTGCAACTCAATATTAGAAGTGTGTTCTTAATATTTGGTATACTCAGTCTATAATATACTATAATTAACTCTACTACAGTGCCCTCGCAAATTATTCGCACCCTAGGTACACCTGAACAAAAAAAGGCTGTGAAAAAATGTCCTTGATGTTTATCAGCTTGATATTACACTCAAAATATCATATGAATTTAACCTTTAATTGAGTAAAAATTGTTCAAAAGAAAAATAATTGTAATCACAATGATTGGCAACCTTTCATTTAGAACTTTGTGCACCCTCCCTTTGCCAAGATAACAGCTCTGAGTCGTCTCCTATAATGTTTGATGAGGTGGGAGAGCACATCCTCCCTTTGCCAAGATAACAGCTCTGAGTCGTCTCCTATAATGTTTGATGAGGTGGGAGAGCACATCCTCCCTTTGCCAAGATAACAGCTCTGAGTCGTCTCCTATAATGTTTGATGAGGTGGGAGAGCACATCCTCCCTTTGTCAAGATAAAAGCTCTGAGTCGTCTCCTATAATGTTTGATGAGGTGGGAGAGCACATCCTCCCTTTGCCAAGATAACAGCTCTGAGTCGTCTCCTATAATGTTTGATGAGGTGGGAGAGCACATCCTCCCTTTGCCAAGATAACAGCTCTGAGTTGTCTCCTATAATGTTTGATGAGGTGGGAGAGCACATCCTCCCTTTGCCAAGATAACAGCTCTGAGTCGTCTCCTATAATGTTTGATGAGGTGGGAGAGCACATCCTCCCTTTGCCAAGATAACAGCTCTGAGTCGTCTCCTATAATGTTTGATGAGGTGGGAGAGCACATCCTCCTATCACCTAGATAACAGCTCTGAGTCGTCTCCTATAATGCTTGATGAGGTGGGAGAGCACATCCTCCCTTTGCCAAGATAACAGCTCTGAGTCGTCTCCTATAATGTTTGATGAGGTGGGAGAGCACATCCTTCCTTTGCCAAGATAACAGCTCTGAGTTGTCTCCTATAATGTTTGATGAGGTGGGAGAGCACATCCTCCTATCACCTAGATAACAGCTCTGAGTTGTCTCCTATAATGTTTGATGAGGTGGGAGAGCACATCCTCCATTTGCCTAGATAACAGCTCTGAGTCGTCTCCTATAATGTTTGATGAGGTGGGAGAGCACATCCTCCATTTGCCTAGATAACAGCTCTGAGTCGTCTCCTATAATGTTTGAAAAGGTGGGAGAGCACATCCTCCCTTTGCCAAGATAACAGCTCTGAGTCGTCTCCTATAATGTTTGATGAGGTGGGAAAGCGCATCCTCCATTTGCCTAAATAACAGCTCTGAGTCATCTCCTATAATGTTTGATGAGGTGGGAGAGCACATCCTCCTATCACCTAGATAACAGCTCTGAGTCATCTCCTATAATGTTTGATGAGGTGGGAGAGCACATCCTCCCTTTGCCAAGATAACAGCTCTGAGTATCTCCTATAATGTTTGATGAGGTGGGAGAGCACATCCTCCTATCACCTAGATAACAGCTCTGAGTTGTCTCCTATAATGTTTGATGAGGTGGGAGAGCACATCCTCCATTTGCCTAGATAACAGCGCTGAGTCGTCTCCTATAATGTTTGAAAAGGTGGGAGAGCACATCCTCCTTTTGCCAAGATAACAGCTCTGAGTCGTCTCCTATAATGTTTGATGAGGTGGGAAAGCGCATCCTCCATTTGCCTAGATAACAGCTCTGAGTCGTCTCCTATAATGTTTGAAAAGGTGGGAGAGCACATCCTCCTTTTGCCAAGATAACAGCTCTGAGTCGTCTCCTATAATGTTTGATGAGGTGGGAAAGCGCATCCTCCATTTGCCTAGATAACAGCTCTGAGTCATCTCCTATAATGTTTGATGAGGTGGGAGAGCACATCCTCCCTTTGCCAAGATAACAGCTCTGAGTATCTCCTATAATGTTTGATGAGGTGGGAGAGCACATCCTCCTATCACCTAGATAACAGCTCTGAGTCGTCTCCTATAATGTTTGATGAGGTGGGAGAGCACATCCTCCCTTTGCCAAGATAACAGCTCTGAGTCGTCTCCTATAATGTTTGATGAGGTGGGAGAGCACATCCTCCCTTTGCCAAGATAACAGCTCTGAGTTGTCTCCTATAATGTTTGATGAGGTGGGAGAGCACATCCTCCTATCACCTAGATAACAGCTCTGAGTCATCTCCTATAATGTTTGATGAGGTGGGAGAGCACATCCTCCATTTGCCTAGATAACAGCTCTGAGTCATCTCCTATAATGTTTGATGAGATGGGAGAGCACATCCTCTCTTTGCCAAGATAACAGCTCTGAGTCGTCTCCTATAATGTTTGTTGAGGTGGGAGAGCACATCCTCCCTTTGCCAAGATAACAGCTCTGAGTCGTCTCCTATAATGTTTGATGAGGTGGGAGAGCACATCCTCCCTTTGCCAATGTAACAGCTCTGAGTTGTCTCCTATAATGTTTGATGAGGTGGTAGAGCACATCCTCCCTTTGCCAAGATAACAGCTCTGAGTTGTGTCCTATAATGTTAATGAGGTGGGAGAGCACATCCTCCCTTTGCCAAGATAACAGCTCTGAGTCGTCTCACATAATGTTTGATGAGGTGGGAGAGCACATTCTCCATTTGCCTAGATAACAGCTCTGAGTCGTCTCCTATAATGTTTGATGAGGTGGGAGAGCACATCCTCCATTTGCCAAGGTAACAGCTCTGAGTCGTCTCCTATAATGTTTGATGAGGTGGGAGAGCACATCCTCCATTTGCCTAGATAATAGCTCTGAGTCGTCTCCTCTAATGCTTGATGAGGTGGGAGAGCACATCCTCCATTTGCCTTGATAACAGCTCTGATTTGTCTCCTATAATGCTTGATGAGGTGGGAGAACACAGGAAGGGAGTTGAGATCATTCCTCCATACATAAACTCTCCAGAATTCACCCCATAGCTTTTCAATCGTGTTTTGGGGACTGGAATGACCATTGCAAAAGCTTGATTCTATAGTCAATGAAAAAATGTTTTGTGTGGATTTGGGAGTGTGCTTTGGATCATTGTCCTGTCAGATGATCCCAACTACGACCCAGTTTTGGCCTAAACTCTCCTGGTTATTGATGAAGCCCATGATGCCATGTATCCTAACAATGTTCCCAGGGCCTTTGGAAGTTAAACAGCACCACAACATCACAGATCCACCACCATACTTCACAGATCCACCACCATACTTCACAGGTCCACCACCATACTTCACAGGTCCACCACCATACTTCACAGACCACCACCATACTTCACAGGTCCACCACCATACTTCACAGGTCCACCAACATACTTCACAGGTCCACCACCATACTTCACAGGTCCACCACCATACTTCACAGGTCCACCACCATACTTTACAGAACCACCACCATACTTCACAGGTCCACCACCATACTTCACAGATCCACCACCATACTTCACAGGTCCACCACCATACTTCACAGGTCCACCGCCATACTTCACAGGTCCACCACCATACTTCACAGATCCACCACCATACTTCACAGGTCCACCATACTTCACAGGTCCACCGCCATACTTCACAGGTCCACCACCATACTTCACAGATCCACCACCATACTTCACAGGTCCACCTCCATACTTCACAGGTCCACCACCATACTTCACAGGTCCACCACCATACTTCACAGGTCCAACACCATACTTCACAGGTCCACCACCAGTAGGGATTATTTTATTTCTGCATGACCATGACCATGACTCTTCTGCATGACCATGGCTCTTCTGCATGACCATGACCATGACTCTTCTGCATGACCATGGCTCTTCTGCATGACCATGACCATGACTCTTCTGCATGACCATGACCATGACTCTTCTGCATGACCATGACCATGACTCTTCTGCATGACCATGACTCTTCTGCATGACCATGACCATGACTCTTCTGCATGACCATGACCATGACTCTTCTGCATGACCATGACTCTTCTGCATGACCATGACCATGACTCTTCTGCATGACCATGACCATGGCTCTTCTGCATGACCATGACCATGGCTCTTTTGCATGGCCATGGCTCTTCTGCATGACCATGGCTCTTCTGCATGACCATGGCTCTTCTGCATGACCATGACCATGGCTTTTTACACCAACCTCTGGTGTTTGTTGCCAAAAAGCTCTATTTTAGTCTCATCAGACCATAGATCCTGGTTCCAATGAAAGGTCCAATGACATGTATCAAACTCCACATGTTTACATTTGTGGTTTGGGGACAGCAGTGGCTTTCTTCTGGCAACCCTTACAAATAAATTGTTGGCATGAAGGTGTCGTCTAATTGTAGTTTTGGAGAATTGGTGACCCCAAGATGTAAACAATTTCTGCAATTCTCCAACTGTGATCCTTGGATATTTGTTTGCCACTTGAAACATCCTTCTCACTGTGTGTGGAGGCAAAATACACTTGTGTCTCTTCCAGGCAGGTTCGTCACAGCTCCAGTTGTTGAAAATGTCATAGTTATTGCCCTAATAGTGGAGATGTGTTTTTTCAGACGTGTAGATATCTCTCTTTTTATAGCAATTTCCTGATTTGTGAAGGTCAATATGGCCTTTCCCATGTTGATGGATGAGTAAGGGGGTTTAGCCTGTGTGTCACCTCATTTTTATACCCCAGTGAAACAGGAAGTCATGGCTGGAACACTTAAGAGTTCACAGAAATCTTAATCGGAATACACATCAATTCGATTGTTTTGTTCATCAGAATTTCTAGGGGTGCCAGTAATGTTTCTGAAGAAACAAAAACATTTATTGTTGATATTTTATTTTTTTCTTTGAAGAATTTTAACTCAATTAAAGGTTAGATGCATATGATATTTTGAATGTAAGGTCAAGATGATAAACAACTGACATTTTTTCACAGCCTTTTTAGTTCATATTTACCAAGGGCACCAACAATTCAAGAGGGCACTGTATATTATACTATACTATTCTATACTATCCTGTATAACTGCAGATACAGTGTACTGACACACTGTAGACCAAGTACTGAATAGTCCCGTGCTATGTCATCTCTCTCTGCAGAGCGACCCAGCTTTGTGAAGCGTCCCGGCAGCCAGGTGGTGCTGGTGGACCAGAGCGTGGAGTTCAGGTGTGAGGCCCGGGGCGACCCGGTTCCCACTGTCCGCTGGAGGAAAGAGGACGGAGAGCTGCCTAAGGGAAGGTACTGTACTGTATGACTCATCTTCTGGCCACCTTTATTACAGCACAATCCCTATATCGCTCTATTTCATCCCTCACTCCCTTTTGTCTGTCTGATGATCAGCATGTGTACATTTACAGTAAGGTATGAGTGTGTGTGTGTGTGTGTGTGTGTGTGTGTGTGTGTGTGTGTGCGTGCGTGCGTGCTTGCGTGTGTGTGTGCGCGTTTGACTGACTACCTGTGTGTATTCCAGATATGAGATTCGTGAGGACCACACCCTGAAGATCCGTCGTCTGACCTCTGCAGACATGGGTTCTTACACCTGCGTGGCAGAGAACATGGTGGGCAGGGCGGAGGCGTCGGCCACCCTCACCGTCCACGGTAAGACCACACAACTATATTGCTTACTCTAGTAAAATACTTTACATCAGCATTTCCCAAACTTGGTCCTCGGGACACCAAGGGGTGCACGTTTAGTTTTTTTGCCCTAACACTACACAGCTGATTCAAATGATCAAAGCTTGATGATTAATTGTTTATTTGAATCAGCTGTGTAGTGCTAGGGCAAAAACCAAAACGTGCACCCTTTGGGATCCTGAGGACCGAGTTGGGCTAACTCTGCTGTACATGTTTACCAAGGAGAGGCCAATGCACCAGCTATCTTGAAAATATTGTACATTGTTACGGTACTTAGCCCTGTTGTTGAGCCTCTATTGCTGAAAGGTATATTGATTGTTCCATGTGTTTCAGTCTCTCTAGTTGTATTGGTTACGGGGAGTTTTAGCACCTTAGATGTAATTTAGCTCAACCGCACTGCTATTACACACCCAATTCTGGAGCCTGAAAGGTTATTACTTTCACCCATTCTCTCTCAATTAGCTGATTGATTTCTAATAAAGGTCATCTGAAAATCCATAGATCCTCTTACACTTTACACATGGGAGCTCAATGATAATCAATTCCATTTGCGGCACCCCTAGGAGCAAGGACATTCCTTTAGAGGCAGCTCTCTGGTCATGTTTAAGATGCTGTATCAGTGGTAGGCCTGTGAGAAGCCTCTGTGTGTCTCTCTCCATTGTACATCCTACTAACACAGTGAGAATAGAAAGCAGCTGGTCACAGAGTGTGAACACTCAGAAAGGAGTCATTCAGTAGAACAAGGGGGCCTGGATCCCCCCAACCCTAAACCCTCCTGGGAGGCAAGCAGGGGGAACACTGGGGTCATTTAACAACAAGGTAATGGGAATATCGGGGTGCCGGGGAGGAGGAGGAAAGGGGGTAGGGGATAGAAGGTGGTTCAGTGCACAGGGGATGGGGGATGGGGTAAGGAGGGTGGGGAGGTGTATAATTAAGGGGTTGAAGTGACTCAACACTGGAGCAGAACAAGATGGGAATTGAGGCTGGATGAGGTAGATAGGGGGTGGAGGGTGTGTGTGTGTGGGGGGGGGGGGGAATGTTTGTATGGTGAGGTCAGATGTATAAAATTGTATTCCCAGCAGTCCTCGAGCGCTATGAAGAGACTGGACATTTGAATTTGACCCTTCTATTCTGTATGACCTCATGAGCAGCATATTATCTCACATGCTATACATGTATTAGAGGAAGCATGCAGGATGAGGTAAGACCCTGTATTAGAGGGAACATGCAGGATGAGGTAAGACCCTGTATTAGAGGAAGCATGCAGGATGAGGTAAGACCCTGTGTTAGAGGAGGCATGCAGGATGAGGAAAGACCCTGTATTAGAGGAAGCATGCAGGATGAGGTTAGATCCTGTATTAGAGGAAGCATGCAGGATGAGGTTAGACCCTGTATTAGAGGAAGCATGCAGGATGAGGTAAGACCCTGTATTAGAGGAGGCATGCAGGATGAGGTTAGACCCTGTATTAGAGGAGGCATGCAGGATGAGGTTAGACCCTGTATTAGAGGAGGCATGCAGGATGAGGTTAGACCCTGTATTAGAGGAGGCATGCAGGATGAGGTTAGACCCTATATTAGAGGAAGCATGCAGGATCAGGTTAGACCCTGTATTAGAGGAGGCATGCAGGATGAGGTAAGACCCTATATTAGAGGAAGCATGCAGGATCAGGTTAGACCCTGTATTAGACCCTGTATTAGAGGAGGCATGCTGGATGAGGTTAGACCCTGTATTAGAGGAAGCATGCAGGATGAGGTTAGACCCTATATTAGAGGAAGCATGCAGGATGAGGTTAGACCCTGTATTAGAGGAGGCATGCAGGATGAGGTAAGACCCTATATTAGAGGAAGCATGCAGGATGAGGTTAGACCATGTATTAGAGGAGGCATGCAGGATGAGGTTAGACCCTGTATTAGAGGAGGCATGCAGGATGAGGAAAGACCCTGTATTAGAGGAGGCATGCAGGATGAGGTTAGACCCTGTATTAGAGGAGGCATGCAGGATGAGGTAAGACCCTGTATTAGAGGAGGCATGCAGGATGAGGTTAGACCCTGTATTAGAGGAGGCATGCAGGATGAGGTAAGACCCTGTATTAGAGGAGGCATGCAGGATGAGGTTAGACACTGTATTAGAGGAGGCATGCAGGATGAGGTAAGACCCTGTATTAGAGGAAGCATGCAGGATGAGGTAAGGGCCTGTATTAGAGGAGGCATGCAAGACGTGGTAAGGTATCTCACAAAAAAAGTAATGAAATCAACAGATGTGTGACTGTGGTTTGTTTGTGCCGATAGGATCAAAGCCTCATTTTACCAAGCCCTTTCTGACCTCTCGATGAAGCCCTCCATACAGCCAGTTCTTCCCTACCATATAATACCATCAGGAAAACTCTAGACCGTAGTTATATATAAAAATATAAAAAACCTTAGCCTTAGCTCTCCATACGAAGCTTCATTTAGTGTGGGGTGTGAGTCACAGAGCCTCTGGCACTGATCTCTGATCTCCAGTCAGCCTGGCCAGGGACATGGTGAGGCCAGCTCGGATGGCAGAGAGACCAGGGAGGGCCTGGACACTGATGGAGGGAAAGAGAGAGGATAGCTAGTTAAAGACAAGCAGGCCACCGTCCAAGCCAGGAAATTGTATGCTCCTAATTGCAGGACATGGGCAAGCTTAAGGAATGAAAAGCTGGGTAATTGTAGGTCTGAATAGGGCAAGACAGGAGTAGATGGCAAATGAAAGAGAGAGAGAGAAAAAAGAGAAGCAGAACAGTGGCAGATTTTCGGCATGTCGTATTTGCAACCGGCCTGATGCTTGTCAGAAGAGCTAGCACATGGAATGACTGATCTGTCATACGTGTTATCGACTCTATAATCATGTGTGTCCCATCAGATCACTGAGGACTACAAGATGGGGGAAAGAAACACAAAGGGATAGATTAAGGCACAAGTAACATGTTTTTTAACAACAGTCAGGATAGGAAGGTTGCTGATGCATTGCGTAAGATTTCTTAGACAGTTGCCGCTGGTTTAATGTAATTTCAGTGGTAGTGAATGGTTGGCTCAGACGGTGTGTTACACTGGAGTAAATCAGATTGTCTGCTTCTATGTGGAATTCATGTAAATGTTCTGATAATTCAATGCTCTGCCAGTAACTCCCAGATGAGGGTACTGAAGGGCCATTTAAACATGGCTTGCATCGAGAAGGAAAGTTCACAGCATCACAGTATTGCGAGCTGTAGCATGAAACATGATTCAATATTTGTGTGATTACAGAATGTTATGTGAACAGTATATTCATTTTAATCGTTTTTGCTTGAATCGAAAGTGTTGAAATAATTTATCACGAGTCTTAAGTGAAATCTTAAAAGAGTTATGTGCTGGTTTGTTTGGCCCATTCATTCCAGAATGGACAGACAGAGGTTTTGTTCTTCACACCTCTAATGGCCAGATCCTCAGTGAACAATGTCAGCATTGTGCCGTGGCGCCCAGAGATATTTATCTTTCTCACTGCTCTGCTCTCATTACTAACTTAATCAGTGAATTATTGTTTTACACACGTGTTTGCCTGTCTGTTACACCTCCTCTGGACATATAAACACGTCAAGTCAAATATTCCATTTATTGATGTAAGAAACACATAAACGGCCAGGCCATGGGCTTGGTTAGATTTACTGTTTCATTGTAAAATCATTCATCTACACCAGATCAGAATGTGTAGCTTTAGTCATTCAGTACTGAGATATCAGATATATACATTATGGTTCTGTGGTGGTGTTTGTGTTTTGTTAAGGAAACTACATGGGGATATGGGGATATTCAACATTAGAATGGGAATACTGTATTCTAGTATCACTGGTAAAACAATGCAGAGGACCAGTGGGCTTCTCTTCGCTGGTCATTTTGCCATTAGTTGTGATTTATTTGTGGAAAGGACTTGAATGGAATGGAAGCCCCAAGAGTGGCTTTACTAACAACCCATGGAAAGGGACTGGAATGGGAGAAGTGTTGCCTAAAGTACCAGAGAGAGTTAGAAAGGGGAACCTACGTCATACACCCACTACAATGTGCACAGCAGAGCCTGCTCCTAATCAGCTGTTCTCATATGAATAAAGTAAGCAGGATGATGATATACTGTAGACCCAAAACAAGCTGTTAGAGGCCAGAACACACAGTCAATACTCTCACTGTCTCTCTCTACTAGACCACACAGTCAATACTCTCACTGTCTCTCTCTACCAGACCACACAGTCAATACTCTCACTGTCTCTCTCTACTAGACCACACAGTCAATACTCTCACTGTCTCTCTCTACCAGACCACACAGTCAATACTCTCACTGACTCTCTCTACCAGACCACACAGTCAATACTCTCACTGACTCTCTCTCTACCAGACCACACAGTCAATACTCTCACTGTCTCTCTCTACCGGACCACACAGTCAATACTCTCACTGCTTCTCTCTCTACCAGGCCACACAGTCAGGAATCTTTTTTTCTCCTATAAATATCAACATCATATCAATCTTAATCATGTTACAAATGTAACCAAATAGAAGGATTCCTTTCTGTTTTCCATAATAATCACATACAGCCTTGTGATGGTTACAGCATGCCAATGCACATACAGCCTGCTTATGGGCTTGTTGTGGAGAATCAGGGCAGGCCTAAGCAGCCAGTGAATGAGAGTTTACAGACCTACACACACGCTAACACACACACAGTCCTCCTAGTGGGATCTCCTATTAATCAGACTTAGCATGTATTTCTGTCTAATATGAGCCCTATGAACAGCAGCAGGCCTCTACTCCAATCCCTATGAACAGCAGCAGGCCTACTCCAATCCCTATGAACAGAAGCAGGCCTACTCCAATCCCTATGAACAGCAGCAGGCCTCTACTCCAATCCCTATGAACAGCAGCAGGCCTACTCCAATCCCTATGAACAGAAGCAGGCCTACTCCAATCCCTATGAACAGCAGCAGGCCTACTCCAATCCCTATGAACAGCAGCAGGCCTCTACTCCAATCCCTATGAACAGCAGCAGGCCTCTACTCCAATCCCTATGAACAGAAGCAGGCCTACTCCAATCCCTATGAACAGCAGCAGGCCTCTACTCCAATCCCTATGAACAGCAGCAGGCCTACTCCAATCCCTATGAACAGAAGCAGGCCTACTCCAATCCCTATGAACAGAAGCAGGCCTACTCCAATCCCTATGAACAGCAGCAGGCCTCTACTCCAATCCCTATGAACAGAAGCAGGCCTACTCCAATCCCTATGAACAGAAGCAGGCCTACTCCAATCCCTATGAACAGAAGCAGGCCTACTCCAATCCCTATGAACAGCAGCAGGCCTCTACTCCAATCCCTATGAACAGAAGCAGGCCTACTCCAATCCCTATGAACAGAAGCAGGCCTACTCCAATCCCTATGAACAGCAGCAGGCCTCTACTCCAATCCCTATGAACAGCAGCAGGCCTCTACTCCAATCCCTATGAACAGCAGCAGGCCTCTACTCCAATCCCTATGAACAGCAGCAGGCCTCTACTCCAATCCCTATGAACAGCAGCAGGCCTCTACTCCAATCCCTATGAACAGAAGCAGGCCTACTCCAATCCCTATGAACAGCAGCAGGCCTCTACTCCAATCCCTATGAACAGCAGCAGGCCTCTACTCCAATCCCTATGAACAGCAGCAGGCCTACTCCAATCCCTATGAACAGAAGCAGGCCTACTCCAATCCCTATGAACAGCAGCAGGCCTCTACTCCAATCCCTATGAACAGAAGCAGGCCTCTACTCCAATCCCTATGAACAGCAGCAGGCCTACTCCAATCCCTATGAACAGCAGCAGGCCTACTCCAATCCCTATGAACAGCAGCAGGCCTCTACTCCAATCCCTATGAACAGCAGCAGGCCTCTACTCCAATCCCTATGAACAGCAGCAGGCCTCTACTCCAATCCCTATGAACAGCAGCAGGCCTCTACTCCAATCCCTATGAACCACTCTACACGGGTTCCTGGCACACAACAGACCCCCCAGTGGGCAGGGGGCTACACTGCTCTCTGGTCCCCTCCCCCCAACTCCCTCTGATCACAACACAGATAGAGCCTGACACACACAAACACACACACGCCCCAGCACTGCATGGCTTCCTATCCCCCATACAGTTGTGACCCAGACAGGCTTCGAGCTGACCTCTCCCCCCTGGTTCCAGGTCCACCACTGTGATCACAGCAGCATGGTAGAGGTAGGGTTACCTCATTAAAGGCTTAGACACATATGAATGGAGGTGAGTGAGGGTGTGTATCTTTATGGGTGTGTGTGCTGAATGTGATCTTGTGTAGGTGTATGGGTGGGTGTGTGCATGCGAGTGCTTGTGCTCGTGTGTGTGTGAGATACAGCGATTCCTCCTTGGTCCGACACACAGATACCCTCTTCCCCTGGAACCTTTTGAAGTAAGGATTATCTGCATTTTACAGCATGTGATAGGTGGGGAAGGATCATTACTCTGAGTGACAGCGTTATGTTTCTGTGGGAGCCGTTTGAGGCAGACAGATTAGATAAGGTTTCTGATTGGCTGGGGAAGATTTATGGCCAGAGAGTGACAGTTAACATTCACCTTGTGTTTTTATGGCATAGTTGTCCATATGCAAGGCTATACCCTTAGTGGTTGGAGAGGGGCTGTGCGATGTTGCTGGCCCTCAGGAGACTCTAAAACCTCATTAGTCAAGAGATAGAGAAGAGAAGAGAAGAGAAGAGAAGAGAAGAGAAGAGAA
>NC_048591.1:33825660-33863160 GCF_013265735.2 Oncorhynchus mykiss
CTATTCATTGGTTGTTTGCATTATTTTGACATAATGTAATGAGTCACCAATGTGCTTCAGTTCCCACTGGACTGGCCCCACATGCCATGTCTCAAATTCATTCAGTGACAATGCCATTATTATTTTGACCCATGAAACATCCTATTGTTGTCTTCCTTATCTGTTGTCTTTGTGTCATGTTCATCTATTTCATGGTGTTGTTTATGATTTATTTATTCATCTCTGGCCTTGTGTGTTGTTCTGTCGTCTTTCTGTTTCCTTCCAGTCCTTTCTGGTAAGTTGAAATGTCACCTGTCACCTATTCACCCTGACGCCCTGACAGAGACAGGAAGCTGTCACAGCACCACCCCCCTCCATCCTCCTCCCATCACCCTCCACCCACCAATCAGCACTCATGTTTCACTTGTCAATGGCAACAGTGACAAAAGGACATTAATGGGTAAAAATCTGTAATCCAAGGTAAAACCAAATCATTTCATTATATTATTTTTCTACACCTTGTTGTGTTGCTTTATGTATTACCAAATATCCCATTTTAACTGTGGACAAATTGTGTCTGAATGTGGACTGACAGGCTGCAGATTTGTTTAATGGATGTATTACGTGGTCCGTATCAACGTTAAGATGTTTGGGGCGTAGTAATATTCTGTTACGTACCTGCTGTCCTCAGAGATGAAGGCGTAATTCCCACGGCCGCTGGCCCTCAGCATTCAGGCTGTGTCCCTCCACACAGGCCTATTAGCACAGCGAGGCCCGGTGTCACTGTGTGTGACGTTGGGAGGTAACACAGCGCTTCACTCTGAAACAGTTTGTCATTAAGATGGCTGGGCCTGGTCCAGGATGCTCCTACAGATGGCTCATTTATCCCCCATGTCCATGTAAATATTATTGGTCTGTGTCCTTGCCCATGCTAATGCAGGGACCCACATGGGGCCACACTCCTGTTTTCTCTATTCATTAGCTGTTAATATATACACAGCCTGCATTATGGATTGGACTGAATTTCAGTCCACATACGAGCAACCAGAAAAGTCTACTCTAAACAGAGACAACCTGAATCCTTAACCACAGCTCATTTGAATTCAGAGCCCATAACTGTAACTTCAAATTCCTTTGTTTTCCATTCAAATGAGCCAGACCAGGATATTAATTGTAATGTCTGATATCTCTGTCTGATGTTATGTGATATGCGATGCTGTTTCAGTATGTTAACTAACTGTCCCCATGCCTGTCCTCTAGTGCCTCCTGTGTTTGTGGTGCGGCCCAGGAACCAGGTGGTGGCGGTGGGGAGGACCGTCACCTTCCAGTGTGAGGCAACAGGAAACCCTCAACCTGCTATCTTCTGGCAGAGAGAGGGCAGCCAGGTGAGAGGCTCTGTGGTACCTACAGTACACCAGGAACCCAACATGAGCACATGTTGAGGAATGCTTATGGAACAAAAAGGAAAGACAACCAAGTAGTAAATCATAGTCTTCATTCTTTTATTATTTGATATTCCCATATGCTCTTTACACATTTTATGATTGCACCTATAAAACCAGCTATACAATCAGTGAACTTCACTGACCTTCACACTGATGTTTCAATTGGACTGTTCCATTCCATCACCCTTCAGGTCTTCCGAAGACTACTGTCTTTATCTGATCAGCTTCTCTATATGTGTCCTGTCTTCTCTCTTCTCTGTCTATATCTGTCCTGTCTTCTCTCTTCTCTGTCTTCTCTCTTCTCTGTCTATATCTGGCCTGTCTTCTCTCTTCTCTGTCTTCTCTCTTCTCTGTCTATATCTGGCCTGTGCTCTCTCTTCTCTGTCTATATCTGTCCTGTCTCCTCTCTTCTCTGTCTATATATGTCCTTTCTTCTCTCCTCTCCCTCCTCTAGAACCTGCTCTTCTCCTACCAGCCCCCCCAGCCGTCTAGTCGCGTCTCCGTCTCCCAGACGGGGGACCTGACTATCACAGATGCAGAGCGCTCAGACGTGGGCTACTACAGCTGCCAGGCCCTCAACATCGCTGGCTCTGTCATCACCAAGGCCCTGCTGGAGGTCACTGACGGTGAGTTCCGCCAATCAGTGACTCCCAGAATTAGATCTTGGAGGCATCTTGGCTGTATTGTCACACCTTGGCACATAGACATGTAGGGGTTTGAATAAACACATAATAATATACATGAGCTGTATTTAAGTGTCTAAAGTACATATTGAGGTCTGTGGAGTTTTGATCAGAATGTGTTCCAAGTCTGGCCCGGTCTCTGTGCTCCTGAAAGAGTTGGAGACTCTGTGGTGACTCATCTTCTCCAGGAGCCTGGCTTGCCTCTTGGCTCTGGGCTGTTGGCTCCTGGCAGTGTATCATTTATGCTGGCTGGTGTCTCCTCTAGGAGTCTCCTCTCATTAACAGACTAGCCTGCTGGTGGAGGGATCTGTCTTTGTGGGGAGGCCTGGTTCAGACCTCTAATCACTCTCAGTCAATGCAGCCAGCCTGGCTTTAGTCCCAGCGTTCCCATAGCGACTCACTCAGTCTCTCCGGTCACTATTATTTTGTTTACCTCTCACCTAGATTCAACCCTCTCTAATCAGACACCTCTCACCTAGATTCAACCCTCTCTAACCAGACACCTCTCACCTAGATTCAACCCTCTCTAACCAGACACCTCTCACCTAGATTCAACCCTCTCTAACCAGACACCTCTCACCTAGATTCAACCCTCTCTAACCAGACACCTCTCACCTAGATTCAACCCTCTCTAACCAGACACCTCTCCCTCTCCCTTGGTGTGGCAGGTCCTGGTAGACAGTAGAAGGAGAAGATAATAACAGTTATTAAAGGGAGCAGGCCTCCTCATCTCCGTAGGCAAATCTGGTAATTACAGGTCACAGTGACAATGTTTTAGTAACTACACCAGAGCCAGCACCAGAGCCAGTCTCCCATGTATGATACTACACTGAGTGTGTAAATGTACAGACGTATGTCCTACATTATGTGTATTTAAAAGGGGATACACATACTGCATGTTTACAATAGATTTGCTATTCGTTTGAACCAAACAACCTTCTGACTAAATCAGCTGCGCTGGCAGAATTGGTTAACAATAGCAGTATTAACAGCATTAATGATAACAGCCTCAGTAGCAATCTATAGTAGCAGGGACATGACGGACACCGTTCTCCGGTCACATGATGGAAATGAAATGGAGACAAAGCATGTTTAATTGAATCTGTGTGTGTCGACTGGTGAACGCCCACTGAGAGGGGGATGACGAGGAGGAAGAGGGGGAGAGGGGACAGAGGAGGGAGGGAAAATTATTAATGGTAATAACATTGTCTGTGCTGCTAGATATTTAGAAGCGTTTTCTCCCATGTTCTGTGTTTTATAGACTGGAGGTGTGGTTTCATGAGGGGGTGTGGTTTAAGGAGGTGGAGAGGGGATGGGGGGGTTTGGTTGGCTGTGAATGTTAACGTCTCCATTGGAGTCTGGATCTGCAGAAAGAGGACTTGTATGTTAGCCTGTTTTATTTTAATTACACCTCATTTGTTTGGCTAAGGTCAACTCCTACTGCTCAATGATTAGAAAAGTGCTTCCAGTTGTGAAAATTTCATTTCATTCAATTTTTGAATTTCTCTCTCTCTCCGTCTACCACACAGCTACCTTCTTTCTCACCTTCCTCTGTTATTTATGTGTTTCTCTACAATCCCACTGTATAATTGTCTCTCCATTTATTTTATTATTCTCATCAAATCCACTCAATCGTCCACTCAAATGATATATATTCTCTCCCACACAGTCTCTAACTCTCCCTCTCTCTCTTTCTCTCTAGTTGTGTCTGATCGCCCACCTCCAGTTGTCCGCCAGGGTCCGACCAATCAGACAGTCTCTGTGGACGGGACGGTGGTTCTGAGTTGCCTAGCAACGGGTAAGCCCACCCCCACCATCATGTGGAGGAAGGATGGGGTGTTGGTGTCCACTCACGACTCCCGGGTCAAACAGCTGGACACGGGCGCACTGCAGATCCGCTACGCCAAGGTAACACACAACACACTCAAACATGTACACACACGCATACACACACACATTCACATGCACGCTCGCACGCACACACAAAGAAACTCTCATCTTCACTGAATACACAGTATAAACACATGGAATGGTAGACCTTCTCTCCACGCTTTTCAAAGCATAAAGATAAAACAATGTATTGATGTACCTCTCTGGTTCAGAGTACTAGTACTGAGAAAATACATCAGACTGCAGGTGTATGAAGCCTTTATACTACAGGACTGTCTGATCTACAGAGCAACATGTAGGTCTACTGTAGTGTACCAGCTCACATGGAATATCTTACTGAGGCAGTTGGCTGTCCAACCATATGCCCCATTATCCTAATATATGGAAATAAGAACTTCATTGAATGGAATTCTGTTCTCAATGTAGGACAGTTTGGCTGTTTGAAAACTTCCGAATTCACCTCCTTCATATGTTTACATTTCCAATCAAGCTCTTCCATTAGCCGAGACATTAATAACGCATTCCCCCTTTCAAAGCTGTCCTGAATAACGTCTATACGGCGGAGTGGCTGGCTGACTGGCTGGCAGAATAACGTCTATACGGCAGAGTGGCTGGCTGACTGGCTGACTGGCTGACTGGCTGGCAGAATAACGTCTATACGGCGGAGTGGCTGGCTGACTGGCTGACTGGCTGACTGGCTGGCAGAATAACGTCTATACGGCGGAGTGGCTGGCTGACTGGCTGACTGGCTGACTGGCTGGCAGAATAACGTCCATACGGCGTAGTGACTGGCTGACTGGCTGACTGGCTGACTGGCTGGCAGAATAACGTCTATACGGCGTAGTGGCTGGCTGACTGGCTGGCAGAATAACGTCTATACGGCGTAGTGGCTGGCTGACTAGCTGACTGGCTGGCTGACTGGCTGACTGGCTGGCAGAATAACGTCTATACGGCGGAGTGGCTGGCTGACTGGCTGACTGGCTGACTGGCTGGCAGAATAACGTCTATACGGCGTAGTGACTGGCTGACTGGCTGACTGGCTGGCAGAATAACGTCTATACGGCGGAGTGGCTGGCTGACTGGCTGACTGGCTGGCAGAATAACGTCTATACGGCGGAGTGGCTGGCTGACTGGCTGGCAGAATAACGTCTATACGGCAGAGTGGCTGGCTGACTGGCTGACTGGCTGACTGGCTGGCAGAATAACGTCTATACGGCGTAGTGACTGGCTGACTGGCTGGCAGAATAACGTCTATACGGCGGAATGGCTGGTTGACTGGCTGGCTGGCTGACTGGCTGGCAGAATAACATCTATATGGCGTAGTGGCTGGCTGACTGGCTGACTGGCTGGCAGAATAACGTCCATACGGCGTAGTGACTGGCTGACTGGCTGGCTGGCTGACTGGCTGGCAGAATACCTTCTATACGGCGGAGTGGCTGGCTGACTGGCTGACTGGCTGGCAGAATAACGTCTATACGGCGTAGTGGCTGGCTGACTGGCTGGCAGAATAACGTCTATACGGCGTAGTGGCTGGCTGACTGGCTGACTGGCTGGCTGACTGGCTGACTGGCTGGCAGAATAACGTCTATACGGCGGAGTGGCTGGCTGACTGGCTGACTGGCTGGCAGAATAATGTCTATACGGCGTAGTGACTGGCTGACTGGCTGACTGGCTGGCAGAATAACGTCTATACGGCGTAGTGACTGGCTGACTGGCTGACTGGCTGGCAGAATAACGTCTATACGGCGTAGTGACTGGCTGACTGGCTGGCAGAATAATGTCTATACGGCGGAGTGGCTGGCTGACTGGCTGACTGGCTGACTGGCTGGCAGAATAACGTCTATACGGCGGAGTGGCTGGCTGACTGGCTGGCAGAATAACGTCTATATGGCGGAGTGGCTGGCTGACTGGCTGACTGGCTGACTGGCTGGCAGAATAACGTCTATACGGCGTAGTGGCTGGCTGACTGGCTGACTGGCTGACTGGCTGGCAGAATAACGTCTATACGGCGGAGTGGCTGGCTGACTGGCTGACTGGCTGGCAGAATAACGTCTATACGGCGTAGTGACTGGCTGACTGGCTGGCAGAATAACGTCTATGCGGCGGAATGGCTGGTTGACTGGCTGGCTGGCTGACTGGCTGGCAGAATAACGTCTATACGGCGTAGTGACTGGCTGACTGGCTGACTGGCTGGCAGAATAACATCTATACGGCGTAGTGGCTGGCTGACTGGCTGGCAGAATAACGTCTATACGGCGTAGTGGCTGGCTGACTGGCTGGCAGAATAACGTCTATACGGCGTAGTGGCTGGCTGACTGGCTGACTGGCTGGCTGGCTGGCTGGCTGGCAGAATAACGTCTATACGGCGGAGTGGCTGGCTGACTGGCTGGCAGAATAACGTCTATACGGCGGAGTGGCTGGCTGGCTGGCTGACTGGCTGACTGGCTGGCTGGCTGGCTGGCAGAATAACGTCTATACGGTGGAGTGGCTGGCTGACTGGCTGGCAGAATAACGACTATACGGCGGAGTGGCTGGCTGACTGGCTGACTGGCTGGCTGGCTGGCTGACTGGCTGACTGGCTGACTGGCTGGCAGAATAACGTCTATACGGCGGAGTGGCTGGCTGACTGGCTGGCAGAATAACGTCTATACGGCGGAATGGCTGGCTGACTGGCTGACTGGCTGACTGGCTGGCTGGCAGAATAACGTCTATACGGCGGAGCGGCTGGCTGACTGGCTGAAAGGCTGACTGGCTGGCAGAATAACGTCTATATGGCGGAGTGGCTGGGTGACTGACTGGCTGATTTGCTGGCAGAATAACGTCTATACGGCGGAGTGGCTGGCTGACTGGCTGACTGGCTGACTGGCTGACTGGCTGACTGGCTGGCAGAATAACGTCTATACGGCGGAGCGGCTGGCTGACTGGCTGGCAGAATAACTTGTGCTGCTCCATTAGTAAATAAAGCATGTGATCAGTTCCCTCCTAGGGTCCAGCCATGCCTCTCCTCTCCTCAGTGAGCCGTCAATCAGCTGTCAGGGGTTTGAAGTGAATTCACACACACTATTGTCCTGTCACTCAACAGAGTGTGATGGGGACCTGTGTGAAGCAGAACACTGAGGGAGAGACCGGGGGGGTGCCGATGCATTCTCCAGATGGAGGCATCAAGGGGTCAGAGTTTGCGTTAGACTGTTGCTGTGTGTATGCGTGTGTGTTGTGATGACTGCAGGCAGGTTGTGTGTGGTGACAGGGCTGTGGTGAATGGGCAACACTGTGAGAATAGTGTGATGTGTTTTCAACCCAAACCTTACGTAAGGCAATTTACATGAATGAACATTTAGTTTATGTTTGGAGGTAACGCACCATGTCTTTTGTAATGCGTTTTAAGGAGCTGGATGACTTGTCTTACCTGTCAGGTTGAGCTTAGATGGACCCAACCTGGAGGCTGATCTACAGGGCACAAACACTCTCCCTCTCTCAAACACACTGAGACACACACTATCCCTCTCTCAAACACACTGAGACACACACTCTCCCTCTCTCAAACACACTGAGACACACACTCTCCCTCTCTCAAACACACTAGAGAGTGTCACCATATCTGTTCTGTAAAGCACTCCTTTCCCTGATGGGAGGGTGAGAGGAGTGATGAGGATGAGGAGAAGAGGGGAGAGGGAGAGGAGGTCTCCAATTAGTCTTTGTTCCTGTGGAAATCTTTTCAATTTGACTGGTACAATCCTGCCACTTGGCCTTCCCAGCTGCTTTTCCCACTTTCTAGAGGGAAATATAATAGTGAGATTACCAGGCACTGATGGCTGGCTGCTAGGGACCACAGCAGCATGTCAATGAGAGAGAGAGAGAGAGAGAGAGAGAGAGAGAGAGAGAGAGAGAGAGAGAGAGAGAGAGAGAGAGAGATAGAGCGAGAGAGAGAGAGAGAGAGAGAGAGAGAGAGAGAGAGAGAGAGAGAAAGCAGCACTATTTTAGTCCAATTCCACTGATGTCCAGACAGTACCTTGTCATTTGCATTTGAACCCAGAGCAATCACTAATCTAGTCCCTCTCCCCTCTATTTCCTGTCTTCTTTTTTTCTGTCTTATAGCTGGGTGACACAGGCATGTACACATGCATCGCCTCCACTCCCAGTGGCGAAGCCTCGTGGAAGGCCTATCTGGATGTTCAAGGTAAACCACTGGGCTGCTGCCTACTGTCACTGTGGCTACACTCCATAATGAATTAAATACATTCAGTCTGTAATTGCTTTTTTAGTTGGAATGACACAATCTTGCCACCAGCCCAGGGAGTGTGCGTGAGTCTGTGTGTGTGTGAATGTGCTTGGTATGCATTCCATAGTCTGGCGTTACTGATAAAGTATTCATTTAGCTTTATAGAAAATGTCTCATGATACTCTCCTCATCTTCAGAGTTTGGTGTTCCAGTGCAGCCGGCCAGACCCACTGACCCCAACCTGATCCCCAGCGCCCCCTTCAAACCTGAGGTCACTGACGTCACCCGCACCTCCGTCACTCTGTCCTGGAAGCCCAACTTCTCAGGAGCCACGCCCACCTCCTACATCATAGAGGCCTTCAGGTAAGAGCAGAGGACAAAGGAGTTCACTTGTGACCAAAATAAATAAAGTGATGTCACAGTGCATTTGTATTTATTATGGATCCCCATTAGTTCCTGTCAAGACAGCAGCTACTCTTCCTGGGGTTTATTATGGATCCCCATTAGTTCCTGTCAAGGCAGCAGCTACTCTTCCTGGGGTTTATTATGGATCCCCATTAGTTCCTGTCAAGACAGCAGCTACTCTTCCTGGGGTTTATTATGGATCCCCATTAGTTCCTGTCAAGACAGCAGCTACTCTTCCTGTGCTTTATTATGGATCGCCATTAGTTCCTGTCAAGGCAGCAGCTACTCTTCCTGGGGTTTATTATGGATCCCCATTAGTTCCTGTCAAGACAGCAGCTACTCTTCCTGGGGTTTATTATGGATCCCCATTAGTTCCTGTCAAGGCAGCAGCTACTCTTCCTGGGGTTTATTATGGATCCCCATTAGTTCCTGTCAAGGCAGCAGCTAATCTTCCTGGGCTTTATTATGGATCCCCATTAGTTCCTGCCAAGGCAGCAGCTTCTCTTCCTGGGGTTTATTATGGATCCCCATTAGTTCCTGTCAAGGCAGCAGCTTCTCTTCCTGGGGTTTATTATGGATCCCCATTAGTTCCTGTCAAGGCAGCAGCTACTCTTCCTAGGGTTTATTATGGATCCCCATTAGTTCCTGTCAAGGCAGCAGCTACTCTTCCTGGGGTTTATTATGGATTCCCATTAGTCCCTGTCAAGGCATCAGCTACTATTCCTGGGGTCCAGCAACATTAAGGCAGTTATATACCATTTTAAAAACATTACATTTCACAACAGATTTCACAACACATTAAATGTGCGCCCCCAAGCCACTTCTCTACTACCACATATCATACGCCTATGGTCTGAGTGTGTGTATGAACTTTAAACCTGATGTGTAACATCCTGTTCTGTCTTCTCTCCTAGTCATGCGTCAGGCAGCAGTTGGCAGACCCTGGCAGAACATGTGAAGACCGAGTCGTATGTACTGAAGGGCCTGAAAGCCAGTGCTGTCTATCTCTTCCTGGTCCGAGCTGCCAACGCCTACGGCCTGAGTGACCCCAGCCCCATCACTGACACCGTCAAAACACAAGGTGGGTCTCTGCTCTCTCTTAATGACTTGAAATGGGCCGCTTTACGGTAGGTCCCTGTCTGGACCTTGTCCCTGTCTGGACCTTGTCCATGTCCTTGCATGGACCTGGTCCCTGTCTGGACCTTGTCACTGTCCTTGCATGGACCTTGTCCCTATCTGGACCTTTTCACTGTCCTTGCATGGACCTTGTCCCTATCTGGACCTTGTCCCTGTCCTTGCATGGACCTTGTCCCTGTCTGGACCTTGTCCTTGTCTGGACCTTGTCCCTGTCTGGACCTTGTCCCTGTCTGGACCTTGACCCTGTCCCTGTCTGGATCGTGTCCCTATCCCTGCATGGACCTTGTCCCTGTCTGGACCTTGTCCCTGTCCCTGCATGGACCTTGTCCCTGTCTGGACCTTGTCACTCTCCTTGCATGGACCTTGTCCCTGTCTGGACCTTGTCCCTGTCCTTGCATGGACCTTGTCCCTGTCTGGACCTTGTCCCTGTCCTTGCATGGACCTTGTCCTTGTCTGGACCTTGTCCCTGTCTGGACCTTGTCCCTGTCTGGACCTTGTCCTTGTCTGGACCTTGTCCTTGTCTGGACCTTGTCCCTGTCTGGATCGTGTCCCTATCCCTGCATGGACCTTGTCCCTGTCTGGACCTTGTCCCTGTCTGGACCTTGTCCCTCTCTGGACCTTGTCCCTGTCTGGACCTTGTCCCTGTCTGGACCTTGTCCCTGTCCTTGCATGGACCTTGTCCCTGTCTGGACCTTGTCCCTGTCTGGATCGTGTCCCTATCCCTGCATGGACCTTGTCCCTGTCTGGACCTTGTCCCTGTCCCTGCATGGACCTTGTCCCTGTCAGGGCCTTGTCCCTGTCCTTGCATGGACCTTGTCCTTGTCTGGACCTTGTCCCTGTCTGGACCTTGTCCTTGTCCTTGCATGGACCTTGTCCCTGTCTGGACCTTGTCCTTTCTGGACCTTGTCCTTGTCTGGACCTTGTCCTTGCATGGACCTTGTCCCTGTCTGGACCTTGTCCTTGTCTGGACCTTGTCCCTGTCCCTGTCCTTGCATGGACCTTGTCCCTGTCTGGACCTTGTCCCTGTCCTTGCATGGACCTTGTCCCTGTCTGGACCTTGTCCCTGTCCTTGCATGGACCTTGTCCTTGTCTGGACCTTGTCCCTGTCTGGACCTTGTCCTTGTCCTTGCATGGACCTTGTCCCTGTCTGGACCTTGTCCTTTCTGGACCTTGTCCTTGTCTGGACCTTG
This sequence comes from Oncorhynchus mykiss, assembly GCF_013265735.2. NCBI lineage: Eukaryota > Metazoa > Chordata > Actinopteri > Salmoniformes > Salmonidae > Oncorhynchus > Oncorhynchus mykiss. The sequence goes on from NC_048591.1 coordinate 33,836,609, forward strand.
TCCTTGCGTGGACCTTGTCCCTGTCTGGACCTTGTCCTTGTCTGGACCTTGTCCCTGTCCCTGTCTGGACCTTGTCCCTGTCCTTGCATGGACCTTGTCCTTGTCTGGACCTTGTCCCTGTCCCTCTCTGGACCTTGTCCCTGTCTGGATCGTGTCCCTATCCCTGCATGGACCTTGTCCCTGTCTGGACCTTGTCCCTGTCACTGCATGGACCTTGTCCCTTTCTGGACCTTGTCCCTGTCCTTGCATGGACCTTGTCCCTGTCTGGACCTTGTCCCTGTCCCTGCATGGACCTTGTCCCTGTCTGGACCTTGTCCCTGTCCTTGCATGGACCTTGTCCCTGTCTGGACCTTGTCCCTGTCCTTGCATGGACCTTGTCCTTGTCTGGACCTTGTCCTTGTCTGGACCTTGTCCCTGTCCTTGCATGGGCCTTGTCATTGTCTGGACCCTGTCCCTGTCTGGACCTTGTCCCTGTCCCTGTCTGGACCTTGTCCCTGTCCTTGCATGGACCTTGTCCCTGTCTGGACCTTGTCCTTGTCCCTGTCTGGACCTTGTCCTTGTCTGGACCTTGTCCCTGTCTGGACCTTGTCCCTGTCCCTGTCTGGACCTTGTCCCTGTCTGGACCTTGTCCCTGTCCTTGCATGGACCATGTCCCTGTCTGGACCTTGTCCTTGTCTGGACCCTGTCCTTGTCTGGATCGTGTCCCTGTCCTTGCATGGACCTTGTCCTTGTCTGGACCCTGTCCCTGTCTGGACCTTGTCCCTGTCCCTGTCTGGACCTTGTCCCTGTCCTTGCATGGACCTTGTCCCTGTCTGGACCTTGTCCCTGTCCCTGTCTGGACCTTGTCCTTGTCTGGACCTTGTCCCTGTCTGGACCTTATCCCTGTCTGGACCTTGTCCCTGTCCTTGCATGGACCTTGTCCTTGTCTGGACCTTGTCCTTGTCTGGAACTTGTCCTTGTCTGGACCTTGTCCCTGTCCTTGCATGGACCTTGTCCTTGTCTGGACCTTGTCCTTGTCTGGACCTTGTCCTTGTCTGGACCTTGTCCTTGCATGGACCTTGTCCCTGTCTGGACCTTGTCCTTGTCTGGACCTTGTCCCTGTCTGGACCTTGTCCTTGTCTGGACCTTGTCCTTGTCTGGAACTTGTCCTTGTCTGGACCTTGTCCCTGTCCCTGTCTGGACCTTGTCCCTGTCCTTGCATGGACCTTGTCCTTGTCTGGACCTTGTCCCTGTCCCTCTCTGGACCTTGTCCCTGTCTGGATCGTGTCCCTATCCCTGACACCGTCAAAACACAAGGTGGGTCTCTGCTCTCTCTTAATGACTTGAAATGGGCCGCTTTACGGTAGGTCCCTGTCTGGACCTTGTCCCTGTCTGGACCTTGTCACTGTCCTTGCATGGACCTTGTCCCTATCTGGACCTTTTCACTGTCCTTGCATGGACCTTGTCCCTATCTGGACCTTGTCCCTGTCCTTGCATGGACCTTGTCCCTGTCTGGACCTTGTCCTTGTCTGGACCTTGTCCCTGTCTGGACCTTGTCCCTGTCTGGACCTTGACCCTGTCCCTGTCTGGATCGTGTCCCTATCCCTGCATGGACCTTGTCCCTGTCTGGACCTTGTCCCTGTCCCTGCATGGACCTTGTCCCTGTCTGGACCTTGTCACTGTCCTTGCATGGACCTTGTCCCTGTCTGGACCTTGTCCCTGTCCTTGCATGGACCTTGTCCCTGTCTGGACCTTGTCCCTGTCCTTGCATGGACCTTGTCCTTGTCTGGACCTTGTCCCTGTCTGGACCTTGTCCCTGTCTGGACCTTGTCCTTGTCTGGACCTTGTCCTTGTCTGGACCTTGTCCCTGTCTGGATTGTGTCCCTATCCCTGCATGGACCTTGTCCCTGTCTGGACCTTGTCCCTGTCTGGACCTTGTCCCTCTCTGGACCTTGTCCCTGTCTGGACCTTGTCCCTGTCTGGACCTTGTCCCTGTCCTTGCATGGACCTTGTCCCTGTCTGGACCTTGTCCCTGTCTGGATCGTGTCCCTATCCCTGCATGGACCTTGTCCCTGTCTGGACCTTGTCGCTGTCCCTGCATGGACCTTGTCCCTGTCAGGGCCTTGTCCCTGTCCTTGCATGGACCTTGTCCTTGTCTGGACCTTGTCCCTGTCTGGACCTTGTCCTTGTCCTTGCATGGACCTTGTCCCTGTCTGGACCTTGTCCTTGTCTGGACCTTGTCCCTGTCCCTGTCCTTGCATGGACCTTGTCCCTGTCTGGACCTTGTCCCTGTCCTTGCATGGACCTTGTCCCTGTCTGGACCTTGTCCCTGTCCTTGCATGGACCTTGTCCTTGTCTGGACCTTGTCCCTGTCTGGACCTTGTCCTTGTCCTTGCATGGACCTTGTCCCTGTCTGGACCTTGTCCTTTCTGGACCTTGTCCTTGTCTGGACCTTGTCCTTGCGTGGACCTTGTCCCTGTCTGGACCTTGTCCTTGTCTGGACCTTGTCCCTGTCCCTGTCTGGACCTTGTCCCTGTCCTTGCATGGACCTTGTCCTTGTCTGGACCTTGTCCCTGTCCCTCTCTGGACCTTGTCCCTGTCTGGATCGTGTCCCTATCCCTGCATGGACCTTGTCCCTGTCTGGACCTTGTCCCTGTCCCTGCATGGACCTTGTCCCTTTCTGGACCTTGTCCCTGTCCTTGCATGGACCTTGTCCCTGTCTGGACCTTGTCCCTGTCCCTGCATGGACCTTGTCCCTGTCTGGACCTTGTCCCTGTCCTTGCATGGACCTTGTCCCTGTCTGGACCTTGTCCCTGTCCTTGCATGGACCTTGTCCTTGTCTGGACCTTGTCCTTGTCTGGACCTTGTCCCTGTCCTTGCATGGGCCTTGTCATTGTCTGGACCCTGTCCCTGTCTGGACCTTGTCCCTGTCCCTGTCTGGACCTTGTCCCTGTCCTTGCATGGACCTTGTCCCTGTCTGGACCTTGTCCTTGTCCCTGTCTGGACCTTGTCCTTGTCTGGACCTTGTCCCTGTCTGGACCTTGTCCCTGTCCCTGTCTGGACCTTGTCCCTGTCTGGACCTTGTCCCTGTCCTTGCATGGACCATGTCCCTGTCTGGACCTTGTCCTTGTCTGGACCCTGTCCTTGTCTGGATCGTGTCCCTGTCCTTGCATGGACCTTGTCCTTGTCTGGACCCTGTCCCTGTCTGGACCTTGTCCCTGTCCCTGTCTGGACCTTGTCCCTGTCCTTGCATGGACCTTGTCCCTGTCTGGACCTTGTCCCTGTCCCTGTCTGGACCTTGTCCTTGTCTGGACCTTGTCCCTGTCTGGACCTTATCCCTGTCTGGACCTTGTCCCTGTCCTTGCATGGACCTTGTCCTTGTCTGGACCTTGTCCTTGTCTGGAACTTGTCCTTGTCTGGACCTTGTCCCTGTCCTTGCATGGACCTTGTCCTTGTCTGGACCTTGTCCTTGTCTGGACCTTGTCCTTGTCTGGACCTTGTCCTTGCATGGACCTTGTCCCTGTCTGGACCTTGTCCTTGTCTGGACCTTGTCCCTGTCTGGACCTTGTCCTTGTCTGGACCTTGTCCTTGTCTGGAACTTGTCCTTGTCTGGACCTTGTCCCTGTCCCTGCATGGACCTTGTCCTTGTCTGGACCTTGTCCTTGTCTGGACCTTGTCCTTGTCTGGACCTTGTCCTTGCATGGACCTTGTCCCTGTCTGGACCTTGTCCTTCTCTGGACCTTGTCCCTGTCTGGACGTTGTCCCTGTCTGGACCTTGTCCTTGTCTGGACCTTGTCCCTGTCTGGACCTTGTCCTTGTCTGGACCTTGTCCTTGCATGGACCTTGTCCTTGTCTGGACCTTGTCCTTGTCTGGACCTTGTCCCTGTCTGGACCTTGTCCCTGTCTGGACCTTGTCCCTGTCTGGACCTTGTCCCTGTCCCTGTCTGGACCTTGTCCCAGTCTGAACCCTCTGCTGTTCATACTGGACAGGTATTTATTGTGTGTGTGTGTGTGTGTGTGTGTGTGTGTGTGTGTGTGTGTGTGTGTGTGTGTGTGTGTGTGTGTGTGTGTGTGTGTGTGTGTGTGTGTGTGTGTGTGTGTGTGTGTGTGTGTGTGTGTGTGTGTGCAGATATCCCCCCCACCAGTCAGGGAGTGGACCACCGTCAGATTCAGAGGGAGTTAGGAGAGGTGGTCATCCACCTTCACAACCCCACCATCCTCTCCTCCTCCTCTGTCAGAGTGCAGTGGACGGTGAGTGTTTTTCTCTGCTTCAAAACACGACTTTAGGGATGACATTCCCAATGAGTGACTCTTGTCATGTATGTACATTACCGCTCAAAAGTTTGGGGTCACTTAGAAATGTCCTTGTTTTTGAAAGAAAAGCGAACAAATTGTCAATTCAAATAACATCAAATTGATCAGAAATACAGTGTAGACATTGTAAATGTTGTAAATGATTATTGTAGCTGGAAACAGCAGATTTTTTATGGAATATCTACATAGGCGGATAGAGGCCCATTATCAGCAACCATCACTCCTGTGTTCCAATGGCACGTTGTGTTAGCTAATCCAAGTTTATCATTTTAAAAGGCGAATTGATCATTAGAAAACCTTTTTGCAATTATGTTAGTACAGCTGAAAGCTGTTGTTCTGATTAAAGAAGCAATAAAACTGGCCTTCTTTAGACTAGTTGAGTATCTGGAGCATCAGCATTTGTGGGTTCGGTTACAGGCTCAAAATTTGCCAGAAACAAATAACTTTCTTCTGAAACTTGTCAGTCTGTTCTTGTTCTGAGAAATGAAGGCCTTTCCATGCGAGAAATTGCCAAGAAACTGTACATAACGCTGTGTACTACTCCCTTCACAGAACAGCGTAAACTGGCTCTAACCAGAATAGAAAGAGGAGTGGGAGGGCCCCGGTGCACAACTGAGCAAGAGGACAAGGTCATTAGAGTGTCTAGTTTGAGAAACAGACGCCTCACAAGTCCTCAACTGGCAGCTTCATTAAATAGTACTCGCAAAACACCAGTCTCAACTTCAACAGTGAAGATGCGACTCCAGGATGCTGGCCTTCTAGGCAGAGTTCCTCTGTCCAGTGTCTGTGTTCTTTTGCCCATCTCAATATTTTCTTTTTATTGGCCAGTCTGAGATATGGCTTTGTCTTTGCAACTCTGCCTAGAAGGCCAGCATCCCGGAGTCACCTCTTCACTGTTGACATTGAGACTGGTGTTTTGCCAGTTGTGGACTTGTGAGGCATCTGTTTCTCAAACTAGAAAATCTAATGACCTTGTCCTCTTGCTCAGTTGTGCTCCGGGGCATACCACTCCTCTTTCAATTCTGGTTAGAGCCATTTTACGCTGTTCTGTGATGGGAGTAGTACACAGCATTATACGAGATCTTCAGTTTCTTGGCAATTTCTCTCATGGATTAGCCTTCATTTCTCAGAACAAGAATAGACTGACAAGTTTCAGAAGAAAGGTATTTGTTTCAGGCCATTTTGAGCCTGTAATCGAACCCACAAGTGCTGATGCTCCAGATACTCAACAAGTCTAAAGAAGGCCAGTTTTATTACTTCTTTAATCAGAACAGTTTTCAGCTGTTCTAACATAATTGCAAAAGGGTTTTCTAATGATCAATTAGCTTTTTAAAATAATAAACTTGGATTAGCTAACACAATGTGCCTTTGGAACACAGGAGTGATGGTTGCTGACAAGGTATTTTACTTTCAAAAACAAGGACATTTCTAAGTGACCTCAAACTTTTGAACAGTAGTCTATATGGTGTATGTATTATTTTAATATCTATTGTGTACTTTGTATGTTTTAGCATTAATTTTAAAATGTAAATGCATAATTTTTATTGTTCTCTCCAAAGTCACCATAGAGAGTAGCTAGGTCTGGAGCGCTCTGTGCTCACGGTCGATTTGTTTGCCCACTCAGCAGTGCTAATGTGCTAGCGTCCTGTAGAGGACAGACACTGCACTGCGGAGATGGACAGAGCAGAGAACAGACTGGAACCCTGTCAAAACTCTCTAAGTATCCATCTGGTCAGGGCCAGTCACGCTGGCCAGCACTGCTGCTGTAAGACCTGTCTTTCTGCTTGTCTGTCTGTCTGCCTGTCTTTCTGCCTGTCTTCAATCAGAGCTAAACCAACCCACAGCTGCCCACTCACAACACTCCACAACACACAGTCCACTGCCATAAGCCGCCCAGCAGCGCAGCGTGCCAGCCTGTGCCTTCCCAGATTGAAAACACTTGACTGCTGTTAAAACAAGTGAAAAGGAAGAGGTGTCCAACTAGTGCTCTCAGGCTGAAATGGATTGCAGATGTGGGAGGAGAGAGGGAGGAGGAGAAGGAGAAAAGAGGATTATAAAGGAGGGGTAGAGATTAAAGGGCAGCATGCAGAGGTGTTAGGACCTCTATGCTGTTAGATAGTGGATATCTTATTAAAAACTGTTTGGCTACCATGATTCCACTGGCTCCATGTCGATCTATTCCAGGTTATGTAGAATAGAAGGAAAGTATAACTGTATACCTCCTCAATAGTTGCATAAGACATACTGTATTCTATAAACTGGCTTCTTATACAGTGCCTTCCGAAAGTATTCAGACCCCATGACATTTTATTTTCCACAGCCTTATTAAAAAATGTAATAAATATATACTGTTCCTCATCAATATGCACCCAATACCGCATAATGATGAAGTTTTTATTGAAAATGTAAAAAATAAATACCTTATGTACATAAGTATTCAGACCCTTTGCTATGACACTCGAAATTGAGCTCAGGTGCATCTTGTTTCCATTGATCATCCTTGAGATGTTTCTACAACTTGATTGGAGTCCACCTGTGGTAAATTCAAATGTTTGGAAATTCTTTGGAAAGGCACACACTTGTCTACATAAGGTCCCACAATTAACAGTGTATGTCAGAGAAAAATACAAGCCACGAGGTCGAAGGAATTGTCCGTAAATTGTGTCGAGGCACAGAACTGGGGAAGGGTACCAAATAATGTTTGCAGCATTGAAGGTCCCCAAGAACACAGTGGCTTCCTTCATTCTTAAATGGAAAAGTTTGGCTCCACTAAGACTCTTCCTAGAGCTGGCCGCCTGGCCAAACGGAGCAATCGGGGCAGGGGCCTAGGTGACCAAGAACCCTATGGTCACTCTGACAGAGCTCCAGAGTTCCTCTTTGGAGATGGAGAACCTTCCAGAAGGACAACCATCTCTGCAGCATCCACCAATCAGGCCTTTATGGTAGAGTGGCCAGGTGGAAGCCACTCCTCAGTGAAAGGCATATGACAGCCAGCTTGGAGTTTGCCAAAAGGCACCTAAAGACTCTCAGACCATGAGAAACAAGATTTCCTGCCCTGATGAAACCAAGATTGAACTTTTTTGCCTGAATTCCAAGCGTCATGTCTAGAGGAAACCTGCTGTGGGGATGTTTTTCAGCGGCAGGGACTGGGAGACTAGTCATTATCGAGGGAAAGATGAACGGAGCAAAGAACAGAGGGATCCTTGATGAATACCTGCTCCAGAGCGTTCAGGACCTCAGACTGGGGTGAAGGTTCACCCTCCAACAGGACAACGACCCTAAGCACACAGCCAAGACAGCACAGGAGTGGCTCTGGGACAAGTCTTTGAATGTCATTGAGTGGTCCAGCCAGAGCCTGGACTTGCACCCGATCGAACAACTCTGGAGAGACCTCTGGACGCTCCACATCCAGCATCATACCCAACAAGACTTGAGTCTGTCATCGCTGCCAAGGGTGCTTCAACTTAATAAAGGGTCTGAAAACTTATGTAAATGTGATATTTCCGTTGCACAGTTCTGAGCCTAATGAGACCACTTGAGCCGGCATCATTTTTTTTAGTGGAGGATTAAAAAAAGTGCTGCCTACCTTTCCCAGAGACCTTGCTGGATAGTACAGTACCGTAGTACAATACAGTACAGTACAGTAGTACAATACACTACAGTACAGTACAGTAGTACAATACAGTACAGTACAGTAATACAATACACTACAGTACAGTAGTACAATACAGTACAGTACAGTAGTACAATACACTACAGTACAGTAGTACAATACACTACAGTACAGTAGTACAATACAGTACAGTACAGTAGTACAATACACTACAGTACAGTAGTACAATACACTACAGTACAGTAGTACAATACACTACAGTACAGTAGTACAATACAGTACAGTACAGTAGTACAATACACTACAGTACAGTAGTACAATACAGTACAGTACAGTAGTACAATACACTACAGTACAGTAGTACAATACACTACAGTACAGTACAGTAGTACAATACACTACAGTACAGTAATACAATACACTACAGTACAGTAGTACAATACACTACAGTACAGTACAGTAGTATAAAACACTACAGTACAGTACAGTAGTACAATACACTACAGTACAGTAATACAATACACTACAGTACAGTAGTACAATACACTACAGTACAGTAATACAATACACTACAGTACAGTAGTACAATACACTACAGTACAGTAATACAATACACTACAGTACAGTAGTACAATACACTACAGTACAGTACAGTAGTACAATACACTACAGTACAGTACAGCAGTACAATACACTACCTTACAGTAGTACAATACACTACAGTACAGTAGTACAATACACTACAGTACAGTAGTACAATACACTACACTACAGTAGTACAATACACTACAGTACAGTAATACAATACACTACAGTACAGTAGTACAATACACTACAGTACAGTACAGTAGTACAATACACTACAGTACAGTACAGCAGTACAATACACTACAGTACAGTAATACAATACACTACAGTACAGTAGTACAATACACTACAGTACAGTAATACAATACACTACAGTACAGTAGTACAATACACTACAGTACAGTAATACAATACACTACAGTACAGTAGTACAATACACTACAGTACAGTACAGTAGTACAATACACTACAGTACAGTACAGCAGTACAATACACTACCTTACAGTAGTACAATACACTACAGTACAGTAGTACAATACACTACAGTACAGTAGTACAATACACTACACTACAGTACAGTAGTACAATACACTACAGTACAGTGCTGTACAGTACCATTCTAGTGCACACCAATAGGTTGTATTGTAGAGTTCACACATACAGTAGAGACACATGCATAGATGATCCCTGACTGACAGCACAGAGGCTCTCTAAATCAAGATGCACCTTTACCAATGCTCTATTATACGAAATGATCTCTGTCATCGTGGCTCTCTCTGTACCCTCAGCATATCCTGTCCCCTGGTGTGTGTGAGTCAGTCAGTATGAGAGGCTGCTCTGTCCTCCCTGATCCTAGACTAGAGTTCCCAGTAAGTCAGGAGGAGACGGGCCGGGCTGTTCTGGGTGCCCTGTTCTAGCCCCCTGTAACCAGGACCAGACTCTCGGAACCTCTGGGCTATGACCTCATGGTGCGCTGTGGTTTCCAGACATCGCTGCCGCTCCAAATGGAACCGCTCTGCTGGCCCACACACAGACGGAGGGATGGATGGATAGATGGATGGATGGATAAGTGGATGGACCATGTGATGAGTTAACACTCCGGACCCCGCTAGCTAGCTAGCCAGCCAGCCAGCCAGCCAGCCAGCCAGCCAGCCAGCCAGCCAGCCAGCCAGAGACAGCCACATTAGTAAAACTGGCCTACAGCTACAACTGAACTGTCTATTGATGATGTTCCAGAATGATGCTGAGAGACTTTCCACTGTAGAGTCACTCTGAGTGCCTAAATGGAGTCAAGTTGACCGTATGTGTGTGTATGTGTGTTATTGTCTCCCCTGGCCACTAGGTGGAGCAGCAGTCTCAGTACATCCAGGGTTATAAGGTGATGTACCGTGCCTCTCCAGAGGGCCAGCAGAGGAGTGACTGGGCTGTGTTTGAGGTGAGAACCCCAGGGGAGGACAGTACTGTGGTGCCCCAGCTCAGGAAGGGAGTCACTTACGAGTTCAAAGTTCGCCCCTTCTTCAACGAGTTCCAGGGAACAGACAGTGAGGTCAAGATAGCCAAGACTCTGGAGGAAGGTGGGTGGACAAGTCTGTGTGTGTGTGTGTGTGTGTGTGTGTGTGTGTGTGTGTGTGTGTGTATGTGTGTGTGTGTGTGTGTGTGTGTGTGTGTGTGTGTGTGTGTGTGTGTGTGTGTGTGTGTGTGTGTGTGTGCGCACAGAGTTTGTCTGTGACCTTTGTAACTATGCATGTGTGTGAGAACAGCAGCTGTTTCCAGCGGGCGTAGAGAGTAAAGGATGATTGTGTGTTCTGTGGTGTTTCTGTGTGTTAGGCCAGATGTTGTACTGTTGGAAAAAGTCCCGTGAAACCCAGAGGATGATGAACCCAAATACTATTTGTCACCTAGGTGCTGTGTTAATTATTGAAAAGGATGTGGTTGTGTGGTTGTGAAAATCTTCCAGGGTTTGGGTGCAACCCAGAGCTCATATAGGCCATATGAAAGAGAGAAGCATTGTGAAAAGTTATGTGGAATGAATGAGAGAGGAGCTGACTGAAAAAAAAGACTGTTAGCCAAAATGTGTGTGGGTGTGTGTTTTCCTTCTTCCTTGTTGTATTCAGCAAAGCTTTGTTGCTAATTGTGTTGCTAATTGTTTTCGTAGTTCAAACACGATGGCCTCACTCCCGTGAGCAGGAATGCCTGATTTCATTACAGTCAATCGGAACGAGATTAAGAGTGTTATGTTGTATTTTGTCATAATAAATGAACTTTAATTAAACTCATCAGGGTAGAATCATCACAGAACACACAGGCGTAAACATTGCAATCAGAATTCTCTCTTTGTTTAAATAGTGATTTTTTAAAATGTCTTTGTAAATACTTTCTCTGAACAAAGAAAAATAGTCATTTTAGTACAGACCCCTAGTGAATAGAGACAGTCCAACTGTGACTGTTCTACTTCTGTCCTCTTCTGGATAGGATCCATTTATGAGAGAAGTAGTAGTGAGGAGAGAGCAGACAGTGTGTGTTACTGTTGTAACAGTGTGTGGGGACAGACAGCTGGGGACAGACAGTGTGTGTTACTGTTGTAACATTGTGTGGGGACAGACAGTGTGTGTTACTGTTGTAACAGTGTGTGGGGACAGACAGCTGGGGACAGACAGTGTGTGTTACTGTTGTAACATTGTGTGGGGACAGACAGCTGGGGACAGACAGTGTGTGTTACTGTTGTAACAGTGTGTGGGGACAGACAGCTGGGGACAGACAGTGTGTGTTACTGTTGTAACATTGTGTGGGGACAGACAGCTGGGGACAGACAGTGTGTGTTACTGTTGTAACATTGTGTGGGGACAGACAGCTGGGGACAGACAGTGTGTGTTACTGTTGTAACATTGTGTGGGGACAGACAGCTGGGGACAGACAGTGTGTGTTACTGTTGTAACATTGTGTGGGGACAGACAGTGTGTGTTACTGTTGATGGTGTATTGCATTTACATATGTTGTTGTGTCTGTCTATCTGTCTGTCCCCAGCTCCCAGTGCAGCCCCTCGTGGGGTTACCGTCACAGAGAGCGGGGACAATGGGACCGCCATCATGGTCTCCTGGCAACCGCCTCCAGAGGAGGAGCAGAACGGGGTGGTCCAGGAGTACAAGGTGAGAACACTGGCAGGGACTCCCAAATTACCCACATATCTGAGTTTGGTCAAAGGTAGTGTACTACGGTAGTGTGTAGGCAACCCCTGGCCTCTAGTCATCTCAGAGCTGATAGAGACAGTAGTATATTACTGTGTGGTGGCGGGTAGAAATGGTTGTGAAACAGTGCCATCTGGTGGACTAGATAGATGTGTACACTTTCTGAGTTGTCCTGGGAGGCTCTCTGTTCCTTAGTGCAGGGGTCCAGAGCCTGCTGGTTCTGTTCTACCTCATAATGAATTGCACCTCCTTGGTTTCCCAGGTCTAAATCCCCTAATTATTGCAGAAGAATGGAGGGGAAAGCACTGGTCATTTCAATGTGTATTCCACATTGATTCAACAGAATTTAATTGAAATCATGTGGAAACAACATTGATTCAACCAGTGTGTGCCTAGTGGGTGGCTTCGAGGTCCAGCTTTGAATATGAGGGCCTTTCGTGGATTATTCAGAGTTAGTCTACTGAAGGTCTAGAATAACTGATGTATTATCTATACAGCCATTCATTATATCCATACGTTATAGTCATACATTATATCCATACATTGTAGTCATACATTATAGCCACATATTATAGCAGCCAAACATTTTAGCAGCCATACATTTTAGCAATATATTACAGTCATACATTAGACTCATATATTGTATCCATACATATAACCATATATTATACCCATTCATTACATTATAAACATACATTGTATCCATACATTATAGGCATACATTATAGGCATACCTTATAGGCATGCACTATAGCCATACGTTGTAGCAACACATTGTATATGCATCCTGCTGATTAATAAATCTAATGATGAGAGGTCTGCAGGCTTAACATCTAGATAAGGATATATTTTCTGAACATCTATTGGCGCTTGGCCATTGGCCCACAAGCTACTCTTATGAGCCTCTTAAATCATTGGAAGGGATTTCTTTGACTCTGCTCTGCTGGAAAGAGGGTTATGAATGGGAAAGACAGACAGAGAATCCAATCAAGGTGAAGACAACGGGAGAGTGAGATTACAGCAGGGAAAACAGAGCGAAGCTTGTGAGATATTTTTGGGAAGGCTTCTCTTGTTAAACCGTTTCATCTTTTACGACAGTGGGCTAAATCAGGGTCCCACAGAGTGATTCTTGGTAGTCTTAAACAAATCTACTTTGAAACAAAATACACCTCAGAAATGCAGCATGGTTATGAGCTGAAAAAAAGAAGACAACTGTACCATGTCAGATATAGAGTTGAAATGTATTCCATTTGGATCCCAATATTTCACTTTATATACATCACATCAGACTGAAAGATAACAAAACCCTTTGACATAGAAAACACCAGATTTTCGTTGTAAAAAAACAAAACAAAATTATGACAAATATTAATAACGTTCCACCCATGAGGCCAAAGGGGGCGCTTTTGGTCATTGACTTCAGGAAAGGGCTACTCCACTCCATCTTTTTTTGGTACAGGCCAGCCTAATTTTGTTGTTCAGCCATAGCATTCCTCTCTCCGCCCTCTGCTCCACTCCCTCCTCTCTGTGTTCACTCATAAGTATTCTCTTTGTGTAACCCCCTCGCTGTGGCCAGCACACTCCTCATATAACATGCAGTGTGAGTACTGACATTTTAATTGGAAAGTTGTTTTTTGTCACAGGGATTGTAGGTTAGTGTTGGAGGGGAGACACAGCAAAGTCATTTTAAAAGTTAAGCCACTGTTCATTTTCCAGGTAAATGTTTTTTACCCGATAGGGTTTATAGTAATTTCATGGTTGTTAAATCCGGCGCGGCAGCGTTCCTTGGTCATTACTGCATATGGTCCCTAGTGGCGCTTCTTCCCACCACGACTCCTAAAGCAGCCCCTCAGGCTTCTGGGGCTTTCTAACACTACCCCCTACCTCCAAACACACACACACACACACACACACACACACACACACGTCTGTGTGTGAGGGATGTCAACATACAGTGGTGGGGGTAGAGAAGCAGAGGCGGCCAGGTTCAGGATGCTGGGATAGCCAGGTTCAGGATGCTGGGATAGCCAGGTTCAGGATGCTGGGGTTATCCAGGTTCAGGATGCTGGGGTTAGCCAGGTTCAAGATGCTGGGGGTAGCCAGGTTCAAGATGCTGGGGGTAGCCAGGTTCAAGATGCTGGGGTTAGCCAGGTTCAAGATGCTGGGGTTAGCCAGGTTCAGGATGCTGGGGTTAGCCAGGTTCAAGATGCTGGGGGTAGCCAGGTTCAAGATGCTGGGGTTAGCCAGGTTCAGGATGTTGAGGTTAGCAGCCCTCATGCTGAGAAGAATGAATGAAGCACTTTGTGACCCTGGATTGAGTTAGCCTGAGAGAGACCTGGATTGAGTTAGCCTGAGAGAGCCCTGGATTGAGTTAGCCTGAGAGAGTCCTATCTCCTCCCTGTGAGTCACTGACAAACCTGTGCTGCTGCTGCTGCAGTAGGGTTATGGAGGTGAGCACTGACCCACACTTAGCTTTTCATGGGGTTAGGTTACACTCACTCAGACAGGGGGACATGGCTACCACAGCTAATACAGACTCTGTGTGGAACACACCCAGAAACACAGAAAAATGTGTCCCAGTGTTTTTATATGTGGAATACCTGGGTGGATTAATTAAATCTGCGCTGAAATGATACATTAGCATCAACCAGAAGTAGCTAACTTGCTGTACATGTCACACCACCATCAGAACACTGTTATATTGTCTTCTCTCTCTGTCCTGTCAGATCTGGTGTTTGGGGAATGAGAGCAGGTACCATATCAACCGCACGGTGGACGGCTCTACCTTCTCCTTGCTGATCCCCAGCCTGGCTCCAGGGATCCGTTACAGTGTGGAGGTCGCAGCCAGCACTGGGGCAGGCCCAGGGGTCAAGTCTGATGTCACCTTCTTCCAGATAGGTGAGTGGAGGAGAAATCTGACCTGCGTTTCTCTGCACCCAGCAGAAGGTTCAAATAACATTATTTTCCCTCGGGTGGAAGTAGAGGAAGAGGAGGGATATGTCCTTCTTCTATGTGTCCTCACTTGTTAACTTCGTACAGCGTGGATTCCAAGGCTTACTGCCTAATAACTTTCCCACCTGCTTTAACCTCAATGGCTGGCAAATAGTCAATGGACATGTTGTAGTATTGACGTCCCTTTAATCTCATTCTGAAGGGTTTATCATTAAAGTAGTGTTATGACATCGTTTTACAATGAAGGAAATCCCTGAATTCCTCTGTGCCCCTGTCTGCTCACCTGTTCTCGGTCTATAATAGTGGTTAGATGTGTCATATAAATGATTACCGTACCAATTATAGCTACGACAGACCTCATACACAGTGTGTGATGAGCATGACTGACATATCTTAATGCCGTGCTGACCACTGTCACTGTACAGCCACAATGGTTTTTACCTGACTGACAGTGACATGTTATTTTATCTTAATGCCGTGTTGACCACTGTCACTGTACAGCCACAATGCTTTTTACCTGGCTGACAGTGACATGTTATTTTATCTTAATGCCGTGTTGACCACTGTCACTGTACAGCCACAATGGTTTTTACCTGACTGACAGTGACATGTTATTTTATCTTAATGCCGTGCTGACCACTGTCACTGTACAGCCACAATGGTTTTTACCTGACTGACAGTGACATGTTATTTTATCTTAATGCCGTGTTGACCACTGTCACTGTACAGCCACAATGGTTTTTACCTGACTGACAGTGACATGTTATTTTATCTTAATGCCGTGCTGACCACTGTCACTGTACAGCCACAATGCTTTTTACCTGGCTGACAGTGACATGTTATTTTATCTTAATGCCGTGTTGACCACTGTCACTGTACAGCCACAATGGTTTTTACCTGACTGACAGTGACATGTTATTTTATCTTAATGCCGTGCTGACCACTGTCACTGTACAGCCACAATGGTTTTTACCTGGCTGACAGTGACATGTTATTTTATCTTAATGACGTGTTGACCACTGTCACTGTACAGCCACAATGGTTTTTACCTGACTGACAGTGACATGTTATTTTATCTTAATGCCGTGTTGACCACTGTCACTGTACAGCCACAATGCTTTTTACCTGGCTGACAGTGACATGTTATTTTATCTTAATGCCGTGTTGACCACTGTCACTGTACAGCCACAATGGTTTTTACCTGACTGACAGTGACATGTTATTTTATCTTAATGCCGTGTTGACCACTGTCACTGTACAGCCACAATGGTTTTTACCTGGCTGACAGTGACATGTTATTTTATCTTAATGCCGTGTTGACCACTGTCACTGTACAGCCACAATGGTTTTTACCTGGCTGACAGTGACATGTTATTTTATCTTAATGCCGTGTTGACCACTGTCACTGTACAGCCACAATGGTTTTTACCTGGCTGACAGTGACATGTTATTTTATCTTAATGCCGTGTTGACCACTGTCACTGTACAGCCACAATGGTTTTTACCTGGCTGACAGTGACATGTTATTTTATCTTAATGCCGTGTTGACCACTGTCACTGTACAGCCACAATGGTTTTTACCTGGCTGACATTGTGATAAAACGGTTCATGAAATTCTTACTGAGCAGCAGTTCAGTGCTTGAAGCTTGTGTCGTGTCTTTGCTATCATTAAACTGAAGACTTATAGTTTTTATCAAAGATTCTCTGTAATTAAATATTACGCGATTAGACTGATTAATCATGTAACTAATTAACTAGGAAGTCGGGGCACCAAGGGAAAATATTAAGATTACACGGTTATAATTTCCTAATATTACCTTTCAGATATTTTCATATCTGATCCATAGTCTTCTGATTAATGAATAATTTACTTTAGTCTCATTCCAAACGTTGTAAATTGTTGGTTATCTACGCGAACCCAGTCTTCACTATGAGTCATCCATACATCAATTGTCTTAAATCATTTATTTATTACTAACTAAGTAATTCACAGAAATGCATAAACAAACAAACAAGGTAAATGTGGTTACAAGAAATGATAGGAGAATGTGCCCTAGTGGGCTAAACCGGCATGGCGGCTTGTTAGACAAAAGGGGAAGTGGGGGTCAGATGAGAAGTCACTACGGAGTGATAATTATAACAATTGAAATGCGAATCCTTTGCACATGAACGCTCACTCATTCGGGAACAATTGCAATCAATATATATATTTACGCTCAGTGTGTAATCTTGATCGCTGGTGAAAAGTTTGATTATTTTGTAGAATTGTCCGTCTCTCTCACTCTGCCATGGTTAGAATGGATAGTTCAGAGTAACATTCATTTGTTTCGTTATAGAATGGATATTTCGGCGGTTGTGGTTCTTCGCGTTCAATGATACCGAATTCCTAGCTGCAGACTAGTAATCAATATCAAAGACTTGTTCTTATTCTGTAGGTATCGATAGTCTAAGAGTTTAACCACGTGGTATGGTTAAAAGATTCAGCAATGGTCCACAACCTGGTCTGGTGATAATTTCTCAAAGTTGGGTTTTATTCGGAATTGCAGAAAAGGGGCTGTCCCAGGATGTCTGACCCTAACTGGGCTCAGGGGCGGTCCAGAATGTCTGACCCTAACTGGGCTCAGGGGCGGTCCAGAATGTCTGACCCTAACTGGGCTCAGGGGCGGTCCTCTGATTTAGTTAACTCCAATCCCCTTTTTGAGTTTTCCTTCATTAAACAGTCCAAAATCACATTGTAAAATTATGTAAACAGTATCATACTCACTCATTCATCTTATACAACATTATCTGAGGCTATTATATAAACAGTGTTATGGTAATGTGGCCAAACCGTCTCCCATAAGCTTCCCCAAGTTGTAACAAACGGACCAGTTCGTAGCTGGATTCTTCACCGATCTTTTATACTTTCTCCGGAACTTGAAATTTGTTCATACCTCAAGTTCTGTGAGGTGGAAGGAATTCCTTTGTTCTCTATGAAAATGTACTCTCTCTATACTGTGTGTCCATGAGGAGATCCTCAGGAATTTACGACGTCTCTCTGACCACAGCAGCCTAGATGAAGGAAGCAAGGGGGAGGCAGGGAGAGGGGGGTGGGGCTTGCTATACCCAAAGAGGCCAACGTCATGACACTTGGCTGCCACACCCTGCTCTGCTCTGTTCTGCTCTGTTCTGCCCTGCTCTTCCCTGTTCTGTTCTGCCCTGCTCTTCCCTGTTCTGTTCTGCTCTGCCCTGCTCTGTTTTGCTCTGTTCTGCTCTGCCCTGCTCTGTTCTGCTCTGTTCTGCCATGCTCTGCCCTGCTCTTCCCTGTTCTGTTCTGCTCTGCCCTGCTCTGCCCTCCTCTGTTCTGCTCTATTCTGCTCCGCTCTACCCTGCTCTGTTCTGCTCTGCCCTGCTCTGCTCTGTTTTGCCCTGCTCTGTTCTGTTCTACCCTGCTCTGCCCTGTTCTGTTCTGCCCTGCTCTGTTCTGCTCTCCCCTGCTCTGTTCTGCTCTGTTCTGCCCTGCTCTGTTCTGTTCTGCCATGTTCTGCTCAGATCTGCTGTGCCTTGCTCTGCCCTGCTCTGTTCTGTTCTGCCATGTTCTGCTCTGTTCTGCTCCGCTCCGCTCTGTTCTACCCTGCTCTGCTCCGTTCTGCTCTGTTCTACCCTGCTCTGCCCTGTTCTGCTCTGTTCTATCCTGCTCTGCTCCGTTCTGCTCTGTTCTACCCTGCTCTGCCCTGTTCTGCTCTGTTCTACCCTGCTCTGCCCTGTTATGCTCTGTTC
Organism: Oncorhynchus mykiss; assembly: GCF_013265735.2. Lineage (NCBI taxonomy): Eukaryota > Metazoa > Chordata > Actinopteri > Salmoniformes > Salmonidae > Oncorhynchus > Oncorhynchus mykiss. The sequence goes on from NC_048591.1 coordinate 33,854,999, forward strand.
TACCCTGCTCTGCTCTCCTCTGTTCTACCCTGCTCTGCTCCGTTCTGCTCTGTCCTACCCTGTTCTGCCCTGTTCTGCTCTGTGCTACCCTGCTCTGCTCTGTTCTGCTCTGTTCTACCCTGCTCTGCTCTGTTCTGCTCTGTTCTACCCTGCTCTGCTCTGTTCTGCTCTGTTCTACCCTGCTCTGCTCTGTTCTGCCATTTTCTGCTCTGTTCTACCCTGCTCTGTTCTGCTGTGCCTTGCTCTGCCCTGCTCTGCCCTGCTCTGCTCTGTTCTGTTCTGTTCTGCTATGTTCTGCTCTGTTCTGCCCTGCTCTGTTCTGCTGTGCCTTGCTCTGCCCTGCTCTGCTCTGTTCTGTTCTGCCATGTTCTGCTCTGTTCTGCCCTGCTCTGCTCTGCTCTGTTCTGCCCTACTCTGCTCTGTTCTGCTCTGTTCTACCCTGCTCTGCTCTGTTCTGCTCTATTCTACCCTGCTCTGCTCTGTTCTGCTCTGTTCTACCCTGCTCTGCTCTGTTCTGCCATTTTCTGCTCTGTTCTACCCTGCTCTGTTCTGCTGTGCCTTGCTATGCCCTGCTCTGCCCTGCTCTGCTCTGTTCTGTTCTGTTCTGCTATGTTCTGCTCTGTTCTGCCCTGCTCTGTTCTGCTGTGCCTTGCTCTGCCCTGCGCTGCTCTGTTCTGTTCTGCCATGTTCTGCTCTGTTCTGCCCTGCTCTGCTCTGCTCTGTTCTGCCCTACTCTGCTCTTTTCTGCCATGCTCTGCCCTGTTCTGTTCTACCCTGCCCTTCTCTGCCTTGCTCTCTTCTGCCCTGCCCTGCCCTGCTCTGTTCTGCCCTTTCATGCCCTGCCCTGCCCTGCTCTGTTCTGCCCTGCTCTGCTCCGTTCTGCGCTGTTCTACCCTGCTCTGCCCTGCTCTGCTCTGTTCTGTTCTGCTCTGTTCTGCCCTGCCCTGTTCTGCCCTGCTGTGTTATGTCCTGTTCTGCCCTGCTCTGCTCTGCCCTGCTCTGTTCTACCCTGTTCTGCCCTGCCCTGTTCTGCCCTGCTGTGTTCTGTCCTGTTCTGTTCTGCCCTGCTCTGCCCTGCTCTGTTCTACCCTGTTCTGCCCTGCCCTGTTCTGCCCTGCTCTGCTCTGCTCTGCTCTGCCCTGCTCTTCTCTGCCCTGCTCTGCTCTGCCCTGTTCTGCTCTGCTCTGCCCTGCTCTGCCCTGTTCTGCCCTGCTCTGCCCTGCTCTGCTCTGCCCTGCCCTGCTCTGCTCTGCCCTGCTCTGCCCTGTTCTGTTCTGCTCTGCCCTGTTCTGCTCTGCCCTGCTCTGCCCTGTTCTGCACTGCCCTGCTCTGCCCTGCCCTGCTCTGCCCTGTTCTGCTCTGCCCTGTTCTGCTCTGTTCTGCCCTGTTCTGCTCTGCCCTGCCCTGCCCTGCCTTGCCCTGCTCTGTTCTGCCCTGTTCTGCTCAGCCCTGCTCTGCCATTTTCTGCTCTGCCCTGCTTTGCCCTGTTCTGCTCTGCCCTGTTCTGCTCTGCTCTGTTCTGCCCTGTTCTGCCCTGTTCTGCTCTGCCCTGCCCTGCTCTGCCCTGTTCTGCTCTCCCCTGTTCTGCTCTGTTCTGCCCTGTTCTGCTCTGCCCTGTTCTTCACTGCTCTTTTCTGTTCTCTTCTCCAGTCAAAGAGGCAATGTTCTAGTGCTTAACAAGAGCAATAAACCATGAACTCTGGCACAACTGTGTGTTTTGAGATGATGTATTTATTAACCCTTTATTAGCTTACCTGTCAAGATTACTTTCAAGTTATTTTCCAGACAAATTCCTTCTCTCTCCATTTGTCATGTGGAGTGTCAAGATCAGCTACAGTGCACTATGTACAGTATAGTACTATTGATACCTGGCACATCAGTCAGTCATGAATTATAGCTACCTGGGAGGAATATAATTCAGTCTTCACTCATATAGCCCAGGCTGTTTAAGATCCTCTGTTAGAATACTCCACAGATCTGAGCTACGACAAATCTGCTCACGGTAAAGTGAATAAATGATAACAACATGGAACAGCGGTGCTGGGTGCTAGGTAGAGGGACAGCTGTGTGTTAAAGGGGGCTGGGATGGGCATGGAGAAGCAGGAAGCTGGGTGCTAGGTAGAGGGACAGCTGTGTGTCTGTGTGTGTTAAAGTGGGCTGGGATGGGCATGGAGAAGCAGGAAGCTGGGTGCTTGGTAGAGGGACAGCTGTGTGTCTGTGTGTGTTAAAGGGGGCTGGGATGGGCATGGAGAAGCAGGAAGCTGGGTGTTTGGTAGAGGGACAGCTGTGTGTCTGTGTGTGTTAAAGGGGGCTGGGATGGGCATGGAGAAGCAGGAAGCTGGGTGTTTGGTAGAGGGACAGCTGTGTGTCTGTGTGTGTTAAAGGGGGCTGGGATGGGCATGGAGAAGCAGGAAGCTGGGTGCTTGGTAGAGGGACAGCTGTGTGTCTGTGTGTGTTAAAGTGGGCTGGGATGGGCATGGAGAAGCAGGAAGCTGGGTGTTTGGTAGAGGGACAGCTGTGTGTCTGTGTGTGTTAAAGGGGGCTGGGATGGGCATGGAGAAGCAGGAAGCTGGGTGCTTGGTAGAGGGACAGCTGTGTGTCTGTGTGTGTTAAAGGGGGCTGGGATGGGCATGGAGAAGCAGGAAGCTGGGTGCTAGGTAGAGGGACAGCTGTGTGTCTGTGTGTGTTAAAGGGGGCTGGGATGGGCATGGAGAAGCAGGAAGCTGGGTGCTTGGTAGAGGGACAGCTGTGTGTCTGTGTGTGTTAAAGGGGGCTGGGATGGGCATGGAGAAGCAGGAAGCTGGGTGCTTGGTAGAGGGACAGCTGTGTGTTAAAGGGGGCTGGGATGGGCATGGAGAAGCAGGAAGCTGGGTGCTAGGTAGAGGGACAGCTGTGTGTCTGTGTGTGTTAAAGGGGGCTGGGATGGGCATGGAGAAGCAGGAAGCTGGGTGCTTGGTAGAGGGACAGCTGTGTGTCTGTGTGTGTTAAAGGGGGCTGGGATGGGCATGGAGAAGCAGGAAGCTGGGTGCTTGGTAGAGGGACAGCTGTGTGTCTGTGTGTGTTAAAGGGGGCTGGGATGGGCATGGAGAAGCAGGAAGCTGGGTGCTTGGTAGAGGGACAGCTGTGTGTCTGTGTGTGTTAAAGGGGGCTGGGATGGGCATGGAGAAGCAGGAAGCTGGGTGCTTGGTAGAGGGACAGCTGTGTGTCTGTGTGTGTTAAAGGGGGCTGGGATGGGCATGGAGAAGCAGGAAGCTGGGTGCTTGGTAGAGGGAAAGCTGTGTGTCTGTGTGTTTTAAAGTGGGCTGGGATGGGCATGGTGAAGCAGGAAGCTGGGTGCTTGGTAGAGGGAAAGCTGTGTGTCTGTGTGTGTTAAAGGGGGCTGGGATGGGTATGGAGAAGCAGGAAGCTGTGACTGATACAATTTCTCTCACTTGAGGGCTTCCAGCGGCGCCTGTTGCCATGTTCCAACACTGGAGTGGAAAAACGTGACCAGCGCTTCACCCTAATGCATTTGTCACACTATAGGCTTGTTTGCGTCATGGCATAGCAGCCTAGATACCTGTACAATCCCTGAGGACTGTTTAGTCACATCGGTACTCTGCTTCCATCCTCACAGAAACACTCATGAAATCCACATAGTAGTGGGCAAGGAGAGAAAAGAGAGAGAGAGGGCTCCCCAACTCGACAAAGAGAGAGAGAGAGATGGGTAGAGGTAGCAACACTGGAATTTGGGGAAACCTGTTTGCCTCTGGCTGAGTGAGTCTGTAAAGATACAAGTGGTTGCAACATGAAACAAGAGAGATTTAACATTTTTAAAAAAGAGATGAAGAAAGTTTGATAAGCAAGCTGACGTGAAGACATTTCTTAGGTGGACAACACTCTTTCATGTGAGGCACAGGGAGAATAGACAGATGAAGAAAACAGGCCTTTGTAGTGTGATCACTAGTTCTGACGGTTCATTTTGACCAGCAGAACAGTTGTAAAAGCTAACAGAAAGACAAACCCAAGCTGCACATTAAAGGGCTATAGTGTGCTAATGACTAGTACTATGTTTTTATTAGTACTGCTGTGATCTCATTCGCTGTAATAATAACTAATAGAATGTTGCTCAGTGTGTTGTCGTACTTCTTTAAGTCTTCCTGGGTGTGTGGAACATTCAGGTAGTGTGCTTCCTGGTTCAATTCTGATACGAATATATTATGCTTAAATCTCCTGGGTCGAGACCTTTTGTCTAATTACCTGCCATTGTTGACTGGGATCAGTTCTGGGATCAATTATTTTGTAATAGAGAGAGCGTTCCATCTCTGCAGCTCCACAGCCCAGGCCCAGCCTTACACTCACCTGCAGAGATGAAAGAAGTCTTTGTATGTCAGAAGAAAAGACAACGTTCATATTTATGCCCTTTCCTGACATCATTTAGCTTTTTCTACCCCCAACTTCAAAATCATTCCACGTTTCAGGCTTTTCCACTTGGTTTGAACTTTTGTGTTTAAAATAAATATAATAAAATTGTATTTGTCACATGCACCGAATACAACAGACCTTACAGTGAAATAAATGCTTACTTTCTACAAGCCCTTAACCAACAATGCTTTAAGAAGTTAAGGAAAAAAGTGTCAAGAAAAAAATAGATAAGTAAAAAATTGAAATTAACAAATAACATTTCCTTTCTTCTCTCTTTCTCCCTTTTTTACTACTTCTCATTTCCTCCCTCCTTTCTCCTCCCTTGCTCATTCCTGTGTACTTGCTGCCTCCTCTGACACTCGACCTGCTCTGGCCCGCTGACATTCCTGACCGTCTCCTTTCATCCTTCCTAATCCCTTCTTCATGTCTTCACCATCTCTTACTTTCCCCTCTGCCTTTATCTCCCCATTCCATCACTCTTCCATCACTACCTCAACCTTCTCACCCCTCACCTCTCCTCTCATCTCACCTCTCACCTCTCCTCTCATCTCCTCACCCTGCACCCCTCTCCTCTCATCTCCTCACACTGCACCCCTCTCCTCTCATCTCCTCACACTGCACCCCTCTCCTCTCATCTCCTCACACTGCACCCCTCTCCTCTCATCTCCTCACCCTGCACCCCTCTCCTCTCCTCTCATCTCCTCACCCTGTACCCCTCTCCTCTCATCTCCTCACACTGCACCCCTCTCCTCTCATCTCCTCACACTGTACCCCTCTCCTCTCCTCACACTGTACCCCTCTCCTCTCATCTCCTCACACTGCACCCCTCTCCTCTCATCTCCTCACCCTGCACCCCTCTCCTCTCATATCCTCACCCTGTACCCCTCTCCTCTCATCTCCTCACACTGCACCCCTCTCCTCTCATCTCCTCACACTGTACCCCTCTCCTCTCGTCTCCTCACACTGTACCCCTCTCCTCTCATCTCCTCACACTGTACCCCTCTCCTCTCATCCTCACACTGCACCCCTCTCCTCTCATCTCCTCACACTGCACCCATCTCCTCTCATCTCCTCACACTGTACCCCTCTCCTCTCATCTCCTCACACTGTACCCCTCTCCTCTCATCTCCTCACACTGTACCCCTCTCCTCTCATCTCCTCTCATCTTACCTCCTCAACCTGTATCCCTCCCCTCTCCTCTCATCTTTTCAACCTGTACCCCTCCCCTCCCCTCTCCTCTCCTCACCCTGTACCCCTCCCCTCTCCTCTCCTCACCCTGTACCCCTCTCCTCTCCTCTCCTCACACTGCACCCCTCTCCTCTCATCTCCTCACCCTGTACCCCTCTCCTCTCATCTCCTCACACTGCACCCCTCTCCTCTCATCTCCTCACCCTGCAACCATCTCCTCTCATCTCCTCACACTGTACCCCTCTCCTCTCATCTCCTCACACTGTACCCCTCTCCTCTCATCTCCTCTCATCTTATCTCCTCAACCTGTATCCCTCCCCTCTCCTCTCATCTCTTCAACCTGTACCCCTCCCCTCCCCTCTCCTCTCCTCACCCTGTACCCCTCTCCTCTCATCTCCTCACCTTGTACCCCTCTCCTCCCCTCTCCTCACACTGCACCCCTCTCCTCTCATCTCCTCACCCTGCACCCCTCTCCTCTCATCTCCTCACCCTGTACCCCTCTCCTCTCATCTCCACACACTGCACCCCTCTCCTCTCATCTCCTCACACTGTACCCCTCTCCTCTCATCTCCTCACACTGCACCCCTCTCCTCTCATCTCCTCACCCTGCACCCCTCTCCTCTCATATCCTCACCCTGTACCCCTCTCCTCTCATCTCCTCACACTGCACCCCTCTCCTCTCATCTCCTCACACTGTACCCCTCTCCTCTCGTCTCCTCACACTGTACCCCTCTCCTCTCATCTCCTCACACTGTACCCCTCTCCTCTCATCCTCACACTGCACCCCTCTCCTCTCATCTCCTCACACTGCACCCATCTCCTCTCATCTCCTCACACTGTACCCCTCTCCTCTCATCTCCTCACACTGTACCCCTCTCCTCTCATCTCCTCACACTGTACCCCTCTCCTCTCATCTCCTCTCATCTTACCTCCTCAACCTGTATCCCTCCCCTCTCCTCTCATCTTTTCAACCTGTACCCCTCCCCTCCCCTCTCCTCTCCTCACCCTGTACCCCTCCCCTCTCCTCTCCTCACCCTGTACCCCTCTCCTCTCCTCTCCTCACACTGCACCCCTCTCCTCTCATCTCCTCACCCTGTACCCCTCTCCTCTCATCTCCTCACACTGCACCCCTCTCCTCTCATCTCCTCACCCTGCACCCCTCTCCTCTCATCTCCTCACACTGTACCCCTCTCCTCTCATCTCCTCACACTGTACCCCTCTCCTCTCATCTCCTCACACTGCACCCCTCTCCTCTCATCTCCTCACACTGCAACCATCTCCTCTCATCTCCTCACACTGTACCCCTCTCCTCTCATCTCCTCACACTGTACCCCTCTCCTCTCATCTCCTCTCATCTTATCTCCTCAACCTGTATCCCTCCCCTCTCCTCTCATCTCTTCAACCTGTACCCCTCCCCTCCCCTCTCCTCTCCTCACCCTGTACCCCTCTCCTCTCATCTCCTCACCCTGTACCCCTCTCCTCCCCTCTCCTCACACTGCACCCCTCTCCTCTCATCTCCTCACCCTGCACCCCTCTCCTCTCATCTCCTCACCCTGTACCCCTCTCCTCTCATCTCCACACACTGCACCCCTCTCCTCTCATCTCCTCACACTGTACCCCTCTCCTCCCGTCTCCTCACACTGTACCTCTCTCCTCTCATCTCCTCAACCTGTACCCTTCTCCTCTCATCTCCTCATACTGTACCCCTCTCCTCTCATCTCCTCACACTGTATCCCTCTCCTCTCATCTCCTCACACTGCACCCATCTCCTCTCATCTCCTCACACTGTACCCCTCTCCTCTCATCTCCTCACACTGTACCCCTCCCCTCTCCTCTCATCTCTTCAACCTGTACCCCTCCACTCCCCTCTCATCTCCTCACCCTGTACCCCTCTCCTCTCATCTCCTCACCCTGTACCCCTCTCCTCTCCTCTCATCTCCTCACACTGTACCCCTCTCCTCATCATTCTATCCCCTCTCTTTGCTCTTACTCTTTCCTGTTCCTGCCCCCTCTCCTCTCACCTCCTCATCCTCCGCCCATCTCCAATCCTATCCTCTCTCCCTCTATCATCTCTCCCCCTATCATCTCTCCCCCTATCCTCTCTCCTCCTATCCTCTCTCCCCCCTCTAGATTCATCAGGACATGTGACGGAGGGTGTGTTGGAGCCAGAGAACACCCTGTCCCAACAGATCAGTGAGGTGGTGAAGCAGCCGGCCTTCATAGCAGGGATAGGAGCGGCATGTTGGATCATCCTCATGGTGTTCAGTATCTGGCTCTACCGACAGCGTAAGAAGAGGAGTGGCCTCAGCACTAACTACGCAGGCATCCGCAAGGGTCAGTACAACATGCCTCACCTAATGGCAGCACACTGGAATCACTAGCTCAAAGTGTCCTCAAGCACTGATCTAGGATCAGGTAACTCTATTCTCAACCCTTAATGTAACAGTTAATAGGATGAAAAATAGCTGAGATTGTATCAGTGGTTAAGGGTCATTGTGTGATTCCTACGCCTACTCTCATATCAGCTCTCAATTAAGCCGCTCTTAGTTTTCAATTAATTTATCCATAAA
>NC_048591.1:33868160-33910660 GCF_013265735.2 Oncorhynchus mykiss
CTGTGCATAAGATCTAGGTGCTGCTGTAGGCCCTCCTTGGTTGGTGACAGAAGCACCAGATCATCGGCAAACAGCAGACATTTGACTTCGGATTCTAGCAGGGGGAGGCCGGGTGCTGCAGACTGTTCTAGTGCCCTTGCCAATTCGTTGATATATATGTTGAAGAGGGTGGGGCTTAAGCTGCATCCCTGTCTAACCCCACGACCCTGTGTGAAGAAATGTGTGTGTTTTTTGCCAATTTTAACCGCACACTTGTTGTTTGTGTACATGGATTTTATAATGTCGTATGTTTTACCCCCAACACCACTTTCCATCAGTTTGTATAGCAGACCCTCATGCCAGATTGAGTCGAAGGCTTTTTTGAAATCAACAAAGCATGAGAAGACTTTGCCTTTGTTTTGGTTTGTTTGGTTGTCAATTAGGGTGTGCAGGGTGAATACATGGTCTGTTGTACGGTAATTTGGTAAAAAGCCAATTTGACATTTGCTCAGTACGTTGTTTTCATTGAGGAAATGTACGAGTCTGCTGTTAATAATAATGCAGAGGATTTTCCCAAGGTTACTGTTGACACATATTCCACGGTAGTTATTGGGGTCAAATTTGTCTCCACTTTTGTGGATTGGGGTGATCAGTCCTTGGTTCCAAATATTGGGGAAGATGCCAGAGCTAAGTATGATGTTAAAGAGTTTTAGTATAGCCAATTGGAATTTGTTGTCTGTATATTTGATCATTTCATTGAGGATACCATCAACACCACAGGCCTTTTTGGGTTGGAGGGTTTTTATTTTGTCCTGTAACTCATTCAATGTAATTGGATAATCCAGTGGGTTCTGGTAGTCTTTAATAGATGATTCTAAGATCTGTATTTGATCATGTATATGTTTTTGCTCTTTATTCTTTGTTATAGAGCCAAAAAGATTGGAGAAGTGGTTTACCCATACATCTCCATTTTGGATAGATAATTCTTGTTGTTGTTGTTTGTTTAGTGTTTTCCAATTTTCCCAGAAGTGGTTAGAGTCTATGGATTCTTCAATTGCATTGAGCTGATTTCTGACATGCTGTTCCTTCTTTTTCCGTAGTGTATTTCTGTATTGTTTTAGTGATTCACCATAGTGAAGGCGTAGACTCAGGTTTTCCGGGTCTCTATGTTTTTGGTTGGACAGGTTTCTCAATTTCTTTCTTAGATTTTTGCATTCTTCATCAAACCATTTGTCATTATTGTTAATTTTCTTCGGTTTTCTATTTGAGATTTTTAGATTTGATAGGGAAGCTGAGAGGTCAAATATACTGTTAAGATTTTCTACTGCCAAGTTTACACCTTCACTATTACAGCGGAACGTTTTACCCAGGAAATTGTCTAAAAGGGATTGAATTTGTTGTTGCCTAATTGTTTTTTGGTAGGTTTCCAAACTGCATTCCTTCCATCTATAGCATTTCTTAATGTTACTCAGTTCCTTTGGCTTTGATGCCTCATGATTGATTATTGCTCTGTTTAAGTAGACTGTGATTTTGCTGTGGTCTGATAGGGGTGTCAGTGGGCTGACTGTGAACGCTCTGAGAGACTCTGGGTTGAGGTCAGTGATAAAGTAGTCTACAGTACTACTGCCAAGAGATGAGCTATAGGTGTACCTACCATAGGAGTCCCCTCGAAGCCTACCGTTGACTATGTACATACCCAGCGTGCGACAGAGCTGCAGGAGTTGTGACCCGTTTTTGTTGGTTATGTTGTCATAGTTGTGCCTAGGGGGGCATATGTGGGAGGGAATGCTGTCACCTCCAGGCAGGTGTTTGTCCCCCTGTGTGCTTAGGGTGTCAGGTTCTTGTCCGGTTCTGGCATTTAGGTCGCCACAGACTAGTACATGTCCCTGGGCCTGGAAATGATTGATTTCCCCCTCCAGGATGGAGAAGCTGTCTTCATTAAAATATGGGGATTCTAGTGGGGGGATATAGGTAGCACACAGGAGGACATTTTTCTCTGTTAGGATAATTTCCTTTTGAATTTCTAGCCAAATGTAAAATGTTCCTGTTTTGATTAATTTAATGGAGTGAGTTAGGTCTGCTCTATACCAAATTAGCATACCCCCTGAGTCCCTTCCCTGTTTCACACCTGGTAGTTTGGTGGATGGGACTACCAGCTCTCTGTAACCTAGAGGGCAACCAGTGGGTCCGTCTCCTCTATACCAGGTTTCTTGCAGGATGACAATGTCTGTATTACCGATTTCTTTGGTGAAGTCCGGGTTTCTGCTCTTTAGGCCAAAGGCAGATGACCTCAGGCCTTGGATATTCCAGGATAATATAGTGAAGGCTTTTTGTTCCATAGAGTGTCCAATGTTGTTGGTCGTGGTTTGGCCTCAGGCCAGTAAGTGTGAGCAGAGCCTGCTGAGCATCTGGTACATGCCATTGGCTTCGGCGAGTGTGAGAGTGGGGGTTGGGACTGTTTGCCCGCTCACTACCTGGGCGTATGTGTGGCTTCCATGTTGAGGCCCTCTTTGCGGGGGTGGGGTGCATGGGGTGGGCAGGAGTGGCATAGGTCTGATCTGAGGGGGCCTAAATGGGGTGTGGGCATGGTTGACGTGGGGGGGTGTTGATTGGTTGGGGTGGGGGTGTGGATGTGTCTGGGTGTACTGTGGTCTGGATGTAATTCCTCTTGGCGTGGGTCCTCTATGTGTAGGTCCAGGGGGGGGTCCTGCAGATCTGGGAGGGTGTCTCGCTGGTCTGGATGGGGTGTCTATTGATCTGTTGCTCCTGTGTGAAGTGTTGGGGATACGTTTGAGAGCGATGTCCTTTAGAGTTCGGGCAAAGGTGGGCACTGCTGCCTTGTAGAGGTGGACCTGGTCATAGAGGCTGTTCAAGTCCAGGGTGGAGTGGTGGGCCAGGAAAACGTTTGGTTTTGAGGCACAGTCACGGGAAATACTTGCATTTACCCGCTGTATTGTGGCAGGGTGGAAGTCTTTTCGTGGTAGCAGGGTGGAGATAACCACTTGTGCGTTGGGGAAAGTAGAAGAAGCCTTTTCAATCACTCCCTTCAGTGCTGTGGCCACTCTTTCCTGCTGTGCTCTCAGGTCGTTTGTGCCTGTGTGTATTATTATGTGGCTGGGTGAGCCTAGTTTGGCCTCAGACAGAAGGTCTAGGGCGCGTTGGGTGTTTGGACACCAGAGTTTAGACACACTGTGTTTGGGAAAAAGTTTTTTTTCTTCTATATATTTCCCATTTGAGTCCATAAGTAGTACAATCTGTGTCTTGTGTTTGTCCTCAGTGGGTGTGGGGGGGTTGTCAAAAGGGCTATCAGGGTGGCTGACAGGGGGGGTGCTCAGAGGGGGTGAGAGCCTCTGGGCTTGGGGTTCTTCATTTGTCTGTTCTGCTGTGATGTCGACTCTATGGTCAGGGTCTGGTGTGGACTGTTCTGCTGTGGTGTCGACTCTATGGTCAGGGTCTGGTGTGGACTGTTCTGCTGTGGTGTCGAGACTTTTGTTGGGTGCTGAGGTGGGCTGTTCTGCTGGCTTCTCTGTGGGGGTGGCCACCTCTCTAGTGGGTTGTTCTCTGTCACACGCCGTCCCCCTCAACTTCTCCTCCATCCCCCTCAACCTCTCCTCCACCAGCAGTCTGATACTCTCCTCTAGTGCTCTGTTCTGCTCCTCTTTCTCCTGTTGTATTTGTCTCACCACTGTCCAAAGTGCAGATATGTCTCTGTCCACCTCCAGCTCTCCGGGTCTGGTTAAGGGGCTGTTGTTGTGCTGGACTGTTGTCTGGGTCTGTGCTGACTGAAGTGTAATCACCTGCTGTTCCAGCTCCACCTGCCTTACCTCCAGCTGGGTGAATTTGTCCTTCATTTCAATGAGGGAGTGGTAATCTGTGCTGGGAGGTTGACTCTCCACTGGGGGTTGCTCATCTGTGGGGTTACATAATGAAGAGGTCTGGTCTGACCCGCTCGGTGTGGGGGTATCATTATCAAGGCAGAGCTTCTCCTGCTGGGCTAATTCTTTGATTAGGTGAAAGTCCAGCTGAAACTGTTTGTGGTTATTCTGTACCATTACTGTTCCGGATTTATAGATATTTATATTACTTAACTCAGAGTCCTCGTTATCAAGTATTCTGAGTTTCCACCCCTCGTTAATCCCCCCTCTCGTAACAAAGGGGTAGTGTGCTAATATAGCACTGTGCCATGCCAGGGGATGGTTTGTGTGGAAGATAAGGTTGCTGATGTTCCCATTTTTGTAATAGTCAGCAAAGAGTGTCTCTTGACTTTCCATAAGGAGCTTCTTCTTATGGTCTTTTCTTGCCTTATCATTCTTTACATGCAAAGGGTACTGTATTTTAATTACCTCTGAACAGCGGGAGGGAGCTTCTAAGGCCTCTCCATTTGGTTGGGGTAGACTGTGTGACTCTCCTGCCATTGTTGGGCTAATGGGCTTTGACACCTCTCACTTGACACGTCAGTGCTAGTTGAAGTTGTATCAAGCTTGGCAGAATTATGTTAGAATTCAGTCCTTATAAAGTAATGTTGTGTATTTTTCTTCTTGGCTTTTGGAAATAAAATATCGTTTCAGACTAAACATTACTCACTCAGTTCCAGGTTGGATGGTGTTTTCAGGTTTCTGTTGTTTTCCAGAGAATTTGCTGTATAGGGTAAAAAATCCTTGGTTGTTGTGAACTTTCCAGGTGATTTCGTAATTCCGTCCAAAATCAGGTTGTAGGTTTTAAGTTTTGATTTGAAGTAGGGGTTATGTTGAAGAGGGTAGAATCCAGTATGTGTTCCTGACAAAAAATCCAAGTTTATCTAACTCCTAATCTATCTTTTTTAAAGAAAATGCTGAAAAATGCAGGAGCTCTGATCCTGACCTCTGCTCTGCTCTCTCCTGCTCTCTCTCTTTCTCTCTCTCTATATATATATTTCTCTCTCTTTCTCTCTCTTTATCTCTTTCTCAACCCCCTATTTCTGCTATTTAAAACCACACGAGGCCATGGTCTTTGTTGGAAGTGGTAACCAAGAATGTTTTGAGAGAAGAAGAGTATAATTGCAACCACATGAAGCAACAAGCTGGACTCAGTGTGAAGTGGGTTGAACTGGAGCTGTAGGAGGAGACAGAGTGTCCGTGTGTCCGTATGTGTCTGTGCGTTTGTGTGTCCTTGTGGTCTCGTGCGGTCTGTGTGTCCGTGCGGTCTGTGTGTGTCTGTGTGCGTGCGCCTGTGTTTGTTTGTTCGTGCATGCGTGCGTGTGTGTGTGTGTGTGTGTGTGTGTGCGTGTGCGTGAGTCTGTGTGATATGATGTCTCGTCCAGCCAGTGAATAAGCTGTCTCTGACAGTCTCATCTCATTGTGGTAATTTGATTGAGTTTTTCAATCACGTTAATATTTCTCACCGAGCACCTCACATGTCAAGAGTCAATCTCTCTCCTCTTCAAAGCCGAACCGCAGACAGATTAAACCTTGCAAATAGACCAATCTATTCAGCTGCTCTGAGCTTCAAGGAGAGCAGAGCAGGAATCCAAACAAGAGGGAATAATTGTGGCATTAAAGGTTGTGTTTACATAAATAAAAGGAGATGAAGAGGTGAGGACAGCTGTATCTCAGTGATAGCTACAGCACCTTCAGAAAGTATTCATACCCCTTGACAACAGCCTGAATTCAAAATGGATAAAACATTTCTCACCCATCTACACAAAATACCCTTTAATGATAAAGTGAAAACACATTATTTAACATTTTTACTAATGAATTGAAAATGAAATACAGAAATATCTCATTTACATAAATATTCATAGCCCGTTGTCAATACTTTGGCTGTGATTAAATCTGTATTTCTGGGAAAGTTTATATGATCTTTCCACACCTGGATTGTGTAATATTGGCCCATGTATTACTTTCAAAATGTTTCAAGCTCTGTCAAATTGGTTGTTGATCTTAGCTTGACAACCATTTCCAGGTCTTGCCATAGATATTCAAGTAGATTTAAGTCTTAACAGTAACTCGACCACTCAGGAACATTTACTGTCTTTTTGGTAAGAACTCCAGTGTAGATTTGGCCTTGTGTTTTAGGTTATTGTCCTGCCGAAAGGTGAATTCATCTCCCAGTGTCTGGTGGAAAGCAGACAAACAGGTTTTCTTCTAGGATTTTGCCTGCGCTTAGCTCCATTCAGTTAAATTGTTTTATCCTGAAAAACTCCCCAGTCCTTAACATACCCTATATTTGAAAATAATGTGGAGAGTCGTACTCATCAAATTGTTGTTTTGGATTTGCCGGAAACATAACACTTTGTATTGAAGACAAAAAGTGAATTTCTTTGCCACATTTTTTGTGGGTTTACTTTAGTGCCTTGTTGCAAACAGGATGCATGTTTTGAATATTTTTATTCTGTACAGGCTTCCTTCTTTTCACTCTGTCAATTAGGTTAGTATTGTGGAGTAACTAGAATGTTGTTGATCCATCCTCAGTTCTCTATCACAGTCAATAAACTTTTAAAGTCACCACTGGCCTCATGGGGAAATCCCTGAGCGGATTCCTTCCTCTCTGGTAAAGGAGTTAGGAAAGACACCTTTATCTTTGTAGTGACTGGTGTATTGATACACCATCCAAAGTGTAATTACTAACTTCACCATGCTCAAAGGGAGAGTCAATGTCTGCTTTTATATTTTTACCCATTGGCCAATAGGTGACGTTCTTTGTGAGACATTGAAAACCTCCCTGGTCTTTGTGGTTGAATCCGTGTTTGAAATTCGCTGTTGGACTGAGGGACCTGAAAGATCATTTTATGTGTGGAGTAGATAGATAAGGTCATTCAACATGTTTTACTTCTGAAATGTAGGTCTGTCATAACAAAGGGGTTGAGTACTTATTGACTGTTATTGACTTTCAGCTTTTAATTTTAAATTAATTTGTTAAAATGTTTAAAAACAATTCTCAATTTCAGTCTGTAAGAAAACAACCATTGGAAGAAGTCAAGTGGTGTGAATAGTTTCTGAAGGCACCTTCTGTGTGGTGGGCTGAGGGCTGGGGCGATGGGAGAAATGCAATGGTTTATAGCCTAAATATTGGTTGATGATAAGGGAGAATATATTTTGTGAATTGTTTAGACAGATTAGAAACAGGAGGAAACAGAGGAGTGAAAGTTGGACTTCTGGGGCAGTAAGATGGCACATTTCATTTGAATTTTACACACTAAACCACACAGACACACTGTAAAAAAAAATTCTGGGGTGAATTGAAATAGTCTCAAAAAACCACCAAGATGTACTTAATACAAATGTATTCAATGATTCATTGATTCAATGATTTTATCTCCAAAAATTAAGGATCAATAGAACTGAATCTGTTTCTTAAAATGTAGGTATATTTTATAAGAGGATAACCAACTATAGAGACAATCAAGTGATTGAACTCATTTGAAGTCTGGTTTTTATCTCCTTGCAATCTCCTATCTTGCCACAGTAGCTCTGTTTTTAGAGGATTGTGGGTAATTCCATTTTTTTTTTTAGATTGTGTGATTATTTTACAGCCCATTCCCACAACTCTTAATAGTAGAGGGAAACACAGTATCCTGCAATGTTGGCTGTAACACCACCAGTTAATGCTGGTGAATTGAGCACTGGTGAATTGAGCACTGGTGAATTGAGCACTGGTGAATTGAGCACTGGTGAATTGAGCACTGTGCTCAACAATGTCTCTCAAAATGGGTTAAACTGGCAAAGGATCAGGTGCATAAATAAATGATTAAGTGGTGTTATAACACAGTGTCATGTTTCAAACATCCTCAGGATGATGTGTTTCAGCACTCTAGTAAAGTTAAGGTTTCGTCTCCTTGAATTTGGTGGCAGCATAGTTGCCACTAGTCTTGGTGTCACAAAGCACTTCATTTTAACAGCGTGGAGTAAAGAGAACCCTGGTGTGTGTTGCTCGTTGGATTCAAGAGAAAGATATGTGTTGCTATGTTATGTTATATTAATGGTGTTTTTCTCTCTCGTTCCCCTTTCGTGGGCCTCTGCTTGGACCAGCAGTGCCATCTTTTACCTTCACTCCTACAGGTAAGAACTTCTGATAATGTTTGACTCAATTCCATTGCACGTTCTCTATAAAGTCTCACAACTGTCAATTTATCCACCTTTCAATGCAAGACTGCACTCACTGAGTTACACACAGCTGGCCTGAACAGGCCCAGGAGTCATTCTAGTCAGTCAGAAGATACACTCTTTGGTAAAAAGTCCACAGCCACCAGAAAGGGAGCAGTGAGGTTTATGGTTCTACAAAGTGGTGTAGCGAGCCGTGCGGTGCCATCCGTGCTGCTCAGAAGCTGTTAAAACTGGCTGGGACTTGATCAAAGGGCTGCTGCTGCCCGCCTCTCTGCCTCTGATAGGATTTAGAATGATGACACATGGTCAGTGACATGGACCAATCAGACAGAGCTGTGGACACGGTGTGATGATGTGGAGGCCCATCTCTGTCAGTTCAATTCAATTTAACGGCTTTATTGGCATGGGAAACATATGTTAGCATTGTCAAAGCAAGTGAAGTAGATAATTAACAAAAGTTAAATAAACAATAAAAAGTAACAGTAAACATTACACTCACAAAAGTTCCAAAATAATAAAGACATTTCAAATGTAATATTAAGTGCAAATAGTTAAAGTACAAAATGGAAAATAAATAAACATAAATATGGGTTGTATTTACAATGGTGTTTGTTCTTCACTGGTTGCCTTTTCTTGTGGCAACAGGTCACAAATCTTGCTGCTGTGATGGTACACTGTGGTATATTACCCAATAGCTATTATTTGTGGGAATTCTTTGTGGGTCTGTGTAATCTGAGGGAAATATGTCTCTAATATGGTCATACATTGGGCAGGAGGTTAGGAAGTGCAGCTAAGTTTCCACCTCATTTTGTGGACAGTGAGCACATAACCTGTCTTCTCTTGAGAGCCATGTCTGCCTACGGCGACGTTTCTCAATAGCGAGGCTATGCTCATTGAGTCTGTACATAGTCAAAGCTTTCCCTAAGTTTGTGTCAGTCACAGTGGGTCAGGTATTCTGCTACTGTGTACTTTCTGTTTAGCGCCAAATAGCATTCTAGTTTGCTCAGTTTTTTTGTAAATTATTTTTGTAAATTCTTTCTCATGATTTGGTTTAGTCTAATTGTGTTGCTGACCTGAGGCTCTGTGGCATCTGTTTGTGTTTGTGAACAGAGCCCCAGGACCAGCTTGCTTAGGGGGCTCTTCTCTGGGCTAATTTCTCTTTAGGTGATTGCTTTTTTATTCAATCGCTTCCTTTTAGGTGGTTGTAGAATTTAACAGCACTTTTCTGAATTTGGATAATTAGCTGTTATCGGCCTAATTCTGCTCTGCTTGCATTATTTGGTGTTTTTACATTGTACACAGTAGATATTCTGCATGCAGAGTCTCAATTTGGTGTTTGTCCCATTTTGTGAATTTTTGGTTGGTGAGTGGACCCCAGACCTCACAACCATGAGGGGAAATGGGTTCTATAAATGTTTCAAGTATTTTTAGCCAGATCCCATTTGGTGTTTTAAATGTTATGTTCATTTTGATGACATAGAAGGCCCTTCTTTCCTTGTCTCTCAGCTCATTCATAGCTTTGTGTTAAGTGAACTCAGCCTAAACATCAGTACCACAGATATGTAGAGTTTTTTGTGTGTTCTAGGGCAACGGTGTCTAGATGGAATTTGTGTTCGTGGTCCTGGCAACTGGACCTCTCTCTCTCTCTCTCTCTCTCTCTCTATATATATATATATATATATACCTGTGCCAATCCTTGTAAATCAGAGAGAGAGGGAGAGAAGAAAAGAGAGAAGAAGAGAGCAAGAGGGGGAGTTATGTGAATCTTGTGGTTGTGGTGACTAATCCCATCTGTGCAGAGCAGAGTCTTTATCTAAACTGTGCGAGTTGTTTTTCTCCTCCTCGTCAGCCACTGGGCTTGGTGGGATCACACCTAATACTTTTAATGCTGCAATCTTGTTTTTTGAACCTCTGGACCGCTTTCAGGTGAAACCTATTTAGTCAGCTGGTTATTTCTGGGCCAGTTCCTTAATGCCAAGGTTAGAGTTGCTGCTTCTTTACGTTTATAATCCTAGAAGCTGCCTTGGCACTGAATGTAAAGGCAGGATCTTGTCAGTGTTAATCTTCCGCTAGATGTTAATTTGAGAGGCGTTACATTTTGCGTCATGGAAGTCCTGAATGCTCTCTTTCTAAAACCCGACACCCTCAGCACACAGGGAGAAAAACACCTAACTGGAGGTGACAGCATTCCCTCCCCCATATGCCCCCCTAGACACAACTACGACAACATAACCAACAAAAACGGGTCACAACTCCTGCAGCTCTATCGGAATGCTGGGTATGTACATAGTCAATGGTAGGCTTCGAGGGGACTCCTATGGTAGGTACACCTATAGTTCTTCTCTTGGCAATAGTACTGTAGACTACTTTATCACTGACCTCAACCCAGAGTCTCTTAGAGCGTTCACAGTCAGCCCACTGACACTTCTGATCACATCAGATCACTGCAAAATCACACTCTACTTGAACAAAGTTATGCTCAATCATGAGGCATCAAAACCAAAGGAACTGAATGATATTAAGAAATGCTATAGATGGAAGGAAAATTGTGTGGAAATCTACCAAAAAACAATTAGGCCACAACAAATGCAATCACTTCTAGACAATTTCCTGGACAAAATGTTTCACTGTAATAGTGAAGGTGTAAACCTGACAGTAGAAGACCTAAACAATATATTTGACCTCTCAGCTTTCTTATCAAATCTATAAATATCAAGCAGATAACCTAAGAAAATGAACAACAATGAAAAATGGTTTGATAAAATGAAAAAACCTAAGAAAGACATTGAGAAACCTATCCAAACAAAAACATAGAGACCCAGAAAACCTGAGCCTACGCCTTCACTATGGTGAATAACTAAAACAATATAGAAATACTCTCCGGAAAAAGAAGGAATAGCACGTCAGAAATCAGCTCAATGCAATTGAAGAATCCGTAGAATCTAACCACTTCTGGGAAAATTGGAAAACAAACAGCAATCGCTGTTTATCAAGTTTTTTTCAGCCATATCCGATACCAGGTGTATTAAACTCATTCATTATAACAAGCAGGGAGCAGGTTTCGAACCCTAAACATTCTAGCCCGAAGTCCAGCACACGATCGACTGTGCCCAAATGTATTAATTGGGGTTGGGGCCGATTGTGGCTAAAAACACTTTATCAATTGGAATCTTTAACATGTGGAAAGGGAAAGAATGATTATTATTAGTTTAGCAGGATATCCTGCGTAGCAGGATGGTTTGTTAGCTGAACAATAGATTATTCAGCCTTTACTAAAAAATTGTGTAATGGCCGAGCTGGGTGTGAACCCCCCCCAACTTGAGTTCGGTGAGACCCCCCCTCCCCAACTTGCAACAAGTCATTTTCAGGACTAAAAAAAAAAGCAGCAGAGATGCGCAATAGGTTTCTAAGAAGAGGCTATTCCCCACAATGTGTGGAGGAAGCTGTGAAATTTGGCATTGGGGAAAACACGAAATGAACTGCTACAAAAAAGACCAGCTAAAGCTGAAGAACACTCTGTAATGTTAAAAACCTATCGCAGCAAACAAATAAATATCCTCTCACTGTCAACTGTGTTTATATTCAGCAAACTTAACATGTGTAAATATTTGTATGAACATAACATTCAACAACTGAGACATAAACTGAACAAGTTCCACAGACGTGTGACTAACAGACATGGAATAATGTGTCCCTGAACGAAGGGGGGGTCAAACTCAAAATGAACAGTCAGTATCTGGTGTGGCCACCAGCTGCATTAAGTACTGCAGTGCATCTCTTCCTCATGGACTGCACCAGATTTGCCAGTTATTGCTGTGAGATGTTACCCCCCTCTTCCACCAAGGCACCTGCAAGTTCCTGGACATTTCTGGGGGGGAATGGCCCTAGCCCTCACCTTCCGATCCAACAGATCCCAGATGTGCTCAATGGGATTGAGATCCAGGCTCTTCGCTGGCCATGGCAGAACACTGACATTCCTGTCTTGCAGGAAATCACACACAGAACGAGCAGTATGGCTGGTTGCATTGTCATGCTGGAGGGTCATGTCAGGATGAGCCTGCAGGAAGGGTACCACATGAGGGAGGAGGATGTCTTCCCTGTAACACACAGCATTGAGATTGCCTGCAATGACAATAAGCTCAGTCTGATGATGCTGTGACACACTGCCCCAGACCATGACGGACCCTCCACTTCCAAATCGATCCCGCTCCATGATGCCATCTATTTTGTGAAGTGCACCAGTCCCTCCTGTAGAAAAGCACCCCCACAACATGATGCTGCCACCCCGTGCTTCACAGTTGGGATGGTTTTCTTCGGCTTGCAAGCCTTTCCCCTTTTCCTCCAAACATAATGATGGTCATCATGGCCAAACAGTTCTATTTTTGTTTCATCAGACCAAAGGACATTTCTCCAAAAAGCACGATCTTTGTCCCCATGTGCAGTTGCAAACCGTAGTCTGGCTTTTTTATGACGGTTTTGGAGCAGTGGCTTCTTCCTTGCTGAGCGGCCTTTCAGGTTATGTCGATATAGGACTCGTTTTACTGTGGATATAGATACTTTTGTACCTGTTTCCTCCAGCATCTTCACAAGGTCCTTTGCTATTGTTCTGGGATTGAGTTGCACTTTTCGCACTGAAGTATGTTCACCTCTGAGTGGTATGACAGTTGTGTGGTCCCATTGTGTTTATACTTGCATAGTATTGTTTGTACAGATGAACGTGGTACCTTCATGCATTTGGAAATTGCTCCCAAGGATGAACCAGACTTGTGGAAGTCTACAATTTGTTTTCTGAGGTCTTGGCTGATTTCTTTTGATTTTCCCATGATGTCAAGCAAAGAGGCACTGAGTTCAAAGGTAGGCCTTGAAATACATCCACAGGTACACCTCCAATTGACTCAAATTATGTCAATTAGCCTATCAGAAGCTTCTAAAGCCATGACCTAATTTTCTTGAATATTCCAAGCTGTTTAAAGAGACAGTCAACTTAGTGTATGTAAACGTCTGACCCGCTGGAATTGTGATACAGTGAGTTATAAGTGAAATAATCTGTCTGTAAACAATTGTTGGAAAAATGACTTGTGTCATGCACAAAGTAGATGTCCTAACCGACTTGCCAAAAGTATGGTTTGTTAACAAGAAATTTGTGGAGTTGTTGAAAAATGAGTTTTTATGACTCCAACCTAAGTGTATGTAAACTTCCAACTTCAACTGTATATTTATTTATATATATTTGTTTTTTTAAACACGTGAGTCACATATTTTATAATATATATATATATATATATATATATATATATATATATATATATATTTATATATAAATAAAACATTTCTTACAGAGCCGTGATGCCCGCAGATTGCCATTGCCAATCGCTCATCATCTTCATTCATCAGTGAGTCAATGGCTTGACTAGTCATTGACTCACTCACGCGTTGAAAAGGAATGAGATGGAGTCACAATCCATGCCAGGCACACCTGTGAGCTCTGGAACTCCAGCTCCAACAGGCAGAGTCAACATACCTGGCGGGTTCATCAGGTCGTCAGTTCACCCTGACATTTCCATTCCTCTTCTGACAACAGAACTTGACCAACTGCTCACCAGGCACAGCAAGGGCCGCCCAGACCGTTATGCTGTTCTGCTATTCCAAGGATGTGTAACCGAAGAGAGATACCACGAGTGGGCACAGAATACATAGCCTTCCTGCTGTGGCCATAAACAGTGGGGCAAAAAAGTATTTAGTCAGCCACCAATTGTGCAAGTTCTCCCACTTAAAAAGATGAGAGAGGCCTGTAAATTGTCATCATAGGTACACTTCAACTATGATAGACACATTTATTTTAAATAATTCTCCAGAAAATCACATTGTAGGATTTTTTTATGAATTTATTTCCAAATTATGGTGGAAAATAAGTATTTGGTCAATAACAAAAGTTTATCTCAACACTTTGTTATATACCCTTTGTTGGCAATGACAGAGGTCAAACGTTTTCTGTAAGTCTTCACAAGGTTTTCACACACTGTTGCTGGTATTTTGGCCCATTCCTCCATGCAGATCTCCTCTAGAGCAGTGATGTTTTGGGGCTGTGGGCAACACAGACTGGGCAACACAGACTTTCAACTCCCTTCAAAGATTTTCTATGGGGTTGAGATCTGGAGACTGGCTAGGCCACTCCAGGACCTTAAAATGCTTATTCCGAAGCCACTCCTTCGTTGCCCTGGAGGTGTGTTTGGGATCATTGTCATGCTGAATGACCCAGCCACGTTTCATCTTCAATGCCCTTGCTAATGGAAGGAGGTTTTCACTCAAAATCTTACGATACATGGCCCCATTCAATCTTTCCTTTACACGGATCGTCCTGGTCCCTTTGCAGAAAAACAGCCCCAAAGCATGATGTTTCCACCCCCATGATTCACAGTAGGTATGCTGTTCTTTGGATGCAACTCATTCTTTGTCCTCCAAACACGACGAGTTGAGTTTTTACCAAAAGGTTATATTTTTGGTTTCATCTGACCATATGACATTCTCCCAATCTTCTTCTGGATCATCCAAATGCTCTCTAGCAAACTTCAGATGGGCCTGGACATGTACTGGCTTAAGCAGGGGGGCACGTCTGGCACTGCAGGATGGCGTAGTGTGTTACTGATGGTAGGCTTTGTTACTTTGGTCCCAGCTCTCTGCAGGTCATTCACTAGGTCCCCCCGTGTGGTTCTTGTGATCATTTTGACCCCACGGGGTGAAATCTTGCGTGGAGCCCCAGATCGAGGGAGATTATCAGTGGTCTTGTATGTCTTCCATTTCCTGATAATTGCTCCCACAGTTGATTTCTTCAAACCAATCTGCTTACCTATTGCAGATTCAGTCTTCCCAGCCTGGTGCAGGTCTACAATTTTGTTTCTGGTGTCCTTTGACAGCTCTTTGGTCTTGGCCATAGTGGACTTTGGAGTGTGACTGTTTGAGGTTGTGGACAGGTGTCTTTTATACTGATAACAAGTTCAAACAGGTGCCATTAATACAGGTAACGAGTGGAGGACAGAGGAGCCTCTTAAAGAAGAAGTTAGAGGTCTGTGAGAGCCAGAAATCTTGCTTGTTTGTAGGTGACCAAATACTTATTTTCCACCATAATTTGCAAATAAATTCATTAAAAATCCTACAATGTGATTCTTTTCTTCTCATTTTGTCTGTCATAGTTGAAGTGTACCTATGATGAAAATTACAGGCCTCTCTCATCTTTTAAGTGGGAGAACTTGCACAATTGGTGGCTGACTAAATACTTTTTTGCTCCACTGTATTTCAGCACCATTAAGCGCTGCTCTGAGACAAGCATGGAGAAACGAAAATGTTAAAATATTCCATGATATTCTTAAAATATGTGTTGACTGATTATAAGCAAGTGATGTCTGCTAAATAATCAAGTTATGTTTCTCCAGAAATAAATAATTCTAAATAACTGGCTTTTTTTTTACAAATTAGTGAGAATGTCTCAGCCCATGTTCAAGAATTGCCTTTTTCTCGCTCGCTCTAGGTTAAATGAAAACAAAATCTTCAAAATGTCATTACTTTTTAAACAAAGCGATTATTATGATGAATTAATTATATAAAGGCCCGTTGAATATTCTTAGATATTCTCACAGATTCTAACGGAAAATCGGCCTTAGATATTAACTCTTGGAACCACCCATCCCGGATCCGGGGTAATTGTCATCAACTACGCTAAATAGCATAGCGCAACGGTCAAATAATCTTACTATAAAATATTCATATTCATGAAATCACAAGTGAAATATAGCGAAACACAGCTTAGCCTTTTGTTAATCACCTTGTCGTCTCAGATTTTGAAATTATGCTTTACAGCGAAAACAATACAAGCGTTTGTGTAAGTTTATCGATATACTAGAAAAACATTATGTACACCTAGCGGCAGGTAACTTGGTCACGAAAATCAGAAAAGCAATCAAATTAATCGTTTACCTTTGATGATCTTCGGATGTTTTCACTCACGAGACTCCCAGTTAGACAGCAAATGTTCCTTTTGTTCCTTAAAGATATGTTTTATATCCAAATACCTCCGTTAGTTTGATGCGTTATGCCCAGGAATCCACCGGAAATAGCGGTCACGACAACGCAGACAAAAATTCCAAATTATATCCATAATATCACCAGAAACATGGCAAACGTTCTTTTATAATCAATCCTCAATTTTTTTTCAAATATCTATTCGATAATATATAAACCGGGACAGTTGGCTTTTCACTAGGACCGGAAAAAAATGGCTACCTCTCTGTTTTGCGCAAAAATCACACTGAGAGCCAACAACAGACCACTTACACAATGTGGACGTTTACGCTCATTCTTCAAAATAAAGGCCTGAAACTACGTCTAAAGGCTGTAGACACCTTAGGGAAGCCACAGAAAAAGGAATCTGGTTGATATCCCTTTCAATGGGCAATAGGGATGAATAGAAAGACAGGGGTTTCAAAATAAGAGTCACATCCTGATATCATTTCTCAGCCTTTCGCCTGCAATATCAGTTCTGTTATACTCACAGACAATATTTTTACAGTTTTGGAAACTTTAGAGTGTTTTCTATCCCAAGCTGCCAGTTAGAGAAATAGGCCATTTAATTGGGAACGTTATTTTTCCAAAAATACAAATTGTGCCCCCTAGCATTGATATATAGTCCTCCAATCCTCTAAATGTAAGGAAAATGCGTCCCACTCGACAACATCCGGTGAAATTGGAGGGCGCGTAATTCAAATAAATAATCATAATATTAAACATTTATGAACATACAAGTATCTTATCTCATTTAAAAGCTTACTTTCTTGTTAATCTAACTGCATTGTCAGATTTACAATAGGCTTTACAGCGAAAGCATACCATGCGATTGTTTGAGGACGGCACCCCACATCAACATATTTTTCAACCAGCACAGGCTTCATAAAATCACAAATAGTGATTAAATAAATCACTTACTTTTGAAAATCTTCCTCTGTTTGCAATCCCAAGCGTCCCAGCTGCAACATGAATGGTCGTTTTGTTAGATAAAATCCGCTACCGCTAAACTTTGTTCAAACAAGTCAGACTATGTTTCTTTTTAATCCTCAAGTACCCTAAAATGTAAATAAACTATAATATTTCACATGGAAAGAAGTATGTTCAATAGAAAAGTATAATTAGCAGGTGCGCCTCCTCTTCGTCACACGCCGACAGAATCATTTTCCACTGGGACTCTTTGTACCAAAACTCCAAAATTCTTCCTCGTCTTTGGAGAAACAAGCCTGAAACAATGAACAAAGACTGTTGACCTCTAGTGGAAGCCATAGGAATTGCAATCTGGGAGCTGGAATTACATAGCTTTCCATTATAAGAACCTGGGACCTCAAAAAAATAAAGAATCTGGTTGGTTTTTCTTTGGATTTATGCCTGCCGTATCAATTGTGTTATATTCTCATACATTTATTTATTTTATTTTATTTTACCTTTATTTAACCAGGTAGGCAAGTTGAGAACAAGTTCTCATTTACAATTGCGACCTGGAATTACATTATTTTAACATTTCACAAACTTCAAAGTGTTTTCTGTCCAATGTTACCAATTATATGCATACCCTGGCTTCTGGGCCTGAGTAACAGGCAGTTTACTTTGGGCACGTCAGTCAGGCAGCAATTCAGAAAAATAGGCCCTATCTCTAAGAATTATAATTATAAGGGAGAGCAGGCCATGTCTGTACTACAGAATGCAGGGAACGCGGGAGACTGGTGTTATTTCATAGTTGTGAAGTCTTCACTATTAATCTACAATGTAGAGAATAGTACAAATAAAAATCCTGGAATGAGTAGGTGTGTCCAAACCTTTGACTGGTACTTGCTTAATTAGAATAATATTATGGTGTTTCTATTCTATGAAAAACAAAAACCTCAGGGTTTCGGTTAGGTTGGAAAATATGGCGATGTACAACATGACGGTTGGGAGTAGACTACAGGATTGGAGGATTCTAAATTGTTTGCCTTCATTAGACAACTTTGCTCCGATATTTCTGAATTCAGTGATATTTATTCCCATAGCAATTCATTATGCTTCCATAACTAACATCTGCATTTTAAAAGAGTATTTTTTTATTATTATTTTATTAACAAAATGTGTTTATTTGTTTATTAGGCTACTGTGCCATCTACAATACACACTGTAGTTAACATGGGACTCTTTCAAAATGCAGGTGTTTAATTTAGTTATGGATCCATAATGAATTGTTTTACCTCGCCATATTTTTCATCCTAACCGAAACCCTGAGGGTTTCATTTTTAATTTTTCTCTGAATAGAAACACCATAATATTAATCTAATTAATTAAGCCACATTTATTAAAATCAGTCCCATATATTATGTTATTACAAATAAGGTTTTAAATTCTCTGGTAATGCCAATATGAAATACTATCAAACGCTTCTTAAAGATGCCCTCTGGTGGTCAAACTAGCAACAACTTGCAGTAACAGAAAAAATGGCTGAGAATTAAATGACGTGCAACAGTATGATGCAACTTTTAAAGGAGGAACCACTGTACATGAAATACAAATCTTAGACAACACTATTAAAGACTACCAGAACCCAGTGGATTTTCCAATTACATTGAATGAACTACAGAACAAAATACAAACCTCCCAACCCAAAAAAGGCCGGTGGGGTTGATGGTATCCTAAATTAAATGATAGAACATACAGAGCACAAAGTCCAATTGGCCAAAACTCTTTGTCATCATCCTCAGCTCTGGCATCTTTCCCAATATTTGGAACCAAGGACTGATCACCCGAATACACAAAAGTGGTTACAAATTTGACCCTTATAACTACCGGGGGATATGTGTCAACAGCAACCTTGGGAAAATCCTCTGCATTGTCATTAACAGCAGATTCGTACATTTCCTCAGCGAAAACAATGTACTGAGCAAATGTCAAATTGGCTTTTTAAAAAAAAACAAATTACCATATGACAGACCACGTATTGACCCGGCACACCCTAATTGACAAACAAACAAAACAAAAAAAAGGCAAAGTCTTCTCATGCTTTGAATTAATTTGGCATGAGGGTCTGCTATACAAATTGATGGAAGGTGGTGTTGGGGGAAAACATACGACATTATAAAATCCATGTACACAAAGTGTGCGGTTAAAATTGGCAAAAAAACATCACACATTTCTTTCTATATGGCCGTGGGATGAAACAGGGATGCAGCTTAATCCCCACCCTCTTCAACATATATATCAATAAATTGGCAAGGGCAGTAGAACAGTCTGCAGCACCTGGACTCACCCTACTAGAATCTGAAGTCAAATGTCTACTGTTTGCTGATGATCTGGTGCTTCTGTCCCCAACCAAGGAGGACCTACATCAGCATCTAGATCTTATGGACAGATTCTGTCAGACCTGGGCCCTGACAGTGAATCTCAGTAAAACAAAACTAATGGTTTTCCATTAGAATACAAATTCCATCTAGACACTGTAGCCCTAGAGCACACAAAAAACTACACATACTGTACCTGGGCCTGAAGATCAGCGCCACAGGTAACTTCCACAAAGCTGTGAACGATCTGAGAGACAAGGCAAGAAGGGCCTTCCATGACATGAAATGGAACGTCAAATTAGATATACCAATTGGGATCTGGCTAAAAATTCTTGAATCAGATAGAACCTATTGTCCTTTATGGTTGTGAGGTCTGGGGTCTGCTCACCAACCAATAATTCACAAAATGGGAAAAACACCAATTTGAGACTCTGCATGCAGAATTCTGCAAAAATATCCCCCATGTACAACGTAAAACACAAAATAATGCATGCAGAGCAGATTTAGGCCGATACCCGCTAATTATCAAAATCCAGAAAAGAGACGTTAATTTCCACAACCACCTAAAAGGAAGCAATTCCCAAAAATTCCATAACAAAGCCATCACCTAGAGAGAAATTAACCTGGAGTAGAGCCCCCTAAGCAAGCTGGTGCTGGGGCTCTGTTCACAAACACATCCCACAGCGACCCAAGACCACAACACAATTAGACCCATCCAAATCATGAGAAAACAAAAAGAGAATTACTTGACACATTGGAAAGAATTTACAAAAAAAAAAACTGAGCAAACTAGAATGCTATTTGGCCCTAAACAGAGAGTACACAATAGCAGAATACCTGTTGCCACAAGAAAAGGGCAACCAGTGAAGAACAAACACTATTGTAAATACAACCTATATTTATGGTTATTTATTTTCCCTTTTGTACTTTAACTATTTGCACATCATAACAATACTGTATATAGACATAATATGACATTTGAAATGTCTTCATTATTTTGGAACTTTTGTGAGTGTAATGTTTACTGTTCATTTTCTATTGTTTATTTCACTTTTGTTTATAATCTATTTAACTTGCTTTGGCAATGTAAACATGTGTTTCCCATGCCAATAAAGCCCTTAAATTGAAAAAATGTAATTGAAGAGAGAGAGAGAGAGAGAGAGAGAGAGAGAGAGAGAGAGAGAGAGGCTCTAAACCTTTCCTCAGAGAAGAGTTTGTAATTAAAGTTTGAGTTTATCTCTCCTTCACACCGGCAGCTTAAAGCTCCATGAAAGAGTCCAACTTCCAGCGCGCTGAGCTTCAAACACACGCCAGGCCTGCCAGGAGACCAAAGCACTGTGCAGCGCCCTAATCCTCTTACACACATACCCTGTCACAGTGACTCAGTCTCCACCCAGCTACACACGGGATGTAGTACACACATACATGCGTAAACACATACACATAAACACACACTGTCAAAAATATCACACACTGCACACATACAAACACAGGCTTACAGGAGAGACAAACACAGTCCATGTTATTGTGTTTTGATACGCCTGTTACTCTGATGATGATTGTGATTATGGTGTTCATGTCTGTACCTTTCTCTGTCTCTCTGTTCTCAGTGGCATACCAGAGAGGTGGAGAGGCTGTCAGCAGTGCTGGAAGGTAAGAATACATGTCTCTTATGAGAGGGAGTGTTGTCTACATGTCTCCTATGAGAGGGAGTGTTGTCTACATGTCTTCTATGAGAGGGAGTGTTGTCTACA
Source organism: Oncorhynchus mykiss (assembly GCF_013265735.2). Lineage (NCBI taxonomy): Eukaryota > Metazoa > Chordata > Actinopteri > Salmoniformes > Salmonidae > Oncorhynchus > Oncorhynchus mykiss. The sequence continues at coordinate 33,889,320 of NC_048591.1, forward strand.
TGTCTCCTATGAGAGGGAGTGTTGTCTACATGTCTCCTATGAGAGGGATTGTTGTCCACATGTCTAATAGTAGAGGGAGTGTTATCTACATGTCTACTATGAGAGGGAGTGTTGTCTACTATGAGAGGGAGTGTTGTCTCCAATGAGAGGGAGTGTTGTCTACTATGAGAGGGAGTGTTGTCTACTATGAGAGGGAGTGTTGTCTACTATGAGAGGGAGTGTTGTCTACTATGAGAGGGAGTGTTATCTACATGTCTACTGTGAGAGGGAGTGTTGTCTACATGTCTACTATGAGAGGGAGAGTTGTCTACATGTCTACTATGAGAGGGAGTGTTGTCTAAATGTCTACTATGAGAGGGAGTGTTATCTACATATTTAATATGAGAGGGAGTGTTGTCTACATGTTTAATATGAGAGGGAGTGTTATCTGCATGTCTACTATGAGAGGGAGTGTTATCTACTATGAGAGGGAGTGTTGTCTACTATGAGAGGGAGGATTGTCTACATGTTTAATATGAGAGGGAGTGTTATCTGCATGTTTAATATGAGAGGGAGTGTTATCTACATGTTTAATATGAGAGGGAGTGTTGTCTACATGTCTACTATGAGAGGGAGTGTTGTCTATATGTCTACTATGAGAGGGAGTGTTGTCTACATGTCTACTGTGAGAGGGAGAGTTGTCTACATGTTTAATATGAGAAGGAGTGTTGTTTACATGTCTACTATGAGATGGAGTGTTGTCTACTATGAGAGGGATTTTGTCTCCTATGAGAGGGAGTGTTGTCTACTATGAGAGTGAGTGTTGTCTACTATGAGAGGGAGTGTTGTCTACTTGTCTACTATGAGAGGGAGTGTTGTCTCCTATGAGAGGGAGTGTTGTCTACATGTCTACTATGATAGGGAGTGTTGTCTACATGTCTACTGTGAGAGGGAGTGTTGTCTACATGTCTACTGTGAGAGAGAGTGTTGTCTACATGTCTACTGTGAGAGGGAGTGTTGTCTACATGTCTCCTATGAGAGGGAGTGTTGTCTACTATGAGAGGGAGTGTTGTCTACTATGAGAGGGAGTGTTGTCTACATGTCTCCTATGAGAGGGAGTGTTGTCTACTATGAGAGGGAGTGTTGTCTACTATGAGAGGGAGTGTTATCTTCATGTCTACTATGAGAGGGAGTGTTATCTTCATGTCTACTGTGAGAGGGAGTGTTGTCTACATGTTTAATATGAGAGGGAGAGTTGTCTACATGTCTACTATGAGAGGGAGTGTTGTCTACATGTCGACTATGAGAGGGAGTGTTGTCTACATGTCTACTATGAGAGGGAGTGTTATCTACATGTCTACTATGAGAGGGAGTGTTGTCTACTATGAGAGTGAGTGTTGTCTCCTATGAGAGGGAGTGTTGTCTACATGTTTAATATGAAAGGGAGTGTTATCTACATGTTTAATATGAGAGGGAGTGTTATCTACATGTCTACTATGAGAGGGAGTGTTGTCTACTATGAGAGGGAGTGTTGTCTACTATGAGAGGGAGTGTTGTCTACTATGAGAGGGAGTGTTGTCTACTATTAGAGGGAGTGTTATCTACATGTCTACTGTGAGAGGGAGTGTTATCTACATGTTTAATATGAGAGGGAGTGTTGTCTACTATGAGAGGGAGTGTTATCTACTATGAGAGGGAGTGTTGTCTACTATGAGAGGGAGTGTTGTCTACTATGAGAGGGAGTGTTGTCTACATGTCTACTATGAGAGTGAGTGTTGTCTACATGTCTACTATGAGAGGGAGTGTTGTCTACTATGAGAGGGAGTGTTGTCTCTTATGAGAGGGAGTGTTGTCTACTATGAGAGGGAGTGTTGTCTACTATGAGAGGGAGTGTTGTCTACTTGTCTACTATGAGAGGGAGTGTTGTCTCCTATGAGAGGGAGTGTTGTCTACATGTCTACTATGATAGGGAGTGTTGTCTACATGCCTACTGTGAGAGGGAGTGTTGTCTACATGTCTACTGTGAGAGAGAGTGTTGTCTACATGTCTACTGTGAGAGAGAGTGTTGTCTACATGTCTACTAGTAGAGAGTGTTGTATACATGTCTACTATGAGAGAGTGTTGTCTACGTGTCTACTGTGAGAGAGAGTGTTGTCTACATGTCTACTGTGAGAGAGCGTGTTGTCTACATGTCTACCTTGAGAGAGAGTGTTGTCTACATGTCTACTGTGAGAGAGAGTGTTGTCTACATGTCTACTGTGAGAGAGAGTGTTGTCTTCATGTCTACTGTGAGAAAGAGTGTTGTCTACATGTCTACTGTGAGAGAGTATTGTCTACATGTCTACTGTGAGAGAGAGTGTGGTCTACATGTCTACTGTGAGAGAGTGTGGTCTGCATGTCTACTGTGAAAGAGTGTGGTCTACATGTCTACTGTGAGAGAGAGTTTTGTCTACATGTCTACTGTGAGAGAGAGTGTTGTCTACATGTCTACTGTGAGAGAGAGTGTTTTGTTCATCTGTGTTTGTCTCCTCTGTATGAATATGAAACATGAAATAATCGAACTTAACATATGGATCATAATACCGTATTCCAAGAGACAGATTTACTCTTCATTAGCGGAGGAGTGGGTACATGGGTGGTTTTACGTGTGTGGTAGTGAAGGTGTACCTTCCTCTGAAGGACACTAGGGGGAGGGCTTTAACTTCCTAATGCTTACAGCCCCGGCAGAGGAGGGGAAGGGAGGGGATGGGAGGAAAAGGAAAGGGAGGAGAGGAGAGTGGAAGGGAGGAGAGGAACAAAGGATTATCTCATCTGCCCAAACCCCCATCCTCTGCATCCCACAGAGAAGAGCACCATGTCTGGCCACAAGGCCGTGCCATAGCATTTAATTTAACAAACTCAGAGATGGCGATAGTTGTGTTTGCACACACCCTACTCTTTAGAATGGATGGCCCTATGGAACGAGATGGGAGGAGTGACACAGAATAGGGTGTGACAGAGACCAGTAGCTTATGTGTTGTTTTCCAGACTACCTGCTAGTCACCCATCCTGAGACACTCATACATTCAGACACTGATGTTAGAGTCTCCTCAATCATCTAGAACACACATTCATTATAATGTATCTACAGACTTGTTTGAAGTAAGCAGTGTTTTGGTATTGTCCTCCTTTTGTGCTCAAAGTATCTATATGGTTGGCTGTTGTTCCATAGCCGTTATGTGTCTGTCTATATGGTCTTGTTATTACCGTGCTATGTGATTGAGTCAGTTCTACAGCCTGGATATGGGAGCTCTGCTCAAAGACAATCACCATTCTCTATCTCCACTGAACCACTCAGGTGATTGAGGAGCCATTTGGAGATTGTATTAATGTGTTCATTACTCAAAATGAATGACTGGAAACACTGAATAAGTCATTTGAATAGGACACGGAAAAGAAACCTCAATACAATGTGAATATCTGCCAGGTTGGATTGTTCCAGTGGAAGAGGTGGGAGAGCATTACCAGTTAAAGGACGCCGTTTGTTAAGTAGTGGTAGTATAGCCTTTGGGCCCTAGTAGATCGCCACATTTAATTATAAGGCTATTTAGTCTGGCTGCTTCAAATGTAACATGTCAGCCCTGGGTTCACGATGTGGAAGTTTGGACAAGCAGAGAGCTGCTATTCTGTTCAGACAGCAGAGAGCTGGTAGTCTGTTCAGACAGCAGAGAGCTGCTATTCTGTTCAGACAGTAGAGAGCCGGTAGTCTGTTCAGACAGCAGAGAGCTGCTATTCTGTTCAGACAGTAGAGAGCCGGTAGTCTGTTCAGACAGTAGAGAGCCGGTAGTCTGTTCAGACAGTAGAGAGATGGTAGTCTGTTCAGATGGTGTAAAGGAGATAGAAACCTGGACAGGAGATGGATATCCTACTGCACTCCTCTTCTGTTCTGAAGCACTTTGTGGGTAAGTTGAGATGTCCGTGACCTCCTTTGATCTCAGTTCTTTTTGGTACTTTCAATGTTGGTGGTTTGGGGGAGTGTTGGTGGTTCAGTGAGTGTTGGTGGTTTGGGGGAGTGTTTGTGGTTCAGTGAGTGTTGGTGATTTGAGGGAGCGTTGGTGGTTCAGTGAGTGTTGGTGATTTGAGGGAACGTTGGTGGTTCAGTGAGTGTTGGTGGTTTGGGGGAGTGTTTGTGGTTCAGTGAGTGTTGGTGGTTTGGGGGAGTGTTTTATGGTTCAGTGAGTGTTGGTGATTTGAGGGAGCGTTGGTGGTTCAGTGAGTGTTGGTGGTTTGGGGGAGTGTTGGTGGTTCAGTGAGTGTTGGTGGTTTTGTGGAGTGTTGGTGGTTCAGTGAGTGTTGGTGGTTTGAGGGAGCGTTGGTGGTTCAGTGAGTGTTGGTGGTTTGGGGGAGCGTTGGTGGTTCAGTGAGTGTTGGTGGTTTGGGGGAGCGTTGGTGGTTCAGTGAGTGTTGGTGGTTTTGTGGAGCGTTGGTGGTTCAATGAGTGTTGGTGGTTTGGGGGAGTGTTGGTAGTTCAGTGAGTGTTGGTGTTTTCGGGGAGCTTAGGTGGTTCAGTGAATGTTGGTGGTGTGGGGGAGCGTTGGTGGTTCAGTGAATGTTGGTGATTTGGGGGAGTGTTGGTGGTTCAGTGAGTGTTGGTGTTTTTTTTGGAGCGTTGGTAGTTCAGTGAGTGTTGGTGGTTTGAGGGAACGTTGGTGGTTCAGTGAGTGTTGGTGGTTTGGGTGAGCGTTGGTGGTTCAGTGAGTGTTGGTGGTTTGTTGGAGCGTTGGTGGTTCAGTGAGTGTTGGTGGAGGTTTGGGGAAGCATTGGTGGTTCAGTGAGTGTTGGTGGTTTGGGGAGTGTTGGTGGTTCAGTGAGTGTTGGTGTTTTTTTGGAGCGTTGGTAGTTCAGTGAGTGTTGGTGGTTTGAGGGAGCGTTGGTGGTTCAGTGAGTGTTGGTGGTTTGGGGGAGCGTTGGTGGTTCAGTGAGTGTTGGTGGTTTGTTGGAGCGTTGGTGGTTCAGTGAGTGTTGGTGGTGGTTTGGGGAAGCATTGGTGGTTCAGTGAGTGTTTTTGGTTTGGGGACCGTTGGTGGTTCAGTGAGTGTTGGTGGTGGTTTGGGGAAGCATTGGTGGTTCAGTGAGTGTTGGTGGTTTGTGGCAGTGTTGGTGGTTCAGTGAGTGTTGGTGGTTCAGAGAGTGTTGGTGGTTTGGGGGAGCGTTGGTGGTTCAGTGAGTGTTGGTGGTTTGGTGGAGCGTTGGTGGTTCAGTGAGTGTTGGTGGTTTTGTGGAGCGTTGGTGGTTCAGTGAATGTTGGTGGTTTTGTGGAGTGTTGGTGGTTCAGTGAGTGTTGGTGGTTTGAGGGAGCGTTGGTGGTTCAGTGAGTGTTGGTGATTTTAGGGGAGCGTTGGTGGTTCAGTGAGTGTTGGTGGTTTGAGGGAGTGTTGGTGGTTCAGTGAGTGTTGGTGATTTTAGGGGAGCGTTGGTGGTTCAGTGAGTGTTGGTGGTTTGGGGGAGCGTTGGTGGTTCAGTGAGTGTTGGTGATTTTAGGGGAGCGTTGGTGGTTCAGTGAGTGTTGGTGGTTTGGGGGAGCGTTGGTGGTTCAGTGAGTGTTGGTGGTTTGCGAGAGCGTTGGTGGTTCAGTGAGTGTTGGTGGTTTGGTGGAGCGTTGGTGGTTCAGTGAGTGTTGGTGGTTTGCGGGAGTGTTGGTGGTTTGTTGGAGCGTTGGTGGTTCAGTGAGTGTTGGTGGTGGTTTGGGGAAGCATTGGTGGTTCAGTGAGTGTTGGTGGTTTGGGGGAGTGTTGGTGGTTCAGTGAGTGTTGGTGTTTTTTTGGAGCGTTGGTAGTTCAGTGAGTGTTGGTGGTTTGAGGGAGCGTTGGTGGTTCAGTGAGTGTTGGTGGTTTGGGGGAGCGTTGGTGGTTCAGTGAGTGTTGGTGGTTTGTTGGAGCGTTGGTGGTTCAGTGAGTGTTGGTGGTGGTTTGGGGAAGCATTGGTGGTTCAGTGAGTGTTGGTGGTTTGGGGACCGTTGGTGGTTCAGTGAGTGTTGGTGGTGGTTTGGGGAAGCATTGGTGGTTCAGTGAGTGTTGGTGGTTTGTGGCAGTGTTGGTGGTTCAGTGAGTGTTGGTGGTTCAGAGAGTGTTGGTGGTTTGGGGGAGCGTTGGTGGTTCAGTGAGTGTTGGTGGTTTGGTGGAGCGTTGGTGGTTCAGTGAGTGTTGGTGGTTTTGTGGAGCGTTGGTGGTTCAGTGAATGTTGGTGGTTTTGTGGAGTGTTGGTGGTTCAGTGAGTGTTGGTGGTTTGAGGGAGCGTTGGTGGTTCAGTGAGTGTTGGTGATTTTAGGGGAGCGTTGGTGGTTCAGTGAGTGTTGGTGGTTTGAGGGAGTGTTGGTGGTTCAGTGAGTGTTGGTGATTTTAGGGGAGCGTTGGTGGTTCAGTGAGTGTTGGTGGTTTGGGGGAGCGTTGGTGGTTCAGTGAGTGTTGGTGATTTTAGGGGAGCGTTGGTGGTTCAGTGAGTGTTGGTGGTTTGGGGGAGCGTTGGTGGTTCAGTGAGTGTTGGTGGTTTGCGAGAGCGTTGGTGGTTCAGTGAGTGTTGGTGGTTTGGTGGAGCGTTGGTGGTTCAGTGAGTGTTGGTGGTTTGCGGGAGTGTTGGTGGTTTGGGGGAGCGTTGGTGGTTCAGTGAGTGTTGGTGGTTTGTTGGAGCGTTGGTGGTTCAGTGAGTGTTGGTGGTGGTTTGGGGAAGCATTGGTGGTTCAGTGAGTGTTGGTGGTTTGGGGACCGTTGGTGGTTCAGTGAGTGTTGGTGGTGGTTTGGGGAAGCATTGGTGGTTCAGTGAGTGTTGGTGGTTTGTGGCAGTGTTGGTGGTTCAGTGAGTGTTGGTGGTTCAGAGAGTGTTGGTGGTTTGGGGGAGCGTTGGTGGTTCAGTGAGTGTTGGTGGTTTGGTGGAGCGTTGGTGGTTCAGTGAGTGTTGGTGGTTTTGTGGAGCGTTGGTGGTTCAGTGAATGTTGGTGGTTTTGTGGAGTGTTGGTGGTTCAGTGAGTGTTGGTGGTTTGAGGGAGCGTTGGTGGTTCAGTGAGTGTTGGTGATTTTAGGGGAGCGTTGGTGGTTCAGTGAGTGTTGGTGGTTTGAGGGAGTGTTGGTGGTTCAGTGAGTGTTGGTGATTTTAGGGGAGCGTTGGTGGTTCAGTGAGTGTTGGTGGTTTGGGGGAGCGTTGGTGGTTCAGTGAGTGTTGGTGATTTTAGGGGAGCGTTGGTGGTTCAGTGAGTGTTGGTGGTTTGGGGGAGCGTTGGTGGTTCAGTGAGTGTTGGTGGTTTGGTGGAGCGTTGGTGGTTCAGTGAGTGTTGGTGGTTTGGTGGAGCGTTGGTGGTTCAGTGAGTGTTGGTGATTTTAGGGGAGTGTTGGTGGTTCAGTGAGTGTTGGTGGTTTGCGAGAGCGTTGGTGGTTCAGTGAGTGTTGGTGGTTTGGTGGAGCGTTGGTGGTTCAGTGAGTGTTGGTGGTTTGCGGGAGTGTTGGTGGTTTGTTGGAGCGTTGGTGGTTCAGTGAGTGTTGGTGGTGGTTTGGGGAAGCATTGGTGGTTCAGTGAGTGTTGGTGGTTTGGGGGAGTGTTGGTGGTTCAGTGAGTGTTGGTGTTTTTTTGGAGCGTTGGTAGTTCAGTGAGTGTTGGTGGTTTGAGGGAGCGTTGGTGGTTCAGTGAGTGTTGGTGGTTTGGGGGAGCGTTGGTGGTTCAGTGAGTGTTGGTGGTTTGTTGGAGCGTTGGTGGTTCAGTGAGTGTTGGTGGTGGTTTGGGGAAGCATTGGTGGTTCAGTGAGTGTTGGTGGTTTGGGGACCGTTGGTGGTTCAGTGAGTGTTGGTGGTGGTTTGGGGAAGCATTGGTGGTTCAGTGAGTGTTGGTGGTTTGTGGCAGTGTTGGTGGTTCAGTGAGTGTTGGTGGTTCAGAGAGTGTTGGTGGTTTGGGGGAGCGTTGGTGGTTCAGTGAGTGTTGGTGGTTTGGTGGAGCGTTGGTGGTTCAGTGAGTGTTGGTGGTTTTGTGGAGCGTTGGTGGTTCAGTGAATGTTGGTGGTTTTGTGGAGTGTTGGTGGTTCAGTGAGTGTTGGTGGTTTGAGGGAGCGTTGGTGGTTCAGTGAGTGTTGGTGATTTTAGGGGAGCGTTGGTGGTTCAGTGAGTGTTGGTGGTTTGAGGGAGTGTTGGTGGTTCAGTGAGTGTTGGTGATTTTAGGGGAGCGTTGGTGGTTCAGTGAGTGTTGGTGGTTTGGGGGAGCGTTGGTGGTTCAGTGAGTGTTGGTGATTTTAGGGGAGCGTTGGTGGTTCAGTGAGTGTTGGTGGTTTGGGGGAGCGTTGGTGGTTCAGTGAGTGTTGGTGGTTTGCGAGAGCGTTGGTGGTTCAGTGAGTGTTGGTGGTTTGGTGGAGCGTTGGTGGTTCAGTGAGTGTTGGTGGTTTGCGGGAGTGTTGGTGGTTTGGGGGAGCGTTGGTGGTTCAGTGAGTGTTGGTGGTTTGGCGGAGCGTTGGTGGTTCAGTGAGTGTTGGTGGTTTGCGGGAGTGTTGGTGGTTTGGGGGAGCGTTGGTGGTTCAGTGAGTGTTGGTGGTTTGGTGGAGCGTTGGTGATTCAGTGAGTGTTGGTGGTTTGGGGGAGCGTTGGTGGTTCAGTGAGTGTTGGTGGTTTGGGGGAGTGTTGGTGGTTCAGTGAGAGCATTTTCCATCACTGGGAGTGAGTTATTTCTGGCTTTCTAACGCTCAGTGAAACAGTGTCATTGGCCATGGACAAGTCAAGAGCACATCATCTATTTATCTGAGCTTTCCTCTAATGCAAGGCCAATGGAGCAGGGAGCAGGAAGGAGAGGGAGAGATAATTTCTGTAAAACAACAACCTAACTATAGGGATAATTTCAGTATACCAGTCTGGAAATGAGTGAATCCCCATCGATCTGCCTAAAACCCCATTCATCACATGTTCTTGTTAGTCATATCAATATGAATTCTTGCTGTGCTATAGTGGTGCAGCATTTTCCATTGTTAGTCAGCGTTGGCTGTTTTGTACTCCATCCTTCCAGGCCAGGTTTGCTGAACATTGGGGAGTCTGCTACCCAGCCCTGGTTGGCTGATACCTGGCCCAACTCCTGCTCCAATCACAACGACTGTAGCATGAACTGCTGCACTGCAGGACAGGGCAACAGTGACAGCAACCTGGCTACATACAGCCGCCCAGGTGAGTACACTACGCACTGGAACAACACACCCAAACATAAACTGTGCTAAAACATTTATCCATAGGGGTAAAGGGGCACATGCCCCCTCAGATTTGTCCTGTTAAATATATATATATATATATATATATATATATATATATATATACAGTGGGGCAAAAAAGTATTTAGTCAGCCACCAATTGTGCAAGTTCTCCCACTTAAAAAGATGAGAGAGGCCTGTAATGTTCATCATAGGTACACTTCAACTATGACAGACAAAATGAGAAAAAAAATCCAGAAAATCACATTGTAGGATTTTTAATGAATTTATTTGAAATTATGGTGGAAAATAAGTATTTGGTCAATAATAAAAGTTTATCTCAATACTTTGTTACATACCCTTTGTTGGCAATGACAGAGGTCAAACGTTTTCTGTAAGTCTTCACAAGGTTTTCACACACTGTTGCTGGTATTTTGGCCCATTCCTCCATGCAGATCTCCTCTAGAGCAGTGATGTTTTGGGGCTGTTGCTGGGCAACACGGACTTTCAACTCCCTCCAAAGATTTTCTATGGGGTTGAGATCTGGACCTTCCAGGACCTTCCAGGAGATCTGGACATTCCAGGACCTTGAAATGCTTGTTACGAAGCCACTCCTTCGTTGCCCGGGCGTTGTGTTTGGGATCATTGTCATACTGAAAGACCTAGCCACGTTTCAATGCCCTTGCTGATGGAAGGAGGTTTTCACTCAAAATCTCACGATACATGGCGCCATTCATTCTTTCCTTTACACGGAGCAGTCGTCCTGGTCCCTTTGCAGAAAAACAGCCCCAAAGCATGATGTTTCCACCCCCATGCTTCACAGTAGGTATGGTGTTCTTTGGATGCAACTCATCATTCTTTGTCCTCCAAACACGACGAGTTGAGTTTTTACCAAAAGGTTATATTTTGGTTTCATCTGACCATATGACATTCTCCCAATCTTCTTCTGGATCATCCAAATGCTCTCTAGCAAACTTCAGACGGGACTGGACATGTACTGGCTTAAGCAGGGGGACACGTCTGTCACTGCAGGATTTGAGTCCCTGGCGGCGTAGTGTGTTACTGATGGTAGGCTTTGTTACTTTGGTCCCAGCTCTCTGCAGGTCATTCACTAGGTCCCCCCGTGTGGTTCTGGGATTTTTGCTCACCGTTCTTGTGATCATTGACCCCACGGGGTGAGATCTTGCGTGGAGCCCCAGATCGAGGGAGATTATCAGTGGTTTTGTATGCCTTCCATTTCCTAATATTTGCTCCCATAGTTGATTTCTTCAAACCAATGTGGGGTGGCAGGGTAGCCTAGTGGTTAAGAGCATTGGACTAGTAACCGGAAGGTTTTTTATTTTTTTTATTTTTTTTATTTCACCTTTATTTAACCAGGTAGGCTAGTTGAGAACAAGTTCTCATTTGCAACTGCGACCTGGCCAAGATAAGGCATAGCAGTGTGAACAGACAACACAGAGTTACACATGGAGTAAACAATTAGCAAGTCAATAACACAGTAGAAAAAAGGGGAGTCTATATATACATTGTGTGCAAAAGGCATGAGAAGGTAGGCAAATAATTACAATTATGCAGATTAACACTGGAGTGATAAATGATCAGATGGTTATGTACAGGTAGAGATATTGGTGTGCAAAAGAGCAGAAAAATAAAAATAAATAAATAAAAACAGTATGGGGATGAAAATGGGTGGGCTATTTACCAATAGACTATGTACAGCTGCAGCGATCGGTTAGCTGCTCAGATAGCAGATGTTTGAAGTTGGTGAGGGAGATAAAAGTCTCCAACTTCAGCGATTTTTGCAATTCGTTCCAGTCACAGGCAGCAGAGAACTGGAACGAAAGGCGGCCAAATGAGGTGTTGGCTTTAGGGATGATCAGTGAGATACACCTGCTGGAGCGCGTGCTACGGATGGGTGTTGCCATCGTAACCAGTGAACTGAGATAAGGCGGAGCTTTACCTAGCATGGACTTGTAGATGACCTGGAGCCAGTGGGTCTGGCGACGAATATGTTGCAAGTTCAAACCCCCGAGCTGACAAGGTACAAATCTGTCGTTCTGCCCCTGAACAGGCAGTTAACCCACTGTTCCTAGGCTGTCATTGAAAATAAGAATTTGTTCTTAACTGACTTGCCTAGTTAAATAAAGGTAAAAATTAAAAACCAAGTTGCTGCAGATTCAGTCTTCCCAGCCTGGTGCAGGTCTACAATTTTGTTTCTGGTGTCCTTTGACAGCTCTTTGGTCTTGGCCATAGTGGAGTTTGGAGTGTGACTGTTTGAGGTTGTGGACAGGTGTCTTTTATACTGATAACAAGTTCAAACAGGTGCCATTAATACAGGTAACGAGTGGAGGACAGAGCCTCTTAAAGAAGAAGTTACAGGTCTGTGAGAGCCATAAATCTTGCTTGTTTGTAGGTGACCAAATACTTATTTTCCACCATAATTTGCAAATAAATTCATTAAAAATCCTACAATGTGAATTTCTGGATTTTCTTTTCTCATTTTGTCTGTCATAGTTGAAGTGTACCTATGTTGAAAATTACAGGCCTCTCTCATCTTTTTAAGTGGGAGAACTTGCAGAATTGGTGGCTGACTAAATACTTTTTTGCCCCACTGTATATATATATATATATATATATATATACAGACATATATAAATAATGATATATATGTTTTGTTTTAGTTTGTTCTGTGTAATGCTACTAGCCACTTTGCAATTTTATGAAGTTGGCTTTAGCCCAGATAGATTCCGAATCTCATAACCTGCTGCCAAGAAGAATCAGTTTGGTAGACTTCAGATAAGCAAGCAATTACTAAATGTACTGAATAAGACTCACATTCCTTTCAAGATTTTAGCAGCGATGCAGAGAAGCATATATATATATATATATATATATATATATATATATATATATATATATATATATATATATATATATATATAATTGTTTTAAAGAACTACCAGTCAGAAGGATACAGACAGCTCAAGCGGTATGATTAGATATGCAGAAAAATATACAGTGCCTTGCAAAAGTATTCGGCCCCCTTGAACTTTGCGACCTTTTGCCACATTTCAGGCTTCAAACATAAAGATATAAAACTGTCAAAATCAAACAAATCAAAAACGGAAAAATTGGGCGTGCTAAATTATTCAGCCCCTTTACTTTCAGTGCAGCAAACTCTCTCCAGAAGTTCAGTGAGGATCTCTGAATGATCCAATGTTGACCTAAATGACTAATGATGATAAATACAATCCACCTGTGTGTAATCAAGTCTCCGTATAAATGCACCTGCACTGTGATAGTCTCAGAGGTTCGTTAAAAGCGCAGAGAGCATCATGAAGAACAAGGAACACACCAGGCAGGTCCGAGATACTGTTGTGAAGAAGTTTAAAGCCGGATTTGGATACAAAAAGATTTCCCAAGCTTTAAACATCCCAAGGAGCACTGTGCAAGCGATAATATTGAAATGGAAGGAGTATCAGACCACTGCAAATCTACCAAGACCTGGCCGTCCCTCTAAACTTTCAGCTCATACAAGGAGAAGACTGATCAGAGATGCAGCCAAGAGGCCCATGATCACTCTGGATGAACTGCAGAGATCTACAGCTGAGGTGGGAGACTCTGTCCATAGGACAACAATCAGTCGTATATTGCACAAATCTGGCCTTTATGGAAGAGTGGCAAGAAGAAAGCCATTTCTTAAAGATATCCATAAAAAGTGTAGTTTAAAGTTTGCCACAAGCCACCTGGGAGACACACCAAACATGTGGAAGAAGGTGCTCTGGTCAGATGAAACCAAAATGGAACTTTTTGGCAACAATGCAAAACGTTATGTTTGGCGTAAAAGCAACACAGCTGAACACACCTTCCCCACTGTCAAACATGGTGGTGGCAGCATCATGGTTTGGGCCTGCTTTTCTTCAGCAGGGACAGGGAAGATGGTTAAAATTGATGGGAAGATGGATGGAGCCAAATACACGACCATTCTGGAAGAAAACCTGATGGAGTCTGCAAAAAACCTGAGACTGGGACGGAGATTTGTCTTCCAACAAGACAATGATCCAAAATATAAAGCAACATCTACAATGGAATGGTTCAAAAATAAACATATCCAGGTGTTAGAATGGCCAAGTCAAAGTCCAGACCTGAATCCAATCGAGAATCTGTGGAAAGAACTGAAAACTGCTGTTCACAAATGCTCTCCATCCAACCTCACTGAGCTCGAGCTGTTTTGCAAGGAGGAATGGGAAAAAATGTCAGTCTCTCGATGTGCAAAACTGATAGAGACATACCCCAAGCGACTTACAGCTGTAATCACAGCAAAAGGTGGCGCTACAAAGTATTAACTTAAGGGGGCTGAATAATTTTGCACGCCCAATTTTTCAGTTTTTGATTTGTTAAAAAAGTTTGAAATATCCAATAAATGTCGTTCCACTTCATGATTGTGTCCCACTTGTTGTTGATTCTTCACAAAAAAATACAGTTTTATATCTTTATGTTTGAAGCCTGAAATGTGGCAAAAGGTCGCAAAGTTCAAGGGGGCCGAATACTTTCGCAAGGCACTGTATATACATTTCTTCATAGCATTAAGCATAATGATTATGGTTGCAGGAAAAAGCTGTTTCAGGTGTTTGAAAAATGCTAAATTATAGTCCCCCTCTGGACCAACACCCTGCCATTCTCACGTACTTTGTGCCCCCTCAGATTTTTGGGGTACATGTGACACCCTGCTCTCAAAGCAAAGCATGGATAAGAATCATAAAAACGAGCGGACCTAGTCGGTAGAAAACAGAGAGAAGTGAAGTGAAATCCCAAATCTGGGTTAACTCCCTTGAGACTTTTCTCTCTTACCTCTCTCCTCGCGAGGTCTCTATAACAAAAAACCTTAAGGGAGGCTTAGGAGTAGAAGTATGTGTGTTTGATTTATTTCAGGTTAAAGCGGGGCGGTTTTAGGCAGGACGCTGGATGAGCCTTATGGGTTTACTCTGCTGCAAATCTAACTGCTCTGCCAAATTCCATACTGCTGTTATAGCCTGCAATGTCATTTCCACTAAGTGCTCAGTTATTTAAGAAATGTGGAGCAGTGGCAGAGATCAGGGCAGGACTGCAGACTGCAGCCAACACCGGATGTAGAGATGGAGAGATGGAGAGATAAAGGTACCTGGAAGAGTACATAGATAGAAAGGGAACGAAGGAGGAAAATGAATGATGAGGGAGGATATGTAGCATACACAGAGATAAATGGAGAGAGGAAGTAAATTGGACAGAGAAAGAGAAAGAACGAGGGAGTTGGGAGGAAAGTAAAGAGAGCAGAAGAGATGGACAGTAACGGAGGGAGGGAGGTTATGGTACACCTCCAGGTGGCCTCTCAGTCAGCAGTACTTTCTATAAACAATAGGGATTGAGTTTGGCTCTGAAGTCAAAGGGACACACACACACACGCACGCACACACACACACACACACACACACACACACACACACACACACACACACACACACACTCCCACACACACACACACACACGCACACACACGCACACACACACACAAACACACAAAAGAGCGCTAAGTACTCACACTCTACAGAGAAAGAGGGTCAACAGCTGCTAGAGGAGGGAGAAGTATGTCTCTTGGTGCAGGGTGGGGACAAAGGATTTGAGGTTATACACACATAGGTAGGACTTAACTACAAAACGTGGACCCCAGCCCTGAACCTCCCTTTGAGATACTGTAGGCTTAGAAGTTGAACTAAAGTAAAAGAGATGTGAGTATACAGTAGTCGGTTGAACAATCGTTTGGACACGCGGCAGGCGTCTCTCCAGCTGTAGCATCTGACAGATAGTACAGTAGTGTACCGTCTCCTACCCACTCATTGACTCATTTACATTGTTGGCCTCGACCGTCTCCCCAAACAGGCTTACACACAATCCTAGTGTAGCAGATGTTCTGCTGTACTAAGTGCTGTGCTTCCCCTGGGTTAAGCAAATTACTCAAGGACAAAGAAACACTGTACCCATAAAATACATACCCATCTTCTAAAGTTACCCATCACAGTCAACACAAGAAAACCTAATCCGACTTTTCATTCCGTGGTGTGTTTAACTTTTCCCTAACATTGGTTCTGATGACACTGGGAGTTTGTTTGAGAAGGGATGAAATGCTAAAAGCACTTCTCACTCACTGCATGTTCAAGACATTTAGGAGCATGCCTGGTGTTGGCTGCTTTGTGTGGCCAACCTAAACCCTGTGAAGGTTTAACCTCTTATGTTATAGGGGACGCTTGCGTCTCATTTGGTCAAAAGCCAGGGAAAATGCATCGCGTCAAATTTAAATAAAATGATATAAAAATCTAACTTTCATTAAATCACACATGTAAGATACTAAATTAAAGCTACACTCGTTGTGAATCCAGCCAACATGTCAGATTTTAAAAAGGCTTTTCGGCGAAAGCATACGAAGCTATCATCTGATGATAGCACAGCAGTAAACAAAGAGGGTAGCATATTTCAACCCTGCAGGCGCTACACAAAACGCAGAAATGAAATATAAATCATGCCTTACCTTTGACGAGCTTCTTTTTTTGGCACTCCGATTAATTCCGTCCATATATATCCAAAATGTCCATTTATTTTTGCGCTTTTGATCCAGAAAAAAACAGCTTCCAAATTGCGCAACGTCACTACAAAATATTTCAAAAGTTGCCTGTAAACTTTGCCAAAACATTTCAAACTACTTTTGTAATACAACTTTAGGTATTTTTAAACGTTAATAATCGATCAAATTGAAGACTTGTCTATCTGTGTTCAATACAGGAAGACAACAATCCAAGCTACTTTTCAAGTCTTTGCAACTCTCAACAGTGTTACGCAGTTCCTAGATGGCCTACTTCTTCATTGCACAAAGGAATAACCTCAACCAAATTCCAAAGACTGATGACATCCAGTGGAAGCGGTAGGAACTGAAAACAAGTTCCTAAGAAATAGCGTTTGCCAATGAGAAATCAATGAACAGACAGAGACCTCCAAAAAAACAATTCTGAATGGTTAGTCCTCTGGGTTTTGCCTGCTACATAAGTTCTGTTATATTCACAGACATGATTCAAACAGTTTTAGAAACTTCAGAGTGTTTTCTATCCAAATCTACTAATAACATGCATATCTTATATTCTTGGCATGAGTAGCAGGAAGTTGAAATTGGGCACGCTATTTATCCAAAAGTGAAAATGCTGCCCCCTGTACCTTAAGAAGTTAACAGGATCAGCGGCTGGGTGACAGAGCCGAGGGATACGAGTTAATGTCCCTTTATCTAACACATAGGGGCCCTTTCTACACATCTACCTCTGAAGTGCCTCAGATAACCCTCGGTTCTTGGAAATGTAAGGTTCACGTGCGCTCGGTTGTTCTACCTGTAGCCGTCCTTGATATTTACCGCAAGGCTGTCTCTCAGATCTGCTGGAGGATTTGAATATTTTATGAGCCAGAGAACATTGGATCTGTCAGTGGAGCTCTGCTCTTTGCTGCACGCTTCCTTCCAACCTTATGATACAGACATGTTCCACTGTCCTTCTCAATGAGCAAAGCCTCCTCGCCTGGCTTCTGACAGGGAGAATAGACATGACAAACACGTTGAGCTGTGGATGAGACAAAGACATTATCGAGACAGAAAGACAGAGAGAGCAGACAGTGGAAGTATAATACAGCTCCACTCACCTGAACCAGATAGGGATAGTTGACGTACATAATGAACTGTAGTTTGCACTGAAATATATACACCTGTCTAGACTGAGGGCACAGTGATCTGTTGAAAGGTACAAATGACTCGGGCTGATTTATTTCTGTGTCATTCTGAAATGTTAATCTTTTCAGCTTATTTTTTTCCGGAGTATGATGCCAGTGAATACAACTGAATACAATGCCATTTGTGCCATTCATGCACTTGGCAAACCTCTTCTTCTGAACCTAGCTATAGGAGCTAGTCCGGTCTTTGACTAAACCTTTCATCCTGCACCCGCTCCCCATGTTATCCAGCCGACTGCATCGCCAACTATAACAACCAGATGGAGAGCAAGCAGACCAACCTGATGGTGCCTGAGGGAGGAGTGTACGGAGACGTGGACCTCTCCAACAAGATCAACGAGATGAAGACCTTCAACAGCCCCAACCTGAAGGACGGACGCTTCGTTGGGCCGGGTGGACAGCCCACCCCGTACGCCACCACACAGCTCATTCAGTCTTCTATCCTGGGAAACAACATCAACACAGACAGAGGGGTAGGAGGGGGAGGGGGAGGGGGAGGGGGAGGGGAGACAAACGAGAAACACGGCTGGAAACCCAACCCTGTTCAGGGGCAGAAGCAACAGGAAATGACCTCACAGCTCCACCAATATAACATCATGGAGCAGAACAAGCTGAACAAGGGTGAGTGTGTGGTGGGAATCAGTGGAGGTTAGGAGGTCAAACCATAGCTGTCTTCCATCTTTCTTTCTTCCCTTCTTTATTTCCTGTTCTCCCTGTGGATGGGCCCACCATGCTGAAGAATGTTCCTTTTTCACTGTCTTCCCTGCTGCCCCCATTCAGTCATATGAATAGGGAGCATCATCAGTCTCCCTCTCATTGTCTACTATGCATTTTCCTAACTCCTCTTTCCTCTCTGTGTTCATTTCAAATCTCTGCACTACATTCTGGGTCAGGCCTGGGTTTCTGTCTTTACTGTCTGGGTTGTTCTTCATTGGTCAAGTCTCATAGCTACAGCTGTAAGGATTTTCTCCATGTGTCAGGTATCTGAAAGAGAGATAACCATTTATTTTGGAACTGACAGGGACTGAACTAAACTGTCGCCACCTTCTTCTTACCTGCAGAAAATAGCTGCTACTTTAGTGACACCGTTTTCAGTTTTGTCGTGGTCTCTTGTATGGAACAGAAATTGCATGTCTTCTCTCTCAACACTCTTAGGAAGACAGCATCCACCGGACTGTTTATTGAGACTGTTTCAACTTACATTTCAACTTATTAGAGGTGTATGACACACATTTTAACACATCGCTGGTTCAGATCATTATTTAGATGTGTTGCTAGATTGTTAGCTCTTATGTTAGCCTAACTGTGATCATTAGTCAGTTAAACTCAAACAGTCTCTATGGATCTTTTGATATCATAAGGTCCCCCTCTGTACTTCATTTCCATAGACTATCTATACTTTTCTAATGCGGTAATATAGTGTATGCTGCCCACCTTCCTCATGCATTACCATCCTCCTCCTCTCCCTTACCAGACCACTACAGAGGAGGGGACAGTCCCATGGCTACCACCATCCCCTATAACCAGGCCCACGAGGCCCACACCGTGGGCTCCCACAACAGCTCTGACCATGGCAGCTGCAGCACCTCCGGTGAGAGAGTGGGGAACGGGGGGGTAATCAATATCCACAGCCATATGGCTGGTGTTTTACTGCGTGGATGTTTAGTGAATCACTTTTGTTGTTGTTTCCCATCCTTATTTTCCTCAAAAGCAATACATTGTAGTGGGACTAATAATATAATGCTTTAAAATTATTATTTTGATTCATTTCCATGTCATTATCTTGAAGAGAAATTAAAATGCCTTCAGTGGAGGGAAAATGTAAAACATCCCAGGCATCAGTTTCCAGTCTGTGTGTGTTTCCAGTCAGTTTCCAGTCTGTGTGTGTTTCCAGTAAGTTTCCACTCTGTTTCCAGTCTGTGTTTGTTTCCAGTCGATGTCCGTTTCCAGTCTGTGTGTGTTTCCAGTCTGTGTCCGTTTCCAGTCTGTGTGTGTTTCCAGTCTGTGTCCATTTCCAGTCTGTGTCCGTTTCCAGTCTGTGTCCGTTTCCAGTCTGTGTGTGTTTCCAGTCAGTTTCCACTCTGTTTCCAGTCTGTGTGTGTTTCCAGTCTGTGTTCGTTTCCAGTCTGTGTCCGTTTCCAGTCTGTGTCCGTTTCCGGTCTGTGTCCGTTTCACATCTGTGTCCGTTTCCAGTCTGTGTCCGTTTCCAGTCTGTGTCCGTTTCCAGTCGGTGTGTGTTTCCAGTCTGTGTTTGTTTCCAGTCTGTGTGTGTTTCCAGTCTGTCCGTTTCCAGTCTGTGTCCGTTTCCAGCCTGTGTGTGTTTCCAGTCTGTGTTTGTTTCCAGTCGGTGTGTGTTTCCAGTCTGTGTTTGTTTCCAGTCTGTGTCAGTTTCCAGTCTGTGTCCGTTTCCAGTCTGTGTCCGTTTCCAGTCTGTGTCCGTTTCCAGTCTGTGTCCGTTTCCAGTCGGTGTGTGTTTCCAGTCTGTGTTTGTTTCCAGTCTGTGTGTGTTTCCAGTCTGTCCGTTTCCAGTCTGTGTCCGTTTCCAGCCTGTGTGTGTTTCTAGTAAGTGTTTGTTTCCAGTCTGTGTGTGTTTCCAGTCTGTGTGTTTCCAGTCTGTGTCCGTTTCCAGTCTGTGTCCGTTTCCAGTCTGTGTGTGTTTCCAGTCTGTGTTTGTTTCCAGTCTGTGTCCGTTTCCAGTCTGTGTGTGTTTCCAGTCTGTGTCCGTTTCCAGTCTGTGTGTGTTTCCAGTCTGTGTGTGTTTCCAGTCTGTGTCCGTTTCCAGTCTGTGTCCGTTTCCAGTCTGTGTTTGTTTCCAGTCTGTGTCCGTTTCCAGTCGGTGTGTGTTTCCAGTCTGTGTCCGTTTCCAGTCTGTGTCCGTTTCCGGTCTGTGTCCGTTTCCAGTCTGTGTGTTTCCAGTCTGTGTCCGTTTCCAGTCTGTGTCCGTTTCCAGTCTGTGTTTGTTTCCAGTCTGTTTGTGTTTCCAGTCTGTCCGTTTCCAGTCTTTGTCCGTTTCCAGCCTGTGTGTGTTTCCAGTCTGTGTCCGTTTCCAGTCTGTGTCCGTTTCCAGTCTGAGTCCATTTCCAGTCGGTTTGTGTTTCCAGTCTGTGTTTGTTT
The DNA here is from genome assembly GCF_013265735.2 of Oncorhynchus mykiss. Classification (NCBI taxonomy): domain Eukaryota; kingdom Metazoa; phylum Chordata; class Actinopteri; order Salmoniformes; family Salmonidae; genus Oncorhynchus; species Oncorhynchus mykiss. The sequence goes on from NC_048591.1 coordinate 33,909,394, forward strand.
CCAGTCTGTGTGTGTTTCCAGTCTGTCCGTTTCCAGTCTGTGTCCGTTTCCAGCCTGTGTGTGTTTCCAGTCTGTGTTTGTTTCCAGTCTGTGTGTATTTCCAGTCTGTGTGTTTCCAGTCTGTGTCCGTTTCCAGTCTGTGTCCGTTTCCAGTCTGTGTGTGTTTCCAGTCTGTGTTTGTTTCCAGTCTGTGTCCGTTTCCAGTCTGTGTGTGTTTCCAGTCTGTGTCCGTTTCCAGTCTGTGTGTGTTTCCAGTCTGTGTCCGTTTCCAGTCTGTGTCCGTTTCCAGTCTGTGTGTGTTTCCAGTCTGTGTGTGTTTCCAGTCTGTGTCCGTTTCCAGTCTGTGTGTGTTTCCAGTCTGTGTCCGTTTCCAGTCTGTGTGCGTTTCCAGTCTGTGTGTGTTTCCAGTCTGTGTCCATTTCCAGTCTGTGTCCGTTTCCAGTCTGTGTGTGTTTCCAGTCTGTGTTTGTTTCCAGTCTGTGTCCGTTTCCAGTCGGTGTGTGTTTCCAGTCTGTGTCCGTTTCCAGTCTGTGTCCGTTTCCGGTCTGTGTCCGTTTCCAGTCTGTGTCCGTTTCCAGTCTGTGTCCGTTTCCAGTCTGTGTTTGTTTCCAGTCTGTGTGTGTTTCCAGTCTGTGTCCGTTTCCAGTCGGTGTGTGTTTCCAGTCTGTGTCCGTTTCCAGTCTGTGTCCGTTTCCGGTCTGTGTCCGTTTCCAGTCTGTGTCCGTTTCCAGTCTGTGTTTGTTTCCAGTCTGTGTGTGTTTCCGGTCTGTGTCCGTTTCCAGTCTGTGTCCGTTTCCAGTCTGTGTCCGTTTCCGGTCTGTGTCCGTTTCCAGTGTGTGTCCGTTTCCAGTCTGTGTTTGTTTCCAGTCTTTGTCCGTTTCCAGTCTGTGTCCGTTTCCCGTCTGTGTCCGTTTCCAGTCTGTGTCCGTTTCCAGTCTGTGTGTGTTTCCAGTCTGTGTTTGTTTCCAGTCTGTGTCCGTTTCCAGTCGGTGTGTGTTTCCAGTCTGTGTCCGTTTCCAGTCTGTGTCCGTTTCCGGTCTGTGTCCGTTTCCAGTCTGTGTCCGTTTCCAGTCTGTGTTTGTTTCCAGTCTGTGTGTGTTTCCAGTCTGTCCGTTTCCAGTCTGTGTCCGTTTCCAGCCTGTGTGTGTTTCCAGTCTGTGTTTGTTTCCAGTCTGTGTGTGTTTCCAGTCTGTGTGTTTCCAGTCTGTGTCCGTTTCCAGTCTGTGTCCATTTCCAGTCTGTGTGTGTTTCCAGTCTGTCCGTTTCC
>NC_048591.1:33915660-33990660 GCF_013265735.2 Oncorhynchus mykiss
CTAAAACATGCATCCTGTACGCAACAAGGCCCTAACATGCATCCTGTATGCAACAAGGCACTCCAACATGCATCCTGTGTGCAACAAGGCTCTAACATGCATCCTGTACACAACAAGGCCCTAACATGCATCCTGTACACAACAAGGCACTACAACATGCATCCTATAGACAAGGCACTACAACATGCATCCTATAGACAAGGCACTAAAACATGCATCCCGTACACAACAAGACACTAAAATATAAATCCTGTACACAACAAGGCACTAAAACATACATCCTGTACGCAACAAGGCCCTAACATGCATCCTGTATGCAACAAGGCACTCCAACATGCATCCTGTGTGCAACAAGGCTCTAACATGCATCCTGTACACAACAAGGCCCTAACATGCATCCTGTACACAACAAGGCACTACAACATGCATCCTATAGACAAGGCACTACAACATGCATCCTATAGACAAGGCACTAAAATATAAATCCTGTACACAACAAGGCACTAAAACATACATCCTGTACACAACAAGGCACTAAAATATAAATCCTGTACACAACAAGGCACTAAAACATGCATCCTGTATGCAACAAGGCACTAAAACATGCATCCTGTACTTATCTCATCAAGTTCTATTAGTGTTTTATTTGTCAGTAATCTTTTGTCAAGATCATTGACAAAAACTTTTTTAATCTTATTTTAATCTTACTCTGCAAAACAATAAAAAGTGAATAAATCCAAGAGGGATTTGTACTGATGGTACCCATTGTACTAATGTCTGTACAAAACATTCTGTCGTGATTTATAATTGAATTTATTTCATTTATTTGGTATACCCTACATTAAGAACATGTCTCCTGCTGTTTCAGACGCCATGTAGTGAGCCCCCCTCCCCGGCCCCTCTCCCCCTCACACACCTACGGCTACATCTCCAGCCCCATGTCTCTGGACACAGATGGCATGGAGGAGGAGGAGGAGGAGATGTTGGAGGAAGAGGAGGAAGAGGAGGAAGGGGACAAGACAGACGCGGAGGTGGCCAAGGTGCACCACCACCACACCCACCCTCACCACCCTCACCACCCCCACCACCCCCAGCAGATGCACACCAGGAGGCTGCTGCTGCGGGGCCTGGAGCAGACGCCAGCCTCCAGCGTGGGGGACCTGGAGAGCTCTATGACAGGCTCCATGATCAACGGCTGGGGTTCAGCCTCCGAGGAGGACAACGCCTCATCAGGACGCTCCAGTGCCGTCAGCTCCTCAGACGGATCCTTCTTCACAGATGCCGACTTTGCCCAGGCCGTGGCGGCTGCTGCGGAGTATGCAGGCCTCAAGGTAGCCAAGTACCCCAACCCCACGCAAGGCCAGGAGGGAGGCCCCGGAGGTAAGCACATATATTGTGATGTTACTTTATCAAGAACAGTAGAAAACAAGATCATGAGCACATTAACTTTGAATCAAAATGATTCCCTTATTCTGCAAGCCCTTTGATAGGGGGAAAACCTTTTCATGGTTTCATGTGCCTTACCAAATGTGTCTTTCCCTTCAGCGCGAAAGTACCAAATGACCCCCTCAGGCCACCGTCCGGGCAGCCCCCCTTCCACAGACAGTAACATGAGCACGGCCAACATGCATAAGAGGCCTCCTAAGAAGCAGAAGCAGCACCCTGCAGCGAGCCACCCAGGGCTCCAGAGACGAGAGGCCTACGCTGAAGGTACAGTACAGAACCACACTCTGCTCATTCATCACTAAAGTACTGTATGAGGTGGAACGTCATAATGAGTACTGGAGCTGTACCATGGATCCATCTGTATTCTAGTGTTCTACTACTGTAATACCTCATAATGAGTACTGGAACTGTACCATGGATCCATCTGTAGTCTAGTGTTCTACTACTGCAATACCTCATAATGAGTACTGGAGCTGTACCATGGATCCATCTGTATTCTAGTGTCCTAATACTGTAATACCTCATAATGAGAACTGGAGCTGTACCATGGATCCATCTGTAGTCTAGTGTTCTACTACTGCAATACCTCATAATGAGTATTGAAGCTGTTCCATGGATCCATCTGTATTCTAGTCACCTAATACTGTAATAGCTCATAATGACTACTGGAGCTGTACCATGGTCCATCTGTATTCTAGTCACCTAATACTGCAATACCTCATAATGAGTACTGGAGCTGTGCCATGGATCCATCTGTATTGTAGTGTTCCACTACTGCAATACCTCATAATAAGTACTGGAGCTGTACCATTGATCCATCTGTATTCTAGTCACCTAATACTGGAATACCTCATAATGAGTATTGGAGCTGTACCATGGATCCATCTGTATTCTAGTGTTCTAATACTGTAATACCTCATAATGAGTACTGGAGCTGTACCATGGATCCATCTGTATTCTAGTGTTCTACTACTGCAATACATCATAATGAGTACTGGAACTGTACCATGGATCCATCTGTATTCTAGTCACATAATACTATAATACCTCATAATGAGTACTGGAACTGTACCATGGATCCATCTGTATTCTAGTCACCTAATACTGTAATACCTCACAATTTGTACTGGAGCTGTACCATGGATCCATCTGTATTCTAGTCACCTAATACTGTAACACCTCATAATGAGTACTGGAGCTGTACCATGGATCCATCTGTATTCTAGTGTTCTACTACTGTAATACCTCATAATGAGTACTGGAGCTGTACCATGGATCCATCTGTATTCTAGTCACCTAATACTGTAATACCTCATAATGAGTACTGGAGCTTTCCCATGGATCCATCTGTATTCTAGTGTTCCACTACTGCAATACCTCATAATGAGTACTGGAACTGTACCATGGATCCATCTGTATTCTAGTGTTCTACTACTGCAATACCTGATAATGAGTACTGGAGCTGTACCATGGATCCATCTGTATTCTAGTGTTCTAATACTGTAATACCTCATAATGAGTAATGGAGCTGTACCATGGATCCATCTGTATTCTAGTCACCTAATACTGTAATACCTCATAATCAGTACTGGAGCTGTACCATGGATCCATCTGTATTCTAGTCACCTAATACTGTAATACCTCATAATGAGTACTGAAGCTGTGCCATGGATCCATCTGTATTCTAATGTTCTACTACTGCAATGCCTCAATGAGTACTGGAGCTGTACCATGGATCCATCTGTATTCTAGTGTTTTACTACTGCAATACCTCATAATGAGTACTGGAGCTGTACCATGGATCCATCTGTATTCTAGTCACCTAATACTGTAATACCTCATAATGAGTACTGGAGCTGTACCATGGATCCATCTGTATTCTAGTGTTCTACTACTGTAATACCTCATTAATAGTACTGGAACTGTACCATGGATCCATCTATATTCTAGTGTTCTACTACTGCAATACCTCATAATGAGTACTGGAGCTGTACCATGGATCCATCTGTATTCTAGTGTTCTAATACTGTAATACCTCATAATGAGTACTGGAGCTGTACCATGGATCCATCTGTATTGTAGTGTTCTACTGCTGTAATACCTCATAATGAGTACTGGAACTGTACCATGGATCCATCTGTATTCTAGTCACATAATACTGTAATACCTCATAATGAGTACTGGAACTGTACCATGGATCCATCTGTATTCTAGTCACCTAACACTGTAATACCTCACAATGAGTACTGGAGCTGTACCATGGATCCATCTGTATTCTAGTCACCTAATACTGTAATACCTCTTAATGAGTACTGGAGCTGTACCATGGATCCATCTGTATTCTAGTCACCTAATACTGTAATACCTCATAATGAGTACTGGAGCTGTACCATTGATCCATCTATATTCTAGTCACCAAATACTGTAATACCTCATAATGAGTACTGGAGCTGTACCATGGATCCATCTGTTTTCTAGTGTTCCACTACTGCAATACCTCATAATGAGTACTGGAGCTGTATTTTGGATCCATCTGTATTACCTCATAATGAGTACTGGAGCTGTACCATGGATCCATCTGTATTTTAGATTTCTACTACTGCAATACCTCATAATGAGTACTGGAGCTGTACCATGGATCCATCTGTATTCTAGTGTTCTAATACTGTAATACCTCATAATGAGTACTGAAGCTGTTCCATGGATCCATCTGTATTCTAGTCACCTAATACTGTAATACCTCATAATGAGTACTGGAGCTGTACCATGGTCCATCTGTATTCTAGTCACCTAATACTGCAATACCTCATAATGAGTACTGAAGCTGTGCCATGGATTCATCTGTATTGTAGTGTTCCACTACTGCAATACCTCATAATAAGTACTGGAGCTGTACCATGGATCCATCTGTATTCTAGTGTTCTAATACTGTAATACCTCATAATGAGTACTGAAGCTGTTCCATGGATCCATCTGTATTCTAGTGTTCTAATACTGTAATACCTCATAATGAGTACTGAAGCTGTTCCATGGATCCATCTGTATTCTAGTCACCTAATACTGTAATACCTCATAATGAGTACTGGAGCTGTACCATGGTCCATCTGTATTCTAGTCACCTAATACTGCAATACCTCATAATGAGTACTGAAGCTGTGCCATGGATTCATCTGTATTGTAGTGTTCCACTACTGCAATACCTCATAATAAGTACTGGAGCTGTACCATGGATCCATCTGTATTCCAGTGTTCTACTACTGCAATACATCATAATGAGTACGGGAGCTGTACCATGGATCCATCTGTATTCTAGTGTTCTAATACTGTAATACCTCATAATGAGTACTGGAGCTGTACCATGGATCCATCTGTATTCTAGTCACCTAATACTGTAATACCTCATAATGAGTACTGGAGCTTTCCCATGGATCCATCTGTATTCTAGTGTTCCACTACTGCAATACCTCATAATGAGTACTGGAACTGTACCATGGATCCATCTGTATTCTAGTGTTCTACTACTGCAATACCTGATAATGAGTACTGGAGCTGTACCATGGATCCATCTGTATTCTAGTGTTCTAATACTGTAATACCTCATAATGAGTAATGGAGCTGTACCATGGATCCATCTGTATTCTAGTCACCTAATACTGTAATACCTCATAATCAGTACTGGAGCTGTACCATGGATCCATCTGTATTCTAGTCACCTAATACTGTAATACCTCATAATGAGTACTGAAGCTGTGCCATGGATCCATCTGTATTCTAATGTTCTACTACTGCAATGCCTCAATGAGTACTGGAGCTGTACCATGGATCCATCTGTATTCTAGTGTTTTACTACTGCAATACCTCATAATGAGTACTGGAGCTGTACCATGGATCCATCTGTATTCTAGTCACCTAATACTGTAATACCTCATAATGAGTACTGGAGCTGTACCATGGATCCATCTGTATTCTAGTGTTCTACTACTGTAATACCTCATTAATAGTACTGGAACTGTACCATGGATCCATCTATATTCTAGTGTTCTACTACTGCAATACCTCATAATGAGTACTGGAGCTGTACCATGGATCCATCTGTATTCTAGTGTTCTAATACTGTAATACCTCATAATGAGTACTGGAGCTGTACCATGGATCCATCTGTATTCTAGTGTTCTAATACTGTAATACCTCATAATGAGTACTGGAACTGTACCATGGATCCATCTGTATTATAGTCCCCTAATACCTCATAATGAGGACTGGAGCTGTACCATGGATCCTATCTGTATTATAGTCCCCTAATACCTCATAATGAGTACTGGAGCTGTACCATGGATCCATCTGTATTCTAGTGTTCTAATACTGTAATACCTCATAATGAGAACTGGAGCTGTGCTATGGATCCATCTGTATTCTAGTCCCCTACTACTGTAATACCTCACTACCCAGCCCCACCCATGTGATATATGATATGGTGCCTGTCTGAGACGCAGTGTCCAGGAGTGAGTGAGTGTGAGTGTGTCATAAGTCAGAGCTTTAATCATTCTCCTCTTGTGTGTGTGCATGCACGCCAAGCATCGTTTCCAATCTGCAGCTGTGCAGAGCAGACTGGGGTAGAATGGAGCGGGTCTGTTTCAGGGGACTACGGTCCAGCTCCAGCCCGTTCTGCTGCTGCTGACACTGGGATGTCTTCCTCTCCAGCTAGCCACTAATGAAATTAACCCAGGTGCTTATTGAAGTGGCCCCCTGTCCTCCACTCCAGGAGCCAGGAATAAACAAGGCCGGGACCAACTACAGAGTAACAACGCACAGCACCAGGAATATGCTTATCCTTGTCAAAGTGAAGTTTGTCAACTTTAAGGTTATTGATTGTTTAATGTGTGCCCCACGTGTTACAACAAAACTGGACGTTTTAGTTATGTACTCCTCTGGGATTTAGCTTTTGCAAATGGAATTTGTTCGTGTGTGTGTGTGTGTGTGTGTGGATAGATGTGTGTTTGTGTGTGTGTGTGTGTGTGTGCATGCGTGCATATGTGTGTGTGTTGTGAGTGTGTGAGTGTATGTGTGTGTGTGTGTGTGGAGCTGGCTCTCCTCTTACTGTGAGATGTCCTTGTGTGTTTGGAAGCGCTTGACAGGGAGATTTAATATCCAGCCCCTCTCTGAGCCAGACCAGCTATCACTGCACCAAATTCTAGCCCCTCCTCCTCTCCTCCCCTCCATCCCTCCTTCCCTCTATCCTGCCTTCCACCCCAACCCATCCCTTTGAAGTAATCTCTCCACCCCTCACTCTGCTCTCCTCCAGCTCCCTCCGTCTCCTCCCTCCTCCCTCACTTCCCCTCTTTGTTCCCTATGTGTGTCTGAGAGGAGTAAGGAGGAGAGGAGACAGACAGTTCTCCAGCCCTGGCTGTCTGTCTATCAGTCTGGTCTGGTCACGGATTGGATTTGATCTGAATGGTTTTCATCTGGAAGTTATTGCTGTGTCCTGTAGCGAGGGAGCGGGGTGAGTGACGGAGAGGTGATTGGGGTGGAGAGAGGTGATGGGGGAGGAGAGAGGTGATGGGGGAGGAGAGAGGTGATGGGGGAGGAGAGAGGTGATGGGGGAGGAGAGAGGTGATGGGGGAGGAGAGAGGTGATGGGGGAGGAGAGAGGTGATGGGGGAGGAGAGAGGTGATGGGGGAGGAGAGAGGTGATGGGGGAGGAGAGAGGTGATGGGGGAGGCGAGAGGTGATGGGGGAGGCGAGAGGTGATGGGGGAGGCGAGAGGTGATGGGGGAGGAGAGAGGTGATGGGGGAGGAGAGAGGTGATGGAGGAGGAGAGAGGTGATAAGGGAGGAGAGAGGTGATGGGGTGGAGAGAGATGATACGGGAGGAGAGAGGGTGATGGGGAGGAGAGAGGTGATGGGGGATGAGAGAGGTGATGGGGAGGAGAGAGGTGATATGGGAGGAGAGAGATGTTAGGGAAGGAGAGAGGTGATGGGGAGGAGAGAGGTGATGGTGGTGATGGGGGAGGAGAGAGGTGATAGGGGAGGAGAAAGTTGATAGGGGAGGAGAAAGTTGATGGGGAGGAGAGAGGTGATGGGGGAGGAGAGAGGTGATGATGGAGGAGAGAGGTTTTGGGGGAGGAGAGAGGTTATGGGGAGGAGAGAGGTGATGGGGAAGGAGAGAGGTGATGGGGGAGGAGAGAGGTGATGGGGGAGGAGAGAGGTGATGGGGGAGGAGAGAGGTGATAGGGGAGGAGTGAGGTGATAGGGGAAGAAAGAAATGACAGAGGAGGTGAGAGGTGATAAGAGATGAGAGAGTTAGGGTCTAGGGGCTAGGGTCTAGGAGTTAGGGTCTAAGGGCTAGGTTCTAGTAGTTAGGGTCTAAGGGCTAGGATCTAGGAGTTAGGGTCTAAGGGCTAGGATCTAGGAGTTAGGGTCTAAGGGCTAGGGTCTAGGAGATAGGGTCTAAGGGCTAGGGTATAGAAGTTAGGGTCTAAGGGCTAGGGTATAGAAGTTAGGGTCTAAGGGCTAGTCCTCTTACCAGGAAAGAACAGAGGAAGATGAAATACTGTATGTGAAGGTCCTAGTGGGAGGGGCTAGGGCTGTAGTGTACCCCCCACATATTGATATATACTGTAGTGTACCCCCCACATATTGATATATACTGTAGTGTACCCACCCCCACATATTGATATATATGGTAGTGTACCCCCTAAATATTGATATATTCTGTAGTGTACTCCCCACATGTTGCTATATACAGTAGTGTACCCCCTAAATATTGATATATTCTGTAATGTACCCCCCACATATTGATATAGACTGCAGTGTACCCCCTAAATATTGCTATATACTGTAGTGTAAATCTGTTGTTGAAAATCTGAACTGTTTGGAGTGGGCGATGTGCTATAGCTTGACAGTGCCTGGGGGAGGCGAGAGGTGATGGGGGAGGAGAGAGGTGATGGGGGAGGAGAGAGGTGATGGAGGAGGAGAGAGGTGATAAGGGAGGAGAGAGGTGATGGGGTGGAGAGAGATGATACGGGAGGAGAGAGGGTGATGGGGAGGAGAGAGGTGATGGGGGATGAGAGAGGTGATGGGGAGGAGAGAGGTGATATGGGAGGAGAGAGATGTTAGGGAAGGAGAGAGGTGATGGGGAGGAGAGAGGTGATGGTGGTGATGGGGGAGGAGAGAGGTGATAGGGGAGGAGAAAGTTGATAGGGGAGGAGAAAGTTGATGGGGAGGAGAGAGGTGATGGGGGAGGAGAGAGGTGATGATGGAGGAGAGAGGTTTTGGGGGAGGAGAGAGGTTATGGGGAGGAGAGAGGTGATGGGGAAGGAGAGAGGTGATGGGGGAGGAGAGAGGTGATGGGGGAGGAGAGAGGTGATGGGGAGGAGAGAGGTGATAGGGGAGGAGTGAGGTGATAGGGGAGGAAAGAAATGACAGAGGAGGTGAGAGGTGATAAGAGATGAGAGAGTTAGGGTCTAGGGGCTAGGGTCTAGGAGTTAGGGTCTAAGGGCTAGGTTCTAGTAGTTAGGGTCTAAGGGCTAGGATCTAGGAGTTAGGGTCTAAGGGCTAGGATCTAGGAGTTAGGGTCTAAGGGCTAGGGTCTAGGAGATAGGGTCTAAGGGCTAGGGTATAGAAGTTAGGGTCTAAGGGCTAGGGTATAGAAGTTAGGGTCTAAGGGCTAGTCCTCTTACCAGGAAAGAACAGAGGAAGATGAAATACTGTATGTGAAGGTCCTAGTGGGAGGGGCTAGGGCTGTAGTGTACCCCCCACATATTGATATATACTGTAGTGTACCCCCCACATATTGATATATACTGTAGTGTACCCACCCCCACATATTGATATATATGGTAGTGTACCCCCTAAATATTGATATATTCTGTAGTGTACTCCCCACATGTTGCTATATACAGTAGTGTACCCCCTAAATATTGATATATTCTGTAATGTACCCCCCACATATTGATATAGACTGCAGTGTACCCCCTAAATATTGCTATATACTGTAGTGTAAATCTGTTGTTGAAAATCTGAACTGTTTGGAGTGGGCGATGTGCTATAGCTTGACAGTGCCTGTGGGAAGGCTGCTGTTACACAATCTGTAATAACGCAGGTCGTTTACCAGTCTGTGCACACTCTGAGTGAAGGAGGGCAAGACACATGTTTATATATACTGTAGTGTACCCCCTAAATATTGATAAATACTGTAGTGTACCCCCTAAATATTGATATATACTGTAGTGTACCCCCTAAATACTGATATATACTGTAGTGTACCCCCTAAATATTGATATATACTGTAGTGTACCCCCCACATATTGATATATACTGTAGTGTACCCCCCACATATTGATATATACTGTAGTGTACCCCCCACATATTGATATATACTGTAGTGTACCCCCCACATATTGATATATACTGTAGTGTACCCACCCCCACATATTGATATATATGGTAGTGTACCCCCTAAATATTGATATATTCTGTAGTGTACTCCCCACATGTTGCTATATACAGTAGTGTACCCCCTAAATATTGATATATTCTGTAATGTACCCCCCACATATTGATATATACTGTACTCTTAAAAATCATACAATGTGATTTTCTAGATTTTTGTTTTAGATTCCGTCTCTCACAGTTGAAGTGTACCTATGATAAAAATGACAGACCTCTACATGCTTTGTAAGTAGGGAAACCTGCAAAATGTTTCAAATACTTGTTCTCCGCACTGTATACTGTGTGATGTTGATATAGACTGCAGTGTACCCCCCACATGTTGATAAATGCTGTAGTGTACCCCCTACATGTTGATATAGGCTGCAGTGTACCCCCCACATGTTGATAAATGCTGTAGTGTACCCCCTACATGTTGATATAGACTGCAGTGTACCCCCCACATGTTGATAAATGCTGTAGTGTACCCCCTACATGTTGATATAGGCTGTAGTGTACCCCCCACATGTTGATAAATGCTGTAGTGTACCCCCTACATGTTGGTATAGACTGCAGTGTACACCCCCCCTCCACATGTTGATATAGGCTGCAGTGTACCCCCCACATGTTGATAAATGCTGTAGTGTACCCCCTACATGTTGATATAGACTGCAGTGTACCCCCCACATGTTGATAAATGCTGTAGTGTACCCCCTACATGTTAATAAATGCTGTAGTGTACCCCCCACATGTTGATAAATGCTGTAGTGTACCCCCTACATGTTGATATAGGCTGCAGTGTACCCCCCACATGTTGATAAATGCTGTAGTGTACCCCCTACATGTTGATATAGACTGCAGTGTACCCCCCACATGTTGATAAATGCTGTAGTGTACCCCCTACATGTTGGTATAGACTGCAGTGTACACCCCCCCTCCACATGTTGATATAGGCTGCAGTGTACCCCCCACATGTTGATAAATGCTGTAGTGTACCCCCTACATGTTGATATAGGCTGCAGTGTACCCCCCACATGTTGATAAATGCTGTAGTGTACCCCCTACATGTTGATATAGACTGCAGTGTACCCCCCACATGTTGATAAATGCTGTAGTGTTCCCCCTACATGTTGATATAGGCTGTAGTGTACCCCCCACATGTTGATAAATGCTGTAGTGTACCCCCTACATGTTGGTATAGACTGCAGTGTACACCCCCCCTCCACATGTTGATATAGGCTGCAGTGTACCCCCCACATGTTGATAAATGCTGTAGTGTACCCCCTACATGTTGATATAGACTGCAGTGTACCCCCCACATGTTGATAAATGCTGTAGTGTACCCCCTACATGTTGATATAGGCTGTAGTGTACCCCCTACATGTTGATAAATGCTGTAGTGTACCCCCTACATGTTGGTATAGACTGCAGTGTACCCCCCACATGTTGATATAGACTGTAGTGTACCCCCCACATGTTGATAAATGCTGTAGTGTACCCCCCACATGTTGATATAGACTGTAGTGTACCCCCTACATGTTGGTATAGACTGCAGTGTACCCCCCACATGTTGGTATAGACTGTAGTGTACCCCCCACATGTTGATAAATGCTGTAGTGTACCCCCCACATGTTGATATAGACTGTAGTGTACCCCCTACATGTTGATAAATGCTGTAGTGTACCCCCCACATGTTGATATAGACTGTAGTGTACCCCCTACATGTTGATAAATGCTGTAGTGTACCCCCCACATGTTGATATAGACTGTAGTGTACCCCCTACATGTTGGTATAGACTGCAGTGTACCCCCCACATGTTGGTATAGACTGTAGTGTACCCCCCACATGTTGATAAATGCTGTAGTGTACCCCCCACATGTTGATATAGACTGTAGTGTACCCCCTACATGTTGATATAGACTGCAGTGTACCCCCCACATGTTGATAAATGCTGTAGTGTACCCCCTACATGTTGATATAGGCTGTAGTGTACCCCCTACATGTTGATAAATGCTGTAGTGTACCCCCTACATGTTGGTATAGACTGCAGTGTACCCCCCACATGTTGATATAGACTGTAGTGTACCCCCCACATGTTGATAAATGCTGTAGTGTACCCCCCACTTGTTGATATAGACTGTAGTGTACCCCCTACATGTTGGTATAGACTGCAGTGTACCCCCCACATGTTGGTATAGACTGTAGTGTACCCCCCACATGTTGATAAATGCTGTAGTGTACCCCCTACATGTTGATATAGGCTGTAGTGTACCCCCTACATGTTGATAAATGCTGTAGTGAACCCCCTATATGTTGGTATAGACTGCAGTGTACCCCCCCCCCCCCCCCCCCCCCCACATGTTGATATAGACTGTAGTGTACCCCCCACATGTTGATAAATGCTGTAGTGTACCCCCTACATGTTGATATAGGCTGTAGTGTACCCCCCACATGTTGATAAATGCTGTAGTGAACCCCCTATATGTTGGTATAGACTGCAGTGTACCCCCCCCCCCCCCCCCCCCCCCCCACATGTTGATATAGACTGCAGTGTACCCCCCACATGTTGGTATAGACTGTAGTGTACCCCCCACATGTTGATAAATGCTGTAGTGTACCCCCTACATGTTGATATAGGCTGTAGTGTACCCCCTACATGTTGATAAATGCTGTAGTGAACCCCCTATATGTTGGTATAGACTGCAGTGTACCCCCCCCCACATGTTGATATAGACTGTAGTGTACCCCCCACATGTTGATAAATGCTGTAGTGTACCCCCTACATGTTGATATAGGCTGTAGTGTACCCCCCACATGTTGATAAATGCTGTAGTGAACCCCCTATATGTTGGTATAGACTGCAGTGTACCCCCATGTTGATAAATGCTGTAGTGAACCCCCTATATGTTGGTATAGACTGCAGTGTACCCCCCCCCCCCCCCCCACATGTTGATATAGACTGTAGTGTACCCCCCACATGTTGATAAATGCTGTAGTGTACCCCCTACATGTTGATATAGGCTGTAGTGTACCCCCCACATGTTGATAAATGCTGTAGTGAACCCCCTATATGTTGGTATAGACTGCAGTGTACCCCCACCCCCCCCCCCCCCCCCACATGTTGATATAGACTGTAGTGTACCCCCACATATTGATAAATGCCATAATGTAACCCCACATGTTGATATAGACTGCAGAGAGAGAGAGAGAGAGAGAGAGAGAGAGAGAGAGAGAGAGAGAGAGAGAGAGAGACAGAGAGAGAGAGAGAGAGAGAGAGAGAGAGAGAGAGAGAGAGAGAGAGAGAGAGAGAGAGAGAGAGAGAGAGAGAGAGAGAGAGAGAGAGAGATATGTGGTAAGGCATTTTCGGGGACCACTTTTGGCTCGTGACCTCTACTTTCAGAACTGCTGGCTAAAAGGTATACAAAAGTAGCAGAGAATCTCTTTAACTTTTATTGTGTCAGTAAAGATGATGCAACGTGATATATAACGTCTATATTATCAGAATTCTACTTAACAACCTTTATACCTTTATTCATTGCATTATCCCTATCACATTATTACAAATATCAGAATTCTACTTAACAACCTTTATACTGTATGATTCATTGCATTATCCCTATCACATTATTACAAATATCAGAATTCTACTTAACAACCTTTATACTGTATGATTCATTGCATTATCCCTATCACATTATTACAAATATCAGAATTCTACTTAACAACCTTTATACTGTATGATTCATTGCATTATCCCTATCACATTATTACAAATATCAGAATTCTACTTAACAACCTTTATACTGTATGATTCATTGCATTATCCCTATCACATTATTACAAATATCAGAATTCTACTTAACAACCTTTATACTGTATGATTCATTGCATTATCCCTATCACATTATTACAAATATCAGAATTCTACTTAACAACCTTTATACTGTATGATTCATTGCATTATCCCTATCACATTATTACAAATATCAGAATTCTACTTAACAACCTTTATACTGTATGATTCATTGCATTATCCCTATCACATTATTACAAATATCAGAATTCCACTTAACAACCTTTATACTGTATGATTCATTGCATTATCCCTATCACATTATTACAAATATCAGAATTCCACTTAACAACCTTTATACTGTATGATTCATTGCATTATCCCTATCACATTATTACCAATATCAGAATTCTACTTAACAACCTTTATACCTTTATTCATTGCATTATCCCTATCACATTATTACAAATATCAGAATTCCACTTAACAACCTTTATACTGTATGATTCATTGCATTATCCCTATCACATTATTACAAATATCAGAATTCCACTTAACAACCTTTATACTGTATGATTCATTGCATTATCCCTATCACATTATTACAAATATCAGAATTCCACTTAACAACCTTTATACTGTATGATTCATTGCATTATCCCTATCACATTATTACAAATATCAGAATTCTACTTAACAACCTTTATACTGTATGATTCATTGCATTATCCCTATCACATTATTACAAATATCAGAATTCCACTTAACAACCTTTATACTGTATGATTCATTGCATTATCCCTATCACATTATTACAAATATCAGAATTCCACTTAACAACCTTTATACTGTATGATTCATTGCATTATCCCTATCACATTATTACAAATATCAGAATTCCACTTAACAACCTTTATACTGTATGATTCATTGCATTATCCCTATCACATTATTACAAATATCAGAATTCTACTTAACAACCTTTATACTGTATGATTCATTGCATTATCCCTATCACATTATTACCAATATCAGAATTCCACTTAACAACCTTTATACTGTATGATTCATTGCATTATCCCTATCACATTATTACAAATATCAGAATTCCACTTAACAACCTTTATACTGTATGATTCATTGCATTATCCCTATCACATTATTACAAATATCAGAATTCTACTTAACAACCTTTATACTGTATGATTCATTGCATTATCCCTATCACATTATTACAAATATCAGAATTCTACTTAACAACCTTTATACTGTATGATTCATTGCATTATCCCTATCACATTATTACAAATATCAGAATTCTACTTAACAACCTTTATACTGTATGATTCATTGCATTATCCCTATCACATTATTACAAATATCAGAATTGGTAAAAAAAAAGAAAAGGTTACGCATGCAAACATATTAATCAAGAATTAGGCAGAGTGATCATGTCAGGCGAAAATGATATCAAACTTTTTACCATTGCAACATTTGATGTACAGTCACAATCACTGTGAGTTCACAGCGTGATTGGTTATTCCCAATAATTTACAAGTTGGTCAATGATTTACAAGTTGGTCAATATCCGTCATCACTATCCTTCCTTTGCGTTACCTCAATCTGTGGTGAATAGCTGAGAAACGTTTCTGAACTGATTTTACTCCTGGCTCAGGATTTGTCTGAGCGGTGTTTGTCTGAGCACTGTCTTAACATCCTCCTAAAACCCACTCTGAGCTGGGGGTATTTGAAGTCTTATAACAGGTCTTAACAGAATTCCTAGGACCTTTTCGGAGATGCTTTGTGGATACGGGCCCTGCCATTGAAACCTGGCCTCTTTCCTCACCTCCATGTGTCCATAAATCTGCCTGGCTGTCCTCTCCTCTCCTCCTCCTCCTCCTGTAGTGGGCTATATCTCACAGACAGTGGCATTGATCAGATCCTGACGGAGGTAGCAAGCAGGGGAGAAATGAAAGAAGCTTTTCCACCCTATGATATTGACTGACCCACTGTGTATTCAGGAGGTGTGTGTGTGTTGTGCGTATGTGTGGGGGAGGGGGGATATTCAGGAAAGTGTATTAGACCTTCCTGATTTGGTCTAAGCGACACAGACAAAACACACCGGCAACCCCTTTAGCCCCCGAGTGTGTAAAAAGTTCCTACAGTGTGTGATTCAGGGATGCTGGGTGTGAGCGGTGTTGGGATGCTGGGTGTGAGTGGTGTTGGGATGCTGGGTGTGAGGGGCGTTGGGATGCTGGGTGTGAGGAGTGATGGGATGCTGGGTGTGAGCGGTGTTGGGATGCTGGGTGTGAGGGGTGTTGGGATGCTGGGTGTGAGCGGTGTTGGGATGCTGGGTGTGAGCGGTGTTGGGATGCTGGGTGCGAGCGGTGTTGGGATGCTGGGTGTGAGCGGTGTTGGGATGCTGGGTGTGAGCGGTGTTGGTATGCTGGGTGGTGAGTGGTGTTGGGATGCTGGGTGTGAGCGGTGTTGGGATGCTGGGTGTGAGCGGTGTTGGGATGCTGGGTGTGAGCGGTGTTGGGATGCTGGGTGTGAGGGGCGTTGGGATGCTGGGTGGCGAACGTTGTTGGGATGCTGGGTGCAAGCGGTGTGGTGCGAGCGGTGTTGGGATGCTGGGTGTGAGCGGTGTTGGGATGCTGGGTATGAGCGGTGTTGGGATGCTGAGTGGTGAGTGGTGTTGGGATGCTGGGTGCGAGCGGTGTTGGGATGCTGGGTGCGAGCGGTGTTGGGATGCTGGGTGGTGAGTGGTGTTGGGATGCTGGGTGTGAGCGGTGTTGGGATGCTGGGTGTGAGCGGTGTTGGGATGCTGGGTGTGAGCGGTGTTGGGATGCTGGGTGTGAGCGGTGTTGGGATGCTGAGTGTGAGCGGTGTTGGGATGCTGGGTGTGAGCGGCATTGGGATGCTGGGTGCGAGTGGTGTTGGGATGCTGGGTGTGAGCGATGTTGGGATGCTGGGTGTGAGCGGTGTTGGGATGCTGGGTGGTGAGTGGTGTTGGGATGCTGGGTGTGAGCGGTGTTGGGATGCTGGGTGTGAGCGGTGTTGGGATGCTGGGTGTGAGCGGTGTTGGGATGCTGGGTGTGAGGGGCGTTGGGATGCTGGGTGGCGAACGTTGTTGGGATGCTGGGTGCAAGCGGTGTGGTGCGAGCGGTGTTGGGATGCTGGGTGTGAGCGGTGTTGGGATGCTGGGTATGAGCGGTGTTGGGATGCTGAGTGGTGAGTGGTGTTGGGATGCTGGGTGCGAGCGGTGTTGGGATGCTGGGTGCGAGCGGTGTTGGGATGCTGGGTGGTGAGTGGTGTTGGGATGCTGGGTGTGAGCGGTGTTGGGATGCTGGGTGTGAGCGGTGTTGGGATGCTGGGTGTGAGCGGTGTTGGGATGCTGGGTGTGAGCGGTGTTGGGATGCTGAGTGTGAGCGGTGTTGGGATGCTGGGTGTGAGCGGCATTGGGATGCTGGGTGCGAGTGGTGTTGGGATGCTGGGTGTGAGCGATGTTGGGATGCTGGGTGTGAGCGGACTTGGGATGCTGGGTGTGAGCAGTGTTGGGATGCTGGGTGTGAGGGGCGTTGGGATGCTGGGTGTGAGTGGTGGAAATGGCCTGTTGCTATGTTTATTAACTTTGTAATCCTGTGTGGATTATGGACCGTGCCGGCCCACAGAGCTGAGCCATCCCTCAAATGGGCCTCTGATTAAAAGATGAAAAGATATCGATCGCAAGCGGAGCAGACAAGGCTTTTCTCAGGCAGCGTGTTTTGTTTGTGTGTGTGTGTGTCTGTAGAGGTGTGAGCGCTTAGGCAGCCCACCAGTCAGGCTCATATGAATAATGACTCAAGGACAGACAGCATTGATTCATCGACAGGGGAAATGGAGCGGGAAAGAGAGCCAGCTGCTGACCGTCACGCTCCCCTCTGCTAACCCTCTCCTCCATCTCTCTCTTCTCCATCACTCTCTCTCCTTCATCACTCTCTCTCCTCCATGTCTTTCTCCATGTCTCTCTCCTCCATCTCTCTCTCCTCCATCTCTCTTTCTCCTCTATCTCTCTCCATCTCTCTCTCTCCTCCTCTCTCTCTTCCATCTCTCTCCTCCTCTCTCTCTTCCATCTCTCTCTCTCTCTACTACATCTCTCTCTCCTCCATCTCGCTTTCTCCTCCATCTCTCTCCTCTATCTCTCTCTCTTTCCTCCATCTCTCTCTTTCTTCCATCTCTCTCTCCTCCATCTCTCTCTCCATCTCTCTCTCCTTTCTTCTCTCTTTCCCGTTTCCCCTCTCTCACTTATTCCCCTCTCTCACTTTGTCCCCTCTCTCACTTTGTCCCCCCTCTCACCTTGTCCCCTCTCTCACCTCGTCCCCTCTCTCACCTCGTCCCCTCTCTTACCTCTTCCCCTCTCTCACTTCCCCCCCTCTCTCACTTTGTCCCTTCTCTCACCTCGTCCCCTCTCTCACCTTGTCCCCTCTCTCACTTCCTCCCCTCTCTCACCTCTTTCCCTTCACTCCTCCCTCCCTCCCTTCCAAATTCCATTTCTCCCTCTCTGCCTGCCATTACCCCTTATCTTCCCACTGTTTCCCATCTGTCGTCCCAGGCTGTGTGTACACAGTACAGTCCAGAGTGCTTCTGCTTGGTCAGTATGTGTATACACAGTAGGCTCAAATGGCTAGGCTCTAATGTCTAGGCTCTAATGGGTAGGCTCTAATGGCTAGGCTCTAATGGCTAGGCTCTAATGGCTAGGCTCTAATGGGTAGGCTCTAATAGGTAGGCTCTACTGGCTCGGCTCTAATGGGTAGAGCTCTAATAGGTAGGTTCTAATGGCTAGGCTCTAATGGCTAGGCTCTAATGGCTAGGCTCTAATGGGTAGGCTCTAATGGCTAGGCTCTAATGGCTAGGCTCTAATGGGTAGGCTCTAATGGCTAGGCTCTGGCTCTAATCCAGAGCACATTGACTCATTATCTTCCATCTCACACCCTAACACACATTTTCAACTGAGTAACTAATGTCCTCCTCTTCCTTTTGTTTATCCTCCAGATCTGCCTCCTCCTCCCATCCCCCCTCCAGCGGGGCTCAAGTCCCCCACACATCCCTCCAAGACAGCCCTGGAGGCCCGGGGGATGATGTCTCCCAAGGCAGGCGAGGGCAGGGACAGGAGAGGGGACTCAGGAGGAGGGTACCGGCCGCGGGAGGGATCGGACCCCCGTACCAGCTCCTCAGAGCGCCGGGAGACCCAGGACAGACAGAAGATCCCCCGTGCAGGGAAAGGGAACAAACAGGAGGGGGGCAGCACCAAGGCACGCCAACACCCAGGTACAGAGAAGACCTAGGGACATGGAACTAGTGGCATTTAACCTAGCAGTATATTGTTCTTTCTGCTCTGTAGACATGCCGCTCTGATAGTGCAACTTTAGATTGTGAATAGCTATATGTATTGTGTTGAAGGACATAAGTTCTCAGTGTGTCCTCTCTCCTCTTTTGTCCCAGGACCAGAGGACATCCTGCCCTACAGCCGCCCCTCCTTCCCCACGGTCCACAGTCCCAGAGACAGGGACCCCAGCTCCTCCAGCTCTATGTCCTCCCGGGGCTCAGGGGGCCGGCGGAGAGGAGAGGGGGGGCCGGGGGCTCGCAGGATCCCCAACGACATGGGGGCCTTCCAGCCAGGAGACGATGACTTAGAGGTACAGTGCTTGCCGACTGGCCAACTCATAGTGTTACTGCAGATTCAGTATTGGCCGATTAGATTAAATGCTGTCTATACATTTTGATGCTTGTTGAAATGCTGTGTATATATTGTGATGCTTGTTGAAATGCTGTGTATATATTTTGATGCTTATTTAAATGCTGTGTATATATTGTGATGCTCGTTGAAATGCTGTGTATATATTGTGATGCTCATTGAAATGCTGTGTATATATTGTGATGCTCGTTGAAATGCTGTGTATATATTTTGATGCTCGTTGAAATGTCTGTTGTGTTGTCCTTCTCCTCAGATGGTGGAGACCTGAACTACTAGAAGGGATGAACAGGAAGTTGTTTCCAGAATGAAGTTTCCGAGAAGAGGAATGCCGTGATCGTTCCTCTGTCCATTTTAAATATCTCAGTATCTCACCATCATGTTTGCTGACAAATACTGTACATCAATTGTGTTTCTAAACACCTGGAAAACAGACCAATTTTTTTTCTAATTGATAATTTTCTATGTCCATTTTACAGAAGAAAAAAAATGCCAGAGGATAAAAGAGTGGTACTTGAATCCAAAGCAAGATACTCATTAGCAGATACACTATATACAGTACCAGTCAAAAGTTTGGACACACCTTCTCATTTCAGTTTTTCTTTATTTTTACTATTTTCTACATTGTAGAATAATAGTGAACACATTAAAACTATGAAATAACACTGGAATCATGTAGTAACCACAAAAGTGTTTAAAAATATCTGCATTTATTTGGGATTTTAGATTCTTCAAAGTAGCCACCCTTGCCTTGATGACAGCTTTGCACACTCTTCGCATTCTCTCAACCAGCTATCATGACCTGTAATGCATTTCAATTAACAACTGTGTCTTGTTAAAGGTCCATTTGTGGAATTTCTTTCCTTCTTAATGCATTTGAGCCAATCAGTTGTGTTGTGACAAGGTAGGGTGGTATACAGAAGATAGCCCTATTTGGTAAAATACCAAGGTCATATTATGGCAAAAACAACTCAAATAAGCAAAGAGAAATTACAGTCCATCATTACCTTAAGACATGAAAGTCAGTCAATCCGGAAAAGTGCAGTTGCAAAAACCATTATGCGGTATGATTAAACTGGCTCTCATGAGGACTGCCACAGGAAAGGAAGACCCAGAGTTACCTCTGATGCAGAAGATAAGTTCATTAGAGTTAACTGCACCTCAGATTGCAGCTCAAATAAATGCTTCAATGAGTTCAAGTAACAGACACATGTCAACATCAATGTTCAGAGGAGACTGCGTGAATCAGGGCTTCATGGGCGAATTACTACTAAAGGACTCCAATAAGAATAAGATACATGTTTGAGCTAAGAAACACAAGCAATAGACATGAGTCCAAATTAGAAATGTTTGGTCCCTACGCAGTGTCTTTGTGAGACGCAGAGTAGGTGAACGGATGATCTCTTCATGTGTGGTTCCCACCATGAAGCATGCAGGAGAAGATGTGATGGTGTAGGGGTGATTGCTGGTGACACTGTCTGTGATATATTTAGAATTCAAGGCAGACTTAACCAGCATGGCTACCAAAGCATTCTGCAGTGATACACTGTCCCATCTGGTTTGCGGTTGGTGGGACTATCATTTGTTTTTCAACAGGCCAATTACCCAACACACGTCCAGGCTGTGTAAGGGCTATTTGACCAAGAAGGAGAGCAATGGAGTGCTGCATCAGATGACCTGGCCTCCACAATCACCGACCTCAACCCAATTGAGATGGTTTGGGATGAGTTGGACCGCACAGTGAAGGAAAAGCAGCCAACAAGTGCTCAGCATATGTTGGAACTCCTTCAAGACTGTTGGAAAAGCATTCCAGGTGAAGCTGGTTCAGAGAATGCCAAGAGTGTGCAAAGCTGTCATCGAGGCAAAGGTTGGTTACTACATGATTCCATATGTTTTATTTCATAGTTTTGATGTCCTCACTATTATTTTACAATGTAGAAAATAGTAAACATAAAGAAAAACCGTTGAATGAGTAGGTGTGTCCAAACGTTTGCCTGGTACTGTAGATACAGCAGTATGTGGACACCCCTTCAACTTAGTGGTTTCCGCTATTTCAGCCACACCTGTTGCTGACAAGTGTATAAAATCAAGCACACAGCCATTCAATCTCACCAAAGAGCTCAGTGACTTTTAACGTGGCTCCGTCTTAGGATGCCACCTTTCCAACAAGTCAGTTTGTCAAATTTCTGCCCTGCTAGAGCTGCCCCGGTCAACTGTAAGTGCTGTTATTTTTAAGTGGAAACGTCTAGGGAGCAACAACGGCTCAGCCGTGAAGTGGTAGGCAACAAAAGCCCACAGAACCGCTGAAGCGTGTAGAGGGTACAAATCCTCTGTACTCGGTTGCAACATTCACTACCGAGTTCCAAACTGCCTCTGGAAGCAACGTCAGAACAAGAACTGTTCGTCGGGGGCTTCATGAAATGGGTTTCCATGGCCGAGCAGCCGCACACAAGCCTAAGATCACCATGCGCAATGCGAAGCATCGGCTGGAGTGGTTTAAAGCTTGCCGCCATTGGACTCTGGAGCAGTGGAAACGCGTTCTCTTGAGTGATGAATCACGCGTCACCATCTGGCATCGGATGCCAGGAGAACACTACCTGCACAAATGCATTGTGCCAACTGTTAAATCTGGTGGAGGAGGAATAATAGTCTGGGGCTGTTTTTCATTGTTCAGGACCCTTAGTTCCAGTCAAGGGAAACATTAACGCTACAGCATACAGTTACAATCTAGACGATTCTGTGCTTCCATCTTTGTGGCAACAGTTTAGGGAAGGCCCTTTACTGTTTCAGCATGACAATGCCCCCATGAGCAAAACGAGGTCCATACAGAAATGGTTTGACGAGATCGGTGTGGAAGAACTTGACAGGCCTGCACAGAGCCCTGACCTCAACCCCATCAAACACCTTTGGGATGAATTGGAATGCCGACTGCGAGCCAGGTCTAATCGCAGAACATCAGTGCCCGACCTCACTAATGCTCTTGTGGCTGAATGGAAGCAAGTCCCCGCAGCAATGTTCCATCATGTAGCGGAAAGCCTTCCCAGAATAGTGGAGGCTGTTATAGCATCAAACTCCATATTAATACCCATGATTTTGGAATTAGATGTTCAACGAACAGGTGTCCACGTACTTGTGATCATGTAGTGTATGTTTTATTCAAAGGCAATAGGGAGTAAAAGTGGACTCTAGGTATTGACACGATCGACTTGGCTTGCCTCTGTACGATCTGTGGGAAGCCTTGCCCATACAGCAAGGTATTACTGTAATAAAATGAGTTACAAGCAGAGGGGTGGACTGTCTTGTAAATATACCTGTACACATAATGTCCTTTTGTTAGCATCCATTGTCGTACTTCAAATTTGTCTTCCTTGTTTTATTTTGCGAATTATAATTTCATTATGCCAGTAAATATAATTATTTTATCGTTTTCCATCCATGTTGTAAATCGCTATATTATTTAGCCGCCCCAAGAAAGTGCCACTTTGGGATTGTTCTTTTTCTAATGCACTGTTATATTTTGGGGTCATTGTCAATGTTTGTTATTTGTTTTACTTTGGTTTTAAAAGCACAATCACTAAACTTTATTTCAAACCATTTTATCTATGAACCTGTCTTACTGGAGGAAAACAGGTATGACTAAAGAGTTGTTAACCCTGATGATGATGTTGGTAAAGGTGATAAGCTGTTTACGATGGCTGTGGTTTGAAAGACTCCCTGTGTCATGATTGGCTCATTTCAGATTCTGACGCTAGCTCATGTGATGACCGCCAACACAGACACAGTTATTGTGGGTCATAGCAGCAATGTAAATGTCTTTTTGAATTGACCGTAGTTCCAGTCATTGCACATTATTTCAAACGGTTACATTGTCTATTAATGCACTTAAAAGAATGTAACATACAGAAAATGGGCGACACCTTGTGAATCGGGAGAGGCCGCCATTGGACAAGAAGAATCTATTTTCCAGAGAAGGGAGTGGTTGGTGGATCCCTTCTCTGAGGAGAGAGGGTTCTGTTGTTTATTCATACGACATCTGCAAACATTTGTTTCGTAAAGCGAAAATGCAAAATAATATTTAAAAAAAAAGATGAATAAAAAATGTTCAAACTGCTAGCGCTCCCTCCTTTTCTTTCTTTTTTTATGATATCAGAAGGACATGGGATGTTCCCTAAGATGTCCTCTGGGGCTTCTCTCTCACTGAAGCTCTCCTCGCTACACTTGAAGATCAAATACAAACAGAAAGGCCTGAGCTCTGGAGTGGATGTGACGCCTGAGTCGGCCACTGCTACTGCTAACACAGGTTCTTAGCTGCACTACAGGCCAGACCACATTGAGTGGCATCATTTGAAGGCAACTTTTGTGCTGTTCATTCAGCTGTTTGGATGCAGTTTAGTTGAAGGGTAGTGAGCAGGCTGTGTTCTCTAAGGGACATGAGTGTTGTTGTTCTGCGTATTGGTTGTATCTCATTAAAAAGGCTATTACTCTATTGTTAGCCCTACATACCGAGGATTCACTAATCCCAAAATGTCATTTTTCCCCACATTATTTATCAAAAATATCCTTTAATACCTATAACAATGAGTCTCTTACTGTTGCTGTAAGTTGTTCATTCATTTGATTGTAATGTGTTTATCTTTGGGATGCAGCTGTTATAACTCAACAGGAGGCAGCAGACGCAAACATATTATTTTGATTCAACATTGTAGGATTAATTCAGTTAATACCATGAAACCCATAGTTTAGCATATTGTCCAACCTACTGTATTACCAATGAATTCAGATTTCTGACTAAAACTAAAGACACACACGTCTTTCCCAACATGGAATGTTCCAGTACACAGGAGTATTACTAAAGGTGTACAGTATAGACCAGGTAAAGCATCATAAACAAGAGACATACAATACTATTCATCAAAGTAATAGGAAAATAATATTCTGACAGATGATACTACTTTTATTGACATTTTTATCATAGGTATAATGAAAAAGCAATACCACTATAAAGCTCAATGCCACTGTAAAGCTCAATGCCACTATAAAAGTACATTGAAATCCATTAGAGACATGCTTGCCTCAAAGGCCACAATATACTGAAGGATTAGAACTCGACCCAGACAATATGCTACAATATACTGTAGGATTAGAACTCGACCCAGACAATATGCTACAATATACTGTAGGATTAGAACACCACCCAGACAATATGCTACAATATACTGTAGGGTCAGAACACCACCCAGACAATATGCTACAATATACTGTAGGGTCAGAACACCACCCAGACAATATGCTACAATATACTGTAGGGTCAGAACACCACCCAGACAATATGCTACAATATACTGTAGGATTAGAACACCACCCAGACAATATGCTACAATATACTGTAGGGTCAGAACACCACCCAGACAATATGCTACAATATACTGTAGGGTCAGAACACCACCCAGACAATATGCTACAATATACTGTAGGGTCAGAACACCACCCAGACAATATGCTACAATATACTGTAGGGTCAGAACACCACCCAGACAATATGCTAAAATGTGACCAACCGTCTTATGTAGCAACATTTGAAAATATGTTTTTTACATTGGATAAAAGTAAAGACTCAGAGCTACAAAATGGGATATCATACACTACAGTTGCGTCAATGGGAAAGTAGTTTTGCTTTGAAGTTGATAATCTTTTAGACTCACTTTTGAGAAAATGGCCTTTGAGTGTTTTGGTACCTACTGGAGAGCTCTTCTTTGTCTACACCCATTCAGCATCGTTCACACCCTTTTAAGCTTTAGCCCCACACATCTCTTTAGGTGTTGATTTGAGCGTTCTGTCCTAACAGTCAAGCACCCAAGTTACTTGCTAGCTACATCCAGACATCTAAGTGAGAGAGAACAGCTGACTGAACATTGCTCACCCTAGCAGAGCGGATTAGAGCGGATGTTTTCATGTTATCCAGAGCGTTGGTAACTGGAACTGTGCTGCTGGAAACAATTTACTTACGCTTTTTTGCCGACGTTTACTGACACCGGCCATATTCAACGGGTGTTTAGAGTTCGTAAATTCATCAGTTATTCTGCGCTTTGGCAGACTTCATGTCAAAATTAGAAATGTGTAATATCTCAAAATGTTGCTAGCTAGACTATCCAAACATCATGGTTGGACGCGTCTCCTGTCGGATGCCATGGTTGCCCTTAGTTTGAAGATTAAATCCGGAAACAGGTTTTGTTTCTATCGCATTCGAGCTACCATGCTCGAATGCAACTGATTTTCAAAACTCGGTCCTCCAGAAAGTGGAGAGCATACAAAAAATGTTACCTAGCGAGCCAGCCAGCTAACGTTAGCTAGCTAACAGTACACTTTAACTTGACATTAAGTTTATGCAGATTTACTTCGCAATACATAAAAAAAACGCTGCATTTGACAGGATTACGTAGACATTTTGACCAGCTCCAATTGACAGAAGTGTGCTATATGGCAGACCAATCCAAACTCATCTCTTGGCATGTCCAGCCCACTAATTATCTTAGCCAATCCTGGCTAGCCGGAAGGTTGCTTGCTTTTTCTGTGGCTAAACGGCTGTCCTGTGTAGTGACCCATGACATACACCTAGTTTCCTGAAATGGGTCACAAATGTCACAAACCGGCTCAAAGCCCGTAACAAAAGGGAGACAACGTGGAGATAAGGATTAACAAAATATATATTTATTAAATAAGTAACTAAGTATAATGTACAATGGTGTGTGTAATCAGTAATCAGTAGTGTAAGTGAGTGTTTTGCATGCATGAATGTGATAATGCAGGGTGTTGAAAGATGCTAAAGCAAACAACCAAAAAAACACCAAGAAACACAACACAATCTATAAAGGTGTTTGCATGGAGAGAGTCTCTTCCATGAATGTGGAAGAGGTCTATTTATCCTGGGACACACCTGGCCCAGGTGTTTCCCATGAAGCTGACGACCCTCCCAACTCCGCCCACTGGCATCCTAATAAGGAAACAAGAACAAAGAGAGAATACGGCAGACAGAGTGGGAGGGTCGTCACACAAATATGCTGCAGGATCAGAACACGAGCCAGAAAATATGTTACAGTATACATTAGCAACAGAACACCACCCAGACCTACAATATACTGTAGGATCAGAACACCACCCAGACCCACAATATACTGTAGGATCAGAACACCACCCTGAACCACAATATACTGTAGTATCAGAACACCACCCAGACCTACAATATACTGTAGTATCAGAACACCACCCAGACCTACAACATACTGTAGTATCAGAACACCACCCAGACCTACAATATACTGTAGTATCAGAACACCACCCAGACCTACAACATACTGTAGTATCAGAACACCACCCAGACCTACAATATACTGTAGGGTCAGAACACCACCCAGACCTACAATATACTGTAGGATCAGAACACCACCCAGACCTACAATATACTGTAGGATAAGAACACCACCCAGACCTACAATATACTGTAGTATCAGAACACCACCCAGACCTACAATATACTGTAGTATCAGAACACCACCCAGACCTACAATATACTGTAGGGTCAGAACACCACCCAGACCTACAATATACTGTAGTATCAGAACACCACCCAGACCTACAATATACTGTAGTATCAGAACACCACCCAGACCTACAATATACTGTAGGGTCAGAACACCACCCAGACCTACAATATACTGTAGGATCAGAACACCACCCAGACCTACAATATACTGTAGGGTCAGAACACCACCCAGACCTACAATATACTGTAGTATCAGAACACCACCCAGACCTACAATATACTGTAGGGTCAGAACACCACCCAGACCTACAATATACTGTAGTATCAGAACACCACCCAGACCTACAATATACTGTAGGGTCAGAACACCACCCAGACCTACAATATACTGTAGTATCAGAACACCACCCAGACCTACAATATACTGTAGGGTCAGAACACCACCCAGACCTACAATATACTGTAGGATCAGAACACCACCCAGACAATATGCTACTGTGAAAGTGAAACTATTAAAAACAGAGCTAAAAAATGTCATTTTCTTACAACACAATAATACAAATATATGCCAATTCCATGAGTCCATTCCATTATTTGTGATATCACTTTCCTCATGACATATAATAAATAAACATATAGTGAGCCATAGATAATATCTAAAACTAATAACGAGGAGAAGATGGCCAATATTGACAAGTTTACAGTGTTTTCACTTAGGCATATTGTAGGTCTGGGTGGTGTTCTATTACTTTCACGAAGTTGTGTAATTAGTACCTACCTACAGTACTAGCCTTCCCATTGAGTCTCACTGATCTCATCTCCCATCACACGCTTTAGCACTCTGGTCTCATAGAGAATACGTAACATAGTAAAAACTAAACAAAAACATCAAATCTCATCAAGGACAACTTTAGCTAATTAGCTACTTGATTTTTTTTTAAATAGTGTAGGTTTTTCAAACTCATAACATATTGTACATTTTGCTAATTCGTAACATACTGTGCATTTTGATAATTCGTAACATATTGTACATTTTGCTAATTCGTAACTTATTGAATGCCTTGCTAATTCGTAACATATTGTATGCCTTGCTAATTCATAACATATTGTATGCCCTGCTAATTCGTAACATATTGTATGCCCTGCTAATTCATAACATATTGTATGCCCTGCTAATTCATAACATATTGTATGCCCTGCTAATTCGTAGCATATTGTATGCCCTGCTAATTCGTAACATATTGCATGCCTTGCTAATTCGTAACATATTGTACATTTTGCTAATTCGTAACATATTGTATGCCTTGTTAATTCGTAAAATATTGTATGCCTTGCTAATTCGTGACATATTGTATGCCTTGCTAATTCATAACATATTGTACATTTTGCTAATTCGTAACATATTGTATGCCTTGCTAATTCATAACATATTGTATGCCTTGCTAATTCATAACATATTGTATGCCTTGCCAATTCGTAACATATTGTATGCCTTGCTAATTCATAACATATTGTACATTTTGCTAATTCATAACATATTGTATGCCTTGCTAATTCATAACATATTGTATGCCTTGCTAATTCGTAACATATTGTATGCCTTGCTAATTCATAACATATTGTATGCCTTGCTAATTCGTAACATATTGTATGCCTTGCTAATTCATAACATATTGTACATTTTGCTAATTCGTAACATATTGTATGCCTTGCTAATTCGTAACATATTGTATGCCTTGCTAATTCATAACATATTGTATGCCTTGCTAATTCGTAACATATTGTATGCCTTGCTAATTCATAACATATTGTATGCCTTGCTAATTCATAACATATTGTATGCCTTGCTAATTCGTAACATATTGTACATTTTGCTAATTCGTAACATATTGTATGCCTTGCTAATTCGTAACATATTGTATGCCTTGCTAATTCATAACATATTGTATGCCTTGCTAATTCATAACATATTGTATGCCCTGCTAATTCATAACATATTGTATGCCCTGCTAATTCGTAGCATATTGTATGCCTTGCTAATTCATAACATATTGTATGCCTTGCTAATTCATAACATATTGTACATTTTGCTAATTCGTAACATATTGTACATCTTGCTAATTCGTAACATATTGTATGCCTTGCTAATTCATAACATATTGTATGCCCTGCTAATTCATAACATATTGTACATTTTGCTAATTCGTAACATATTGTATGTCCTGCTAATTCATAACATATTGTATACCCTGCTAATTCATAACATATTGTATGCCCTGCTAATTCGTAACATATTGTACATTTTGCTAATTCATAACATATTGTATGCCCTGCTAATTCATAACATATTGTATGCCTTGCTAATTCGTAACATATTGTATGCCCTGCTAATTCATAACATATTGTACATTTTGCTAATTCGTAACATATTGTATGCCCTGCTAATTCATAACATATTGTACATTTTGCTAATTCATAACATATTGTACATTTTGCTAATTCATAACATATTGTATGCCTTGCTAATTCATAACATAATGTATGCCTTGCTAATTCGTAACATATTGTATGCCTTGCTAATTCATAACATATTGTATGCCTTGCTAATTCATAACATATTGTACATCTTGCTAATTCGTAACATATTGTATGCCTTGCTAATTCATAACATATTGTACATTTTGCTAATTCGTAACATATTGTATGCCCTGCTAATTCATAACATATTGTATGCCTTGCTAATTCATAACATATTGTATGCCTTGCTAATTCGTAACATATTGTACATTTTGCTAATTCATAACATATTGTATGCCTTGCTAATTCATAACATATTGTATGCCTTGCTAATTCGTAACATATTGTACATTTTGCTAATTCATAACATATTGTATGCCCTGCTAATTCATAACATATTGTATGCCTTGCTAATTCGAAACATATTGTATGCCCTGCTAATTCATAACATATTGTATGCCTTGCTAATTCATAACATATTGTATGCCCTGCTAGTTCATAACATATTGTATGCCCTGCTAATTCGTAAGATATTGTATGCACTGCTAATTCGTAACATATTGGATGCCTTGCTAATTCATAACATATTGTAAATTTTGCTAATTCGTAACATATTGTATGCCCTGCTAATTCATAACATATTGTATGCCTTGCTAATTCGTAACATATTGTACATTTTGCTCATTCATAACATATTGTATGCCTTGCTAATTCCTAACATATTGTATGCCTTGCTAATTCGAAACATATTGTATGCCCTGCTAATTTGTAACATATTGTATGCCTTGCTAATTCATAACATATTGTACATTTTGCTAATTCGTAACATATTGTATGCCTTGCTAATTCATAACATATTGTATGCCTTGCTAATTCATAACATATTGTATGCCTTGCTAATTCATAACATATTGTATGCCCTGATAATTCATAACATATTGTACATTTTGCTAATTCATAACATATTGTATGCCCTGCTAATTCATAACATATCGTATGCCCTGCTAATTCGTAACATATTGTACATTTTGCTAATTCGTAACA
Source organism: Oncorhynchus mykiss (assembly GCF_013265735.2). Classification (NCBI taxonomy): domain Eukaryota; kingdom Metazoa; phylum Chordata; class Actinopteri; order Salmoniformes; family Salmonidae; genus Oncorhynchus; species Oncorhynchus mykiss. The sequence goes on from NC_048591.1 coordinate 33,946,158, forward strand.
TATTGTACATTTTGCTAATTCATAACATATTGTATGCCTTGCTAATTCGTAACATATTGTATGCCCTGCTAATTCGTAACATATTGTACATTTTGCTAATTCGTAACATATTGTATGCCCTGCTAATTCATAACATATCGTATGCCCTGCTAATTCGTAACATATTGTACATTTTGCTAATTCGTAACATATTGTATGCCCTGATAATTCATAACATATTGTACATTTTGCTAATTCATAACATATTGTATGCCCTGCTAATTCGTAACATATTGTATGCCCTGCTAATTCGTAACATATTGTACATTTTGCTAATTCGTAACATATTGTATGCCCTGCTAATTAGTAACATATTGTACATTTTGCTAATTCGTAACATATTGTACATTTTGCTAATTCGTAACATATTGTATGCCCTGATAATTCATAACATATTGTACATTTTGCTAATTCATAACATATTGTATGCCCTGCTAATTCGTAACATATTGTATGCCCTGCTAATTCGTAACATATTGTACATTTTGCTAATTCGTAACATATTGTATGCCCTGCTAATTAGTAACATATTGTACATTTTGCTAATTCGTAACATATTGTACATTTTGCTAATTCATAACATATTGTATGCCTTGCTAATTCGTAACATATTGTATGCCCTGCTAATTCGTAACTTATTGTACATTTTGCTAATTCGTAACATATTGTATGCCCTGCTAATTCGTAACATATTGTACATTTTGCTAATTCGTAACATATTGTATGCCCTGCTAATTCGTAACATATTGTAAATTTTGCTAATTCATAACATATTGTATGCCTTGCTAATTCGTAACATATTGTACATTTTGCTAATTCGTAACATATTGTATGCCCTGCTAATTCGTAACATATTGTACATTTTGCTAATTCCTAACATGTTGTATGCCCTGCTAATTAGTAACATATTGTACATTTTGCTAATTCGGAACTTATTGTATGCCCTGCTAATTCATAACGTATTGTATGCCTTGCTAATTCATAACATATTGTATGCCCTGCTAATTCGTAACATATTGTATGCCTTGCTAATTCATAACATATTGTATGCCCTGCTAATTCATAACATATTGTATGCCTTGCTAATTCATAACATATTGTATGCCCCGCTAATTCGTAACATATTGTATGCCCCGCTAATTCATAACATATTGTATGCCCTGCTAATTCGTAACATATTGTATGCCTTGCTAATTCATAACATATTGTATGCCCTGCTAATTCATAACATATTGTATGCCCTGCTAATTCATAACATATTGTATGCCTTGCTAATTCATAACATATTGTATGCCCCGCTAATTCGTAACATATTGTATGCCCTGCTAATTCATAACATATTGTATGCCCCGCTAATTCATAACATATTGTATGCCCTGCTAATTCGTAACATATTGTATGCCTTGCTAATTCATAACATATTGTACATTTTGCTAATTCATAACATATTGTATGCCCTGCTAATTCGTAACATATTGTATGCCCTGCTAATTCATAACATATTGTATGCCTTGCTAATTCATAACATATTGTACATTTTGCTAATTCATAACATATTGTATGCCCTGATAATTCATAACATATTGTACATTTTGCTAATTCATAACATATTGTATGCCCTGATAATTCATAACATATTGTACATTTTGCTAATTCGTAACATATTGTATGCCCTGCTAATTCATAACATATTGTATGCCTTGCTAATTCATAACATATTGTATGCCTTGCTAATTCGTAACATATTGTACATTTTGCTAATTCATAACATATTGTATGCCCTGCTAATTCATAACATATTGTATGCCTTGCTAATTCGTAACATATTGTACATTTTACTCATTTATAACATATTGTATGCCTTGCTAATTCGTAACATATTGTATGCCCTGCTAATTCATAACATATTGTATGCCCTGCTAATTCGTAACATATTGTATGCCCTGCTAATTCATAACATATTGTATGCCCCGCTAATTCATAACATATTGTATGCCCTGCTAATTCGTAACATATTGTATGCCTTGCTAATTCATAACATATTGTACATTTTGCTAATTCGTAACATATTGTATGCCCTGCTAATTCATAACATATTGTATGCCTTGCTAATTCATAACATATTGTATGCCTTGCTAATTCGTAACATATTGTACATTTTGCTAATTCATAACATATTGTATGCCTTGCTAATTCATAACATATTGTATGCCTTGCTAATTCGTAACATATTGTACATTTTGCTAATTCATAACATATTGTATGCCCTGCTAATTCATAACATATTGTATGCCTTGCTAATTCGAAACATATTGTATGCCCTGCTAATTCATAACATATTGTATGCCTTGCTAATTCATAACATATTGTATGCCCTGCTAGTTCATAACATATTGTATGCCCTGCTAATTCGTAAGATATTGTATGCACTGCTAATTCGTAACATATTGGATGCCTTGCTAATTCATAACATATTGTAAATTTTGCTAATTCGTAACATATTGTATGCCCTGCTAATTCATAACATATTGTATGCCTTGCTAATTCGTAACATATTGTACATTTTGCTCATTCATAACATATTGTATGCCTTGCTAATTCCTAACATATTGTATGCCTTGCTAATTCGAAACATATTGTATGCCCTGCTAATTCATAACATATTGTATGCCTTGCTAATTCATAACATATTGTATGCCCTGCTAATTCATAAAATATTGTATGCCCTGCTAATTCGTAAGATATTGTATGCCCTGCTAATTCGTAACATATTGGATGCCTTGCTAATTCATAACATATTGTACATTTTGCTAATTCGTAACATATTGTATGCCTTGCTAATTCATAACATATTGTACATTTTGCTAATTCGTAACATATTGTATGCCCTGCTAATTTGTAACATATTGTATGCCTTGCTAATTCATAACATATTGTACATTTTGCTAATTCGTAACATATTGTATGCCTTGCTAATTTGTAACATATTGTATGCCCTGATAATTCATAACATATTGTACATTTTGCTAATTCATAACATATTGTATGCCCTGCTAATTCATAACATATCGTATGCCCTGCTAATTCGTAACATATTGTACATTTTGCTAATTCGTAACATATTGTACATTTTGCTAATTCATAACATATTGTATGCCCTGCTAATTCATAACATATCGTATGCCCTGCTAATTCGTAACATATTGTACATTTTGCTAATTCGTAACATATTGTACATTTTGCTAATTCATAACATATTGTATGCCTTGCTAATTCGTAACATATTGTATGCCCTGCTAATTCGTAACATATTGTACATTTTGCTAATTCGTAACATATTGTATGCCCTGATAATTCATAACATATTGTACATTTTGCTAATTCATAACATATTGTATGCCTTGCTAATTCGTAACATATTGTATGCCCTGCTAATTCGTAACATATTGTACATTTTGCTAATTCGTAACATATTGTATGCCCTGCTAATTAGTAACATATTGTACATTTTGCTAATTCGTAACATATTGTACATTTTGCTAATTCATAACATATTGTATGCCTTGCTAATTCGTAACATATTGTATGCCCTGCTAATTCGTAACTTATTGTACATTTTGCTAATTCGTAACATATTGTATGCCCTGCTAATTCGTAACATATTGTACATTTTGCTAATTCGTAACATATTGTATGCCCTGCTAATTCGTAACATATTGTAAATTTTGCTAATTCATAACATATTGTATGCCTTGCTAATTCGTAACATATTGTACATTTTGCTAATTCGTAACATATTGTATGCCCTGCTAATTCGTAACATATTGTACATTTTGCTAATTCCTAACATATTGTATGCCCTGCTAATTAGTAACATATTGTACATTTTGCTAATTCGGAACTTATTGTATGCCCTGCTAATTCATAACATATTGTATGCCTTGCTAATTCATAACATATTGTATGCCCTGCTAATTCGTAACATATTGTATGCCTTGCTAATTCATAACATATTGTATGCCCTGCTAATTCATAACATATTGTATGCCTTGCTAATTCATAACATATTGTATGCCCCGCTAATTCGTAACATATTGTATGCCCCGCTAATTCATAACATATTGTATGCCCTGCTAATTCGTAACATATTGTATGCCTTGCTAATTCATAACATATTGTATGCCCTGCTAATTCATAACATATTGTATGCCCTGCTAATTCATAACATATTGTATGCCTTGCTAATTCATAACATATTGTATGCCCCGCTAATTCGTAACATATTGTATGCCCTGCTAATTCATAACATATTGTATGCCCCGCTAATTCATAACATATTGTATGCCCTGCTAATTCATAACATATTGTATGCCTTGCTAATTCATAACATATTGTATGCCCCGCTAATTCGTAACATATTGTATGCCCTGCTAATTCATAACATATTGTATGCCCCGCTAATTCATAACATATTGTATGCCCTGCTAGTTCGTAACATATTGTATGCCTTGCTAATTCATAACATATTGTACATTTTGCTAATTCATAACATATTGTATGCCCTGCTAATTCGTAACATATTGTATGCCCTGCTAATTCATAACATATTGTATGCCTTGCTAATTCATAACATATTGTATGCCCTGATAATTCATAACATATTGTACATTTTGCTAATTCATAACATATTGTATGCCCTGATAATTCATAACATATTGTACATTTTGCTAATTCGTAACATATTGTATGCCCTGCTAATTCATAACATATTGTATGCCTTGCTAATTCATAACATATTGTATGCCTTGCTAATTCGTAACATATTGTACATTTTGCTAATTCATAACATATTGTATGCCCTGCTAATTCATAACATATTGTATGCCTTGCTAATTCGTAACATATTGTACATTTTACTCATTTATAACATATTGTATGCCTTGCTAATTCGTAACATATTGTATGCCCTGCTAATTCATAACATATTGTATGCCCTGCTAATTCGTAACATATTGTATGCCCTGCTAATTCATAACATATTGTATGCCCCGCTAATTCATAACATATTGTATGCCCTGCTAATTCGTAACATATTGTATGCCTTGCTAATTCATAACATATTGTACATTTTGCTAATTCGTAACATATTGTATGCCCTGCTAATTCATAACATATTGTATGCCTTGCTAATTCATAACATATTGTATGCCTTGCTAATTCGTAACATATTGTACATTTTGCTAATTCATAACATATTGTATGCCTTGCTAATTCATAACATATTGTATGCCTTGCTAATTCGTAACATATTGTACATTTTGCTAATTCATAACATATTGTATGCCCTGCTAATTCATAACATATTGTATGCCTTGCTAATTCGAAACATATTGTATGCCCTGCTAATTCATAACATATTGTATGCCTTGCTAATTCATAACATATTGTATGCCCTGCTAGTTCATAACATATTGTATGCCCTGCTAATTCGTAAGATATTGTATGCACTGCTAATTCGTAACATATTGGATGCCTTGCTAATTCATAACATATTGTAAATTTTGCTAATTCGTAACATATTGTATGCCCTGCTAATTCATAACATATTGTATGCCTTGCTAATTCGTAACATATTGTACATTTTGCTCATTCATAACATATTGTATGCCTTGCTAATTCCTAACATATTGTATGCCTTGCTAATTCGAAACATATTGTATGCCCTGCTAATTCATAACATATTGTATGCCTTGCTAATTCATAACATATTGTATGCCCTGCTAATTCATAAAATATTGTATGCCCTGCTAATTCGTAAGATATTGTATGCCCTGCTAATTCGTAACATATTGGATGCCTTGCTAATTCATAACATATTGTACATTTTGCTAATTCGTAACATATTGTATGCCTTGCTAATTCATAACATATTGTACATTTTGCTAATTCGTAACATATTGTATGCCCTGCTAATTTGTAACATATTGTATGCCTTGCTAATTCATAACATATTGTACATTTTGCTAATTCGTAACATATTGTATGCCTTGCTAATTTGTAACATATTGTATGCCCTGATAATTCATAACATATTGTACATTTTGCTAATTCATAACATATTGTATGCCCTGCTAATTCATAACATATCGTATGCCCTGCTAATTCGTAACATATTGTACATTTTGCTAATTCGTAACATATTGTACATTTTGCTAATTCATAACATATTGTATGCCCTGCTAATTCATAACATATCGTATGCCCTGCTAATTCGTAACATATTGTACATTTTGCTAATTCGTAACATATTGTACATTTTGCTAATTCATAACATATTGTATGCCTTGCTAATTCGTAACATATTGTATGCCCTGCTAATTCGTAACATATTGTACATTTTGCTAATTCGTAACATATTGTATGCCCTGATAATTCATAACATATTGTACATTTTGCTAATTCATAACATATTGTATGCCCTGCTAATTCGTAACATATTGTATGCCCTGCTAATTCGTAACATATTGTACATTTTGCTAATTCGTAACATATTGTATGCCCTGCTAATTAGTAACATATTGTACATTTTGCTAATTCGTAACATATTGTACATTTTGCTAATTCATAACATATTGTATGCCTTGCTAATTCGTAACATATTGTATGCCCTGCTAATTCGTAACTTATTGTACATTTTGCTAATTCGTAACATATTGTATGCCCTGCTAATTCGTAACATATTGTACATTTTGCTAATTCGTAACATATTGTATGCCCTGCTAATTCGTAACATATTGTAAATTTTGCTAATTCATAACATATTGTATGCCTTGCTAATTCGTAACATATTGTACATTTTGCTAATTCGTAACATATTGTATGCCCTGCTAATTCGTAACATATTGTACATTTTGCTAATTCCTAACATATTGTATGCCCTGCTAATTAGTAACATATTGTACATTTTGCTAATTCGGAACTTATTGTATGCCCTGCTAATTCATAACATATTGTATGCCTTGCTAATTCATAACATATTGTATGCCCTGCTAATTCGTAACATATTGTATGCCTTGCTAATTCATAACATATTGTATGCCCTGCTAATTCATAACATATTGTATGCCTTGCTAATTCATAACATATTGTATGCCCCGCTAATTCGTAACATATTGTATGCCCCGCTAATTCATAACATATTGTATGCCCTGCTAATTCGTAACATATTGTATGCCTTGCTAATTCATAACATATTGTATGCCCTGCTAATTCATAACATATTGTATGCCCTGCTAATTCATAACATATTGTATGCCTTGCTAATTCATAACATATTGTATGCCCCGCTAATTCGTAACATATTGTATGCCCTGCTAATTCATAACATATTGTATGCCCCGCTAATTCATAACATATTGTATGCCCTGCTAATTCGTAACATATTGTACATTTTGCTAATTCATAACATATTGTATGCCCTGCTAATTCGTAACATATTGTATGCCCTGCTAATTCATAACATATTGTATGCCTTGCTAATTCATAACATATTGTACATTTTGCTAATTCATAACATATTGTATGCCCCGCTAATTCATAACATATTGTATGCCCTGCTAATTCGTAACATATTGTACATTTTGCTAATTCATAACATATTGTATGCCCTGCTAATTCGTAACATATTGTATGCCCTGCTAATTCATAACATATTGTATGCCTTGCTAATTCATAACATATTGTACATTTTGCTAATTCATAACATATTGTATGCCCTGATAATTCATAACATATTGTACATTTTGCTAATTCGTAACATATTGTATGCCCTGCTAATTCATAACATATTGTATGCCTTGCTAATTCATAACATATTGTATGCCTTGCTAATTCGTAACATATTGTACATTTTGCTAATTCATAACATATTGTATGCCCTGCTAATTCATAACATATTGTATGCCTTGCTAATTCGTAACATATTGTACATTTTACTCATTTATAACATATTGTATGCCTTGCTAATTCGTAACATATTGTATGCCCTGCTAATTCATAACATATTGTATGCCTTGCTAATTCGTAACATATTGTACATTTTGCTAATTCATAACATATTGTATGCCCTGCTAATTCATAACATATTGTATGCCTTGCTAATTCGTAACATATTGTACATTTTACTCATTCATAACATATTGTATGCCTTGCTAATTCGTAACATATTGTATGCCCTGCTAATTCGTAACATATTGTACATTTTGCTCATTCATAACATATTGTATGCCTTGCTAATTCATAACATATTGTATGCCTTGCTAATTCGAAACATATTGTATGCCCTGCTAATTCATAACATATTGTATGCCTTGCTAATTCATAACATATTGTATGCCCTGCTAATTCATAACATATTGTATGCCCTGCTAATTCGTAACATATTGGATGCCTTGCTAATTCAAAACATATTGTAAATTTTGCTAATTCGTAACATATTGTATGCCTTGCTAATTCATAACATATTGTACATTTTGCTAATTCGTAACATATTGTATGCCTTGCTAATTCATAGCATATTGTACATTTTGCTAATTCGTAACATATTGTATGCCTTGCTAATTCATAACATATTGTATGCCTTGCTAATTCATAACATATTGTATGCCTTGCTAATTCGTAACATATTGTACATTTTACTCATTCATAACATATTGTATGCCTTGCTAATTCGTAACATATTGTATACCCTGCTAATTCATAACATATTGTATGCCTTGCTAATTCATAACATATTGTATGCCTTGCTAATTCATAACATATTGTATGCCTTGCTAATTCGTAACATATTGTACATTTTGCTAATTCATAACATATTGTATGCCCTGCTAATTCATAACATATTGTATGCCTTGCTAATTCGTAACATATTGTACATTTTGCTCATTCATAACATATTGTATGCCTTGCTAATTCATAACATATTGTATGCCTTGCTAATTCGAAACATATTGTATGCCCTGCTAATTCATAACATATTGTATGCCTTGCTAATTCATAACATATTGTATGCCCTGCTAATTCATAACATATTGTATGCCCTGCTAATTCGTAACATATTGGATGCCTTGCTAATTCATAACATATTGTAAATTTTGCTAATTCGTAACATATTGTATGCCTTGCTAATTCATAACATATTGTACATTTTGCTAATTCGTAACATATTGTATGCCTTGCTAATTCATAACATATTGTACATTTTGCTAATTCGTAACATATTGTATGCCTTGCTAATTCATAACATATTGTATGCCTTGCTAATTCATAACATATTGTACATTTTGCTAATTCGTAACATATTGTATGCCTTGCTAATTCATAACATATTGTATGCCTTGCTAATTCATAACATATTGTATGCCTTGCTAATTCATAACATATTGTATGCCCTGCTAATTCATAACATATTGTACATTTTGCTAATTCGTAACATATTGTATGCCTTGCTAATTCATAACATATTGTATGCCTTGCTAATTCGTAACATATTGTATGCCTTGCTAATTCATAACATATTGTACATTTTGCTAATTCATAACATATTGTATGCCCTGCTAATTCGTAACATATTGTACATTTTGCTAATTCGTAACATATTGTACATTTTGCTAATTCATAACATATTGTATGCCTTGCTAATTCGTAACATATTGTATGCCCTGCTAATTCGTAACATATTGTACATTTTGCTAATTCATAACATATTGTATGCCCTGCTAATTCATAACATATCGTATGCCCTGCTAATTCGTAACATATTGTACATTTTGCTAATTCATAACATATTGTACATTTTGCTAATTCATAACATATTGTATGCCTTGCTAATTCGTAACATATTGTACATTTTGCTAATTCGGAACTTATTGTATGCCCTGCTAATTCATAACATATTGTATGCCTTGCTAATTCATAACATATTGTATGCCTTGCTAATTCATAACATATTGTATGCCTTGCTAATTTATAACATATTGTACATTTTGCTAATTCATAACATATTGTATGCCCTGCTAATTCGTAACATATTGTATGCCCTGCTAATTCATAACATATTGTATGCCCTGCTAATTCATTACATATTGTATGCCCTGCTAATTCATAACATATTGTATGCCCTGATAATTCATAACATATTGTACATTTTGCTAATTCATAACATATTGTATGCCCTGCTAATTCATAACATATTGTATGCCTTGCTAATTCATAACATATTGTACATTTTGCTAATTCATAACATATTGTATGCCCTGCTAATTCGTAACATATTGTATGCCCTGCTAATTCATAACATATTGTATGCCCTGCTAATTCATAACATATTGTATGCCTTGCTAATTCATAACATATTGTATGCCTTGCTAATTCATAACATATTGTATGCCTTGCTAATTCATAACATATTGTATGCCTTGCTAATTCATAACATATTGTATGCCTTGCTAATTCATAACATATTGTATGCCTTGCTAATTCGTAACATATTGTATGCCTTGCTAATTCATAACATATTGTACATTTTGCTAATTCGTAACATATTGTATGCCCTGCTAATTCGTAACATATTGTACATTTTGCTAATTCGTAACATATTGTATGCCCTGCTAATTCGTAACATATTGTACATTTTGCTAATTCGTAACATATTGTACATTTTGCTAATTCATAACATATTGTATGCCTTGCTAATTCTTAACATATTGTATGCCCTGCTAATTCGTAACATATTGTACATTTTGCTAATTCGTAACATATTGTATGCCCTGCTAATTCGTAACATATTGTACATTTTGCTAATTCGTAACATATTGTATGCCTTGCTAATTCATAACATATTGTACATTTTGCTAATTCGTAACATATTGTATGCCCTGCTAATTCGTAACATATTGTACATTTTGCTAATTCGTAACATATTGCATGCCTTGCTAATTCGTAACATATTGTACATTTTGCTAATTCGTAACATATTGTATGCCTTGCTAATTCGTAACATATTGTATGCCTTGCTAATTCGTAACATATTGTAAATTTTGCTAATTCATAACATATTGTATGCCCTGCTAATTCATAACATATTGTATGCCCTGCTAATTCGTAACATATTGTACATTTTGCTAATTCATAACATATTGTATGCCCTGCTAATTCGTAACATATTGTACATTTTGCTAATTCGTAACATATTGTACATTTTGCTAATTCATAACATATTGTATGCCTTGCTAATTCTTAACATATTGTATGCCCTGCTAATTCGTAACATATTGTACATTTTGCTAATTCGTAACATATTGTATGCCCTGCTAATTCGTAACATATTGTACATTTTGCTAATTCGTAACATATTGTATGCCTTGCTAATTCATAACATATTGTACATTTTGCTAATTCGTAACATATTGTATGCCCTGCTAATTCGTAACATATTGTACATTTTGCTAATTCGTAACATATTGCATGCCTTGCTAATTCGTAACATATTGTACATTTTGCTAATTCGTAACATATTGTATGCCTTGCTAATTCGTAACATATTGTATGCCTTGCTAATTCGTAACATATTGTAAATTTTGCTAATTCATAACATATTGTATGCCCTGCTAATTCATAACATATTGTATGCCCTGCTAATTCGTAACATATTGTACATTTTGCTAATTCATAACATATTGTATGCCCTGCTAATTCGTAACATATTGTATGCCTTGCTAATTCGTAACATATTGTATGCCCTGCTAATTCATAACATATTGTATGCCCTGCTAATTCATAACATATTGTATGCCCTGCTAATTCGTAACATATTGTATGCCTTGCTAATTCATAACATATTGTATGCCCTGCTAATTCATAACATATTGTATGCCCTGCTAATTCGTAACATATTGGATGCCTTGCTAATTCATAACATATTGTAAATTTTGCTAATTCGTAACATATTGTATGCCTTGCTAATTCATAACATATTGTACATTTTGCTAATTCGTAACATATTGTATGCCTTGCTAATTCATAACATATTGTACATTTTGCTAATTCGTAACATATTGTATGCCTTGCTAATTCATAACATATTGTATGCCTTGCTAATTCATAACATATTGTATGCCCTGCTAATTCGTAACATATTGTATGCCTTGCTAATTCGTAACATATTGTATGCCCTGCTAATTCATAACATATTGTATGCCCTGCTAATTCATAACATATTGTATGCCCTGCTAATTCGTAACATATTGTATGCCTTGCTAATTCATAACATATTGTATGCCCTGCTAATTCATAACATATTGTATGCCCTGCTAATTCGTAACATATTGGATGCCTTGCTAATTCATAACATATTGTAAATTTTGCTAATTCGTAACATATTGTATGCCTTGCTAATTCATAACATATTGTACATTTTGCTAATTCGTAACATATTGTATGCCTTGCTAATTCATAACATATTGTACATTTTGCTAATTCGTAACATATTGTATGCCTTGCTAATTCATAACATATTGTATGCCTTGCTAATTCATAACATATTGTATGCCCTGCTAATTCGTAACATATTGTATGCCTTGCTAATTCGTAACATATTGTATGCCCTGCTAATTCATAACATATTGTATGCCCTGCTAATTCATAACATATTGTATGCCCTGCTAATTCGTAACATATTGTATGCCTTGCTAATTCATAACATATTGTATGCCCTGCTAATTCATAACATATTGTATGCCCTGCTAATTCGTAACATATTGGATGCCTTGCTAATTCATAACATATTGTAAATTTTGCTAATTCGTAACATATTGTATGCCTTGCTAATTCGTAACATATTGTATGCCTTGCTAATTCGTAACATATTGTAAATTTTGCTAATTCATAACATATTGTATGCCCTGCTAATTCATAACATATTGTATGCCCTGCTAATTCGTAACATATTGTACATTTTGCTAATTCATAACATATTGTATGCCCTGCTAATTCGTAACATATTGTATGCCTTGCTAATTCGTAACATATTGTATGCCCTGCTAATTCATAACATATTGTATGCCCTGCTAATTCATAACATATTGTATGCCCTGCTAATTCGTAACATATTGTATGCCTTGCTAATTCATAACATATTGTATGCCCTGCTAATTCATAACATATTGTATGCCCTGCTAATTCGTAACATATTGGATGCCTTGCTAATTCATAACATATTGTAAATTTTGCTAATTCGTAACATATTGTATGCCTTGCTAATTCATAACATATTGTACATTTTGCTAATTCGTAACATATTGTATGCCTTGCTAATTCATAACATATTGTACATTTTGCTAATTCGTAACATATTGTATGCCTTGCTAATTCGTAACATATTGTATGCCCTGCTAATTCATAACATATTGTATGCCCTGCTAATTCATAACATATTGTATGCCCTGCTAATTCGTAACATATTGTATGCCTTGCTAATTCATAACATATTGTATGCCCTGCTAATTCATAACATATTGTATGCCCTGCTAATTCGTAACATATTGGATGCCTTGCTAATTCATAACATATTGTAAATTTTGCTAATTCGTAACATATTGTATGCCTTGCTAATTCATAACATATTGTACATTTTGCTAATTCGTAACATATTGTATGCCTTGCTAATTCATAACATATTGTACATTTTGCTAATTCGTAACATATTGTATGCCTTGCTAATTCATAACATATTGTATGCCTTGCTAATTCATAACATATTGTATGCCCTGCTAATTCGTAACATATTGTATGCCTTGCTAATTCGTAACATATTGTATGCCCTGCTAATTCATAACATATTGTATGCCCTGCTAATTCATAACATATTGTATGCCCTGCTAATTCGTAACATATTGTATGCCTTGCTAATTCATAACATATTGTATGCCCTGCTAAATCATAACATATTGTATGCCCTGCTAATTCGTAACATATTGGATGCCTTGCTAATTCATAACATATTGTAAATTTTGCTAATTCGTAACATATTGTATGCCTTGCTAATTCATAACATATTGTACATTTTGCTAATTCGTAACATATTGTATGCCTTGCTAATTCATAACATATTGTACATTTTGCTAATTCGTAACATATTGTATGCCTTGCTAATTCATAACATATTGTATGCCTTGCTAATTCATAACATATTGTATGCCTTGCTAATTCATAACATATTGTATGCCCTGCTAATTCATAACATATTGTACATTTTGCTAATTCGTAACATATTGTATGCCTTGCTAATTCATAACATATTGTATGCCTTGCTAATTCGTAACATATTGTATGCCTTGCTAATTCATAACATATTGTACATTTTGCTAATTCATAACATATTGTATGCCCTGCTAATTCGTAACATATTGTACATTTTGCTAATTCGTAACATATTGTACATTTGCTAATTCATAACATATTGTATGCCTTGCTAATTCGTAACATATTGTATGCCCTGCTAATTCGTAACATATTGTACATTTTGCTAATTCATAACATATTGTATGCCCTGCTAATTCATAACATATCGTATGCCCTGCTAATTCGTAACATATTGTACATTTTGCTAATTCATAACATATTGTACATTTTGCTAATTCATAACATATTGTATGCCTTGCTAATTCGTAACATATTGTACATTTTGCTAATTCGGAACTTATTGTATGCCCTGCTAATTCATAACATATTGTATGCCTTGCTAATTCATAACATATTGTATGCCCTGCTAATTCGTAACATATTGTATGCCTTGCTAATTCATAACATATTGTATGCCCTGCTAATTCATAACATATTGTATGCCCTGCTAATTCGTAACATATTGGATGCCTTGCTAATTCATAACATATTGTAAATTTTGCTAATTCGTAACATATTGTATGCCTTGCTAATTCATAACATATTGTACATTTTGCTAATTCGTAACATATTGTATGCCTTGCTAATTCATAACATATTGTACATTTTGCTAATTCGTAACATATTGTATGCCTTGCTAATTCGTAACATATTGTATGCCCTGCTAATTCATAACATATTGTATGCCCTGCTAATTCATAACATATTGTATGCCCTGCTAATTCGTAACATATTGTATGCCTTGCTAATTCATAACATATTGTACATTTTGCTAATTCATAACATATTGTATGCCCTGCTAATTCGTAACATATTGTACATTTTGCTAATTCGTAACATATTGTACATTTGCTAATTCATAACATATTGTATGCCTTGCTAATTCGTAACATATTGTATGCCCTGCTAATTCGTAACATATTGTACATTTTGCTAATTCATAACATATTGTATGCCCTGCTAATTCATAACATATCGTATGCCCTGCTAATTCGTAACATATTGTACATTTTGCTAATTCATAACATATTGTACATTTTGCTAATTCATAACATATTGTATGCCTTGCTAATTCGTAACATATTGTACATTTTGCTAATTCGGAACTTATTGTATGCCCTGCTAATTCATAACATATTGTATGCCTTGCTAATTCATAACATATTGTATGCCCTGCTAATTCATAACATATTGTATGCCTTGCTAATTCATAACATATTGTATGCCTTGCTAATTCATAACATATTGTATGCCTTGCTAATTCATAACATATTGTACATTTTGCTAATTCATAACATATTGTATGCCCTGCTAATTCGTAACATATTGTATGCCCTGCTAATTCATAACATATTGTATGCCTGCTAATTCATTACATATTGTATGCCCTGCTAATTCATAACATATTGTATGCCCTGATAATTCATAACATATTGTACATTTTGCTAATTCATAACATATTGTATGCCCTGCTAATTCATAACATATTGTATGCCTTGCTAATTCATAACATATTGTACATTTTGCTAATTCATAACATATTGTATGCCCTGCTAATTCGTAACATATTGTATGCCCTGCTAATTCATAACATATTGTATGCCCTGCTAATTCATAACATATTGTATGCCTTGCTAATTCATAACATATTGTATGCCTTGCTAATTCATAACATATTGTATGCCTTGCTAATTCATAACATATTGTATGCCTTGCTAATTCATAACATATTGTATGCCTTGCTAATTCGTAACATATTGTATGCCTTGCTAATTCATAACATATTGTACATTTTGCTAATTCGTAACATATTGTATGCCCTGCTAATTCGTAACATATTGTACATTTTGCTAATTCGTAACATATTGTATGCCCTGCTAATTCGTAACATATTGTACATTTTGCTAATTCGTAACATATTGTACATTTTGCTAATTCATAACATATTGTATGCCTTGCTAATTCTTAACATATTGTATGCCCTGCTAATTCGTAACATATTGTACATTTTGCTAATTCGTAACATATTGTATGCCCTGCTAATTCGTAACATATTGTACATTTTGCTAATTCGTAACATATTGTATGCCTTGCTAATTCATAACATATTGTACATTTTGCTAATTCGTAACATATTGTATGCCCTGCTAATTCGTAACATATTGTACATTTTGCTAATTCGTAACATATTGCATGCCTTGCTAATTCGTAACATATTGTACATTTTGCTAATTCGTAACATATTGTATGCCTTGCTAATTTGTAACATATTGTATGCCTTGCTAATTCGTAACATATTGTAAATTTTGCTAATTCATAACATATTGTATGCCCTGCTAATTCATAACATATTGTATGCCCTGCTAATTCGTAACATATTGTACATTTTGCTAATTCATAACATATTGTATGCCTTGCTAATTCTTAACATATTGTATGCCCTGCTAATTCGTAACATATTGTACATTTTGCTAATTCGTAACATATTGTATGCCCTGCTAATTCGTAACATATTGTACATTTTGCTAATTCGTAACATATTGTATGCCTTGCTAATTCATAACATATTGTACATTTTGCTAATTCGTAACATATTGTATGCCCTGCTAATTCGTAACATATTGTACATTTTGCTAATTCGTAACATATTGCATGCCTTGCTAATTCGTAACATATTGTACATTTTGCTAATTCGTAACATATTGTATGCCTTGCTAATTCGTAACATATTGTATGCCTTGCTAATTCGTAACATATTGTAAATTTTGCTAATTCATAACATATTGTATGCCCTGCTAATTCATAACATATTGTATGCCCTGCTAATTCGTAACATATTGTACATTTTGCTAATTCATAACATATTGTATGCCCTGCTAATTCGTAACATATTGTATGCCTTGCTAATTCATAACATATTGTATGCCTTGCTAATTCGTAACATATTGTATGCCTTGCTAATTCATAACATATTGTACATTTTGCTAATTCGTAACATATTGTATGCCCTGCTAATTCGTAACATATTGTACATTTTGCTAATTCTTAACATATTGTATGCCCTGCTAATTCGTAACATATTGTACATTTTGCTAATTCGTAACATATTGTACATTTTGCTAATTCATAACATATTGTATGCCCTGCTAATTCATAACATATTGTATGCCCTGCTAATTCGTAACATATTGTACATTTTGCTAATTCATAACATATTGTATGCCCTGCTAATTCGTAACATATTGTATGCCTTGCTAATTCATAACATATTGTATGCCTTGCTAATTCGTAACATATTGTATGCCTTGCTAATTCATAACATATTGTACATTTTGCTAATTCGTAACATATTGTATGCCTTGCTAATTCGTAACATATTGTACATTTTGCTAATTCGTAACATATTGTATGCCTTGCTAATTCGTAACATATTGTATGCCTTGCTAATTCGTAACATATTGTAAATTTTGCTAATTCATAACATATTGTATGCCCTGCTAATTCATAACATATTGTATGCCCTGCTAATTCGTAACATATTGTACATTTTGCTAATTCATAACATATTGTATGCCCTGCTAATTCGTAACATATTGTATGCCTTGCTAATTCATAACATATTGTATGCCTTGCTAATTCGTAACATATTGTATGCCTTGCTAATTCATAACATATTGTACATTTTGCTAATTCGTAACATATTGTATGCCCTGCTAATTCGTAACATATTGTACATTTTGCTAATTCTTAACATATTGTATGCCCTGCTAATTCGTAACATATTGTACATTTTGCTAATTCGTAACATATTGTACATTTTGCTAATTCATAACATATTGTATGCCCTGCTAATTCATAACATATTGTATGCCCTGCTAATTCGTAACATATTGTACATTTTGCTAATTCATAACATATTGTATGCCCTGCTAATTCGTAACATATTGTATGCCTTGCTAATTCATAACATATTGTATGCCTTGCTAATTCGTAACATATTGTATGCCTTGCTAATTCATAACATATTGTACATTTTGCTAATTCGTAACATATTGTATGCCCTGCTAATTCGTAACATATTGTACATTTTGCTAATTCGTAACATATTGTATGCCCTGCTAATTCGTAACATATTGTACATTTTGCTAATTCGTAACATATTGTACATTTTGCTAATTCATAACATATTGTATGCCCTGCTAATTCGTAACATATTGTATGCCCTGCTAATTCATAACATATTGTATGCCTTGCTAATTCATAACATATTGTATGCCTTGCTAATTCATAACATATTGTATGCCTTGCTAATTCATAACATATTGTATGCCTTGCTAATTCATAACATATTGTATGCCTTGCTAATTCATAACATATTGTATGCCTTGCTAATTCGTAACATATTGTATGCCTTGCTAATTCATAACATATTGTACATTTTGCTAATTCGTAACATATTGTATGCCCTGCTAATTCGTAACATATTGTACATTTTGCTAATTCGTAACATATTGTATGCCCTGCTAATTCGTAACATATTGTACATTTTGCTAATTCGTAACATATTGTACATTTTGCTAATTCATAACATATTGTATGCCTTGCTAATTCTTAACATATTGTATGCCCTGCTAATTCGTAACATATTGTACATTTTGCTAATTCGTAACATATTGTATGCCCTACTAATTCGTAACATATTGTACATTTTGCTAATTCGTAACATATTGTATGCCTTGCTAATTCATAACATATTGTACATTTTGCTAATTCGTAACATATTGTATGCCCTGCTAATTCGTAACATATTGTACATTTTGCTAATTCGTAACATATTGCATGCCTTGCTAATTCGTAACATATTGCACATTTTGCTAATTCGTAACATATTGTATGCCTTGCTAATTCGTAACATATTGTATGCCTTGCTAATTCGTAACATATTGTAAATTTTGCTAATTCATAACATATTGTATGCCCTGCTAATTCATAACATATTGTATGCCCTGCTAATTCGTAACATATTGTACATTTTGCTAATTCATAACATATTGTATGCCCTGCTAATTCGTAACATATTGTATGCCTTGCTAATTCATAACATATTGTATGCCCTGCTAATTCATAACATATTGTATGCCTTGCTAATTCATAACATATTGTACATTTTGCTAATTCATAACATATTGTATGCCCTGCTAATTCGTAACATATTGTATGCCCTGCTAATTCATAACATATTGTATGCCCTGCTAATTCATAACATATTGTATGCCCTGCTAATTCATAACATATTGTATGCCCTGCTAATTCATAACATATTGTACATTTTGCTAATTCGTAACATATTGTATGCCCTGCTAATTCATAACATATTGTATGCCTTGCTAATTCATAACATATTGTATGCCTTGCTAATTCGTAACATATTGTACATTTTGCTCATTCATAACATATTGTATGCCTTGCTAATTCGTAACATATTGTATGCCCTGCTAATTCATAACATATTGTATGCCTTGCTAATTCATAACATATTGTATGCCCTGCTAATTCATAACATATTGTATGCCCTGCTAATTCGTAAGATATTGTATGCCCTGCTAATTCGTAACATATTGTATGCCTTGCTAATTCATAACAAATTGTACATTTTGCTAATTCGTAACATATTGTATGCCTTGCTAATTCATAACATATTGTACATTTTGCTAATTCGTAACACATTGTATGCCCTGCTAATTCGTAACATATTGTATGCCTTGCTAATTCATAACATATTGTATGCCTTGCTAATTCATAACATATTGTATGCCTTGCTAATTCATAACATATTGTATGCCTTGCTAATTCATAACATATTGTATGCCTTGCTAATTCATAACATATTGTATGCCTTGCTAGTTCATAACATATTGTATGCCTTGCTAATTCATAACATATTGTACATTTTGCTAATTCATAACATATTGTATGCCCTGCTAATTCATAACATATTGTATGCCCTGTGTCATGTATTGTCATGTTGTGTCTTGTTTCTGTCCTTTCCCTTCACCCTGTCTCCCTCTGCTGGTCGTTATTAGGTTACCTTTTCTCCCCCTCTTTCCCCCAGCTGTTCCTTGTCTCCTCCTAACTACCTCGTCACCCCTTTTCCCACCTGTTCCCTTTTTTCCTCTGATTAGTCCTCTATATCTCTCTCTGTTTCTGCTCCTGTCTTTGTCGGATTCTTGTTTGTGTTATTCATGCCTGAACCAGACTATCGTCATGTTTGCTGCAACCTTGTCCTGTCCTGTCGGAATCTGCCGGTCCATCTGAGCCTACGTATGTTTTGTTATTAAAGAAGCTCTGTTTACGTTAATTCGCTTTTGGGTCCTCATTCACGCACCGTAACACCCTGCTAATTCATAACATATTGTACATTTTGCTAATTCGTAACATATTGTATGCCCTGCTAATTCATAACATATTGTACATTTTGCTAATTCATAACATATTGTATGCCCTGCTAATTCATAACATATTGTATGCCCTGCTAATTCATAACATATTGTATGCCTTGCTAATTCGTAGCATATTGTATGCCCTGCTAATTCATAACATATTGTATGCCTTGCTAATTCATAACATATTGTATGCCCTGCTAATTCATAACATATTGTATGCCCTGCTAATTCGTAAGATATTGTATGCCCTGCTAATTCGTAACATATTGTATGCCCTGCTAATTCATAACATATTGTATGCCCTGCTAATTCATAACATATTGTATGCCTTGCTAATTCGTAACATATTGTACATTTTGCTCATTCATAACATATTGTATGCCTTGCTAATTCGTAACATATTGTATGCCCTGCTAATTCATAACATATTGTATGCCTTGCTAATTCATAACATATTGTATGCCCTGCTAATTCATAACATATTGTATGCCCTGCTAATTCGTAAGATATTGTATGCCCTGCTAATTCGTAACATATTGTATGCCTTGCTAATTCATAACATATTGTACATTTTGCTAATTTGTAACTTATTGTATGCCTTGCTAATTAATAATATATTGTACATTTTGCTAATTCGTAACATATTGTATGCCCTGCTAATTCGTAACATATTGTATGCCTTGCTAATTCATAACATATTGTATGCCTTGCTAATTCATAACATATTGTATGCCTTGCTAATTCATAACATATTGTATGCCCTGCTAATTCATAACATATTGTATGCCCTGCTAATTCATAACATATTGTACATTTTGCTAATTCGTAACATATTGTATGCCCTGCTAATTCATAACATATTGTATGCCCTGCTAATTCATAACATATTGTACATTTTGCTAATTCGTAACATATTGTATGCCTTGCTAATTCATAACATATTGTATGCCTTGCTAATTCATAACATATTGTATGCCTTGCTAATTTGGAACCTATAATGTGAATTGTCATTTGTAACATATCATACAAAATAGGTGATGGACTTCCACAAATTAATACATACCATACAAAACTTAACATATTATACTAAATGGAGTGTCTCAGATTCACTTACAGAATAATATGAAATGCTCTGAGACCACGTTGGGTTTAGCTGCTGACTTGGCCAAACAAAGTGTCCATAAAGATGAAAGATGCCAGTGTCTCCATTGTGTGACTCTGGATAGTGGTTTAGACTAATTGGAGAGGGAAATGGATTTGTTCCAGTTTATAACACCTAAACCTAGCTTCTCCCTGATCGCACGGTGGCTATAACCTCACCATTGGGACTCCTGTGACGACTACTTTCTCTGTCTGCGGTTATTTAAATACCATTCACTGAATTGATAGGGACTCATGTCAACTTAACACGCTCCCTCCTGGGCTTGGAAAAATCGGAATGGAAGTTGTGTTTTCATAAGCTAATGATCAGTCCTGCCCACCTCAGCTGGAGGAGTCTCAGAAGGCCTCTATAACTCCGAACAGAAACCAATCAAAGAGAGAAGTGGATTCTACAGCTATCTCCAACAGACTGATTCAGGTAAATGTACAGGTAATAATACTATGGTAAGATGTGCATGATTAATAGTGTGATCATAAACATGTAAATAACTAAGCAACACTACATCAATCCAAAGCACAGTGTGAGTCTACTGTATATTCTGAATGCACTGCTCAGTGGTTTTCATGTAGTTATTCTTAGTCAGTATTTTTTTCTTGATCTCAAAACAAATATTACTGTGTTTTAACTATATTTTCTTACAACAATATGAACATTTTAAAGTCAGGTAGGTATAGTTTGAAATGTAATCTGTTGAGAAGTGTTATAGTCTCCAGTATATTTCTCCCCCTCTTCCTCCTCCTCCTCCTCCTCCTCCTCCTCCTCCTCCTCCTCCTCCTCCTCCTCCTCCTCCCCCTCCTCCTCCTCCTCCCTGTTAGTCTGTGCTCTAAGCCGGCCACTCCCCCTCCATTCCCCCAGGTGTTCCCTAATAAGCACCTTTCTAAACGATAACTAATTTTGAATGGGGGAGGGCATCCCCTATGCCACCATCCATCATTCTAATGAGCAGAGGGAAGCAGGGAGGCACGTGTCCGAGATGCAGGTGATTACGGACATTAGGCAGATAGATACACGTACAGGCTGACTGGGCAGGGTTACACTGCAGACCACAACTTCCATAAGGACATGAATATGCAGCAGGTGATAGAGGTGAGGCACGACTAGACAGAGCAGTCGTACATCCTGCTTGGCCATTATGAGTTTGTACAGGGGTTTTCAAAGCTGTCCTCTAGGGCTCCCAGACGTTTCATGTATTTGAACTATTCCACAGCTTTTTAACTTCTTATCTAATCATCAAGCCCTTCAATAGGTATACCAGATGAGCTAGTTCAGGGCTACAACTAAACTGTGAGGAGATGTTTGCTAGAGTTAGTCTGTCTGTCTGTCTGTCTGTCTGTCTGTCTGTCTGTCTGTCTCTGTCTGTCTCTGTCTGTCTCTGTCTGTTGGTGAGGGATCAGGACTGATCTTCAGGACCCAGTTTTTCAAAAGGTATATAAATGTAATGAATATAACCATTCAAGACAATGCTGTTCTATTCCATCTATTTTTATGCATGTAATCCTATCCGATAGTTGAAGTCCAGATAGAAAAACAGTTTCGAACAACAGTGACCAGGACCCAGCTCTCTGTAACGTTGACTCTCCTTAGGACACTGAAAGATACACACACACACACACACCATCAAATGATAAATAATGATCTTCCTCTTGTGGTACTTTTTCATATTTAGCTACCTTTTAAACTTATACAAGTTCAACTTTTTGTTTTCACATTTCCCCCAAAAAATGTACCAGGACATTTTTGAAACTAGTCGCTCCCCAACTACTTCCACTAATGGGAAAGTAATTTCCTTTGTGTAAAATCAGGACATATTTCTCTTTTTGATTTCCAAACTGCTTCATTAACCTCGTTCCCAACCTGCTAGGTAATTAGCTGAACAGCTGTACACTGTCAACTCTTCCTTCAGTCTCCCCTCCGCCCTCCAGTCTCCCCTCCACCCTGCAGTCTCCCCTCCGCCCTCCAGTCTCCCCTTCGCCCTCCAGTCTCCCCTCCACCCTCCAGTCTCCCCTCCGCCCTCCAGTCTCCCCTCCGCCCTCCAGTCTCCCCTTCGCCCTCCAGTCTCCCCTCCACCCTCCTGTCTCCCCTCCACCCTTCAGTCTCCCCTCCACCCTCCAGTCTCCCCTCCACCCTGCAGTCTCCCCTCCACCCTCCAGTCTCCCCTCCACCCTCCAGTCTCCCCTCCACCCTGCAGTCTCCCCTCCACCCTCCAGTCTCCCCTCCACCCTGCAGTCTCCCCTCCACCCTCCAGTCTCCCCTCCATCCTCCAGTCTCCCCTCGGCCCTCCAGTCTCCCCTCCACCCTCCAGTCTCCCCTCCATCCTCCAGTCTCCCCTCGGCCCTCCAGTCTCCCCTCCGCCCTCCAGTCTCCCCTCCACCCTCCAGTCTCCTCTCCACCCTCCAGTCTCCCCTCCACCCTCCAGTCTCCCCTCCACCCTCCATATTCCAGTCTCCCGTCCACCACCATGCCAGGGAAGAATCCATCACATGCTCACTGTTTAGACAGCTTTTAGCAGTATTCATACACAACCATTCACCATGCAGCTGGAGGGCACGACCCAGTCTCAATGGCTGCTTCGCAAGCTAATCAATCAGAGCTCATAGAAAATTAGTTTGCCTTCACACACCCATCTCCTCATCAATGTTTTTATGGATTTACACACTGAAGAATATTTCAACATAACTTCTGAAAGTGAAGTTTGAGTAAATGTAAAAGATAGCCGTCAGTTTCCTTCATGTAATGGAGAGTGTGATTCTGGAAGAGGGCCAGATCCCATTTATTTTAATAACTGAAGTAATCTCAGTAATTTGTACATCCATTTGTCACTTAGCCAGTCATTCTAACCATCCTTATTTAGTGCCCACGGGGTCCACACAATTAACCCAGAGCTATATAGTTTCCCTGGCCTGTCCTCAGCCGAGAGAATCTTCTCTCTCTCTCTCAGCTCTTTCCCTGCTATCCCACTGCTGTCTCCCTGCATCTGGAGGCTGACGTCACCCTTAGTCCTACTTTTAAAGGCTAAGTGAGCCATGGGTACACTCTTCATCAATATTCTTATGAGATTCATTCTTTATGTTATAAACTGCCTCTCTTTTCCCATCCGGACATCATATGAAGTGATTAGTGATATCAACTAGTGATATCAACTAACTCTGCTGCCTAAGATCTGTATTTACCAACCTAAACTTCCATGGATTGACAACCGCTATATCATCTTTATTTTTTGAAGAATAGGGATGAATCATCAAGTAGAGACTGTTCCTCCCTGAATCATAAAATAAATGTAATGTCAGAACATCATTTCACTTCAATCATTGGTAGCTATCGTCATAGTGCCAGAATTGAAGTAACCCTTGAACCCGTACAACTCATCTGGGCTGGGAATGTCCAAAGCAAACATACAATCAAGCCACTGAAAATGCTCTGTTTTTGTAATAACATTGTCAAACGTGCCTAGCGAGACCTTGACACAATCAATCAGGGAGATGTAGCACAATGGTGACAGACAAAGGCCTGGTAGGCCTTGATGTTGAGTGCTGAGTGTGGCTACATAATAGGGCTCAGTTAGTGTTTCCTCAGTCAGACGACCTGGGAGAGGCGGTGGGGATGTGAATGTCAGGCTGTTCTCCAGGCACGGACAGATGTGGGGTGTGGACAGGGGTGTTACAGGTTTCAAGAGGTGCCTCTAATTCAATTCAATTTAACGGCTTTATTGACATGGGAAACATATGTTTACATTGCCAAAGCAAGATAAATAGATAATAAACAAAAGTAATATTTAACAATCAAAAATGAACAGTAAACATTACACTGACAAAAGTTTAAAAGAAATAGAGACATTTCAGATGTCATATTATGGCTATGTACAGTGTTGTCACGATGAGCAAATCTCTCTCTTTTTTCTCTCTGATAGGTTGCTGACTGACAGGGAGAATAGACACAGCCACCGCACACTTTGTTTGGCCTTGGAGATGTTTTCTCTGTATGTAAAATGGCTGCCATTTCTCACAGTTTCCCTCACTGCTTTTCTTCACATCCTTGTTTCACTAGTTGGGACATAATTCATAATTCTGACCTACTTCAGAGTAGCAATGCTATTCTCTCTCTCATTTATCCTTTCATGTGATATTGTCTGTCTGTATGGTAACCTAAGGTAATGCGGAACATGTGAATAATTGCCTAGGGCAGTACAATGCCTTATCATCAATGACTAAAGGATGTGCACTAACAGACTTCAGTGTATTTCAGACAATGTCCAGAGCTTGTTATATCGATTACTATTTTTCTCCCCCTCAAAAAAGACTAATGAGGCTCAGGATTTCCACTAGAAAGGTTAATACAATATTGAAATATCAGGAGATGAATGATGCTCATGCTCCTGCAGAAGAGGGTGACAAATGTCTTGCCCTTTTCATTCTGCGCCTCCACCTAGTTGTGATCTCTCTGTCTCTCCCTCTCTCCCTCTTTTTGTTTTTATTTCTGTCCTTCTTTCAATTCAAGGGCTGTATTGACATGGGAAACATACATGGGAAACATGTGTTAACATTGCCAAAGCAAGTGAAATATATAATAAACAAAAGTGAAATAAACAATACAAATGAACAGTAAACATTACACCCCAAAAAAGTTCCAAAAGAATAGACATTTCAAATGTCATATTATATATATATACAGTGCTATATACAATGCAAATAGTTAAAGTACAAAAAGGAAAATAAATCAAAATAAATATGGATTGTATTTACAATGTTGTTTGCCCTTTTCTTGTGGCAACAGGACACAAATCTTGCTGCTGTGAGAGCACAGTGTGATATTTCACCCAGTAGATATGGGAGTTTATCAAAATTGGGTTTGTTTTCAAATTCTTTGTGGATCTGTGTAATCTCAGGGAAATATGTGTCTCTAATATGGTCATACATTTGGTAGGAGGTTCGGAAGTGCAGCTCAGTTTCCACCTCATTATGTGGGCAGTGTGCACGTAGCCTCTCTTCTCTTGAGTGCCAGGTCTTCCGACAGAGGCCTTTCTCAATAGCTAGGCAATGCTAGTCTGTACATAGTCAAAGAGTGTGCAAGGCTGTCATAAAGGCAAATGGTGGCTACTTTGAAGAATCAAAAAAATGTAATATATTTTTATTTGTTTAACACTTTTTTGGTTACAACATGATTCCATATGTGTTACTTCATAGTTTTGATGTCTTCACTACTATTCTACAACGTAGAAAATAGTAAAAATAAAGAAAAACCCTTGAATAAGTAGGTGTGTCCAAACTTTTGACTTTTAGTGCCTTCGGAAAGTATTCAGACCCCTTGACTTTTCCCACAGTTTGTTACGTTACAGCCTTATTATAAAATGGATTCAAAAAAATCCCCAGCAATCTACACACAATACCCCATAAAGACAAATTGAAAACAGGTTTTCAAACATTTTTGCAAATTTCTAAAAAAAATGTGGAAATGGAAATACTGTACTGTATTCTGACCCTTTGCTGTGAGACTCGAAATTGAGCTCAGGTGCATCCTGTTTCCATTGATCATCCTTGAGATGTTTCTACAAATGTATTGGATTCCACCTGTTGTAAATTCAATTGATTGGACATGATTTGGAAAGGTGCACACCTGTCGATATAAGGTCTCACAGTTGACAGTGCATGTCAGAGAAAAAAACAATCCATGAGGTCGAAGGAATTAGAGCTCCGAGACATGATTGTGTTGAGGCACAGATCTGGGGAAGGGTACCAAAACATTTCTGCAGCATTGAAGGTCGCCAAGAACACAGTGGACTCTATCATTCTTAAATTGAATAAGTTTGGAAGCACCAAGACTCTTCCTAGAGCTTGCCTCCCGGCCAAACTGAGCAATCACGGGAGGTTGTCAAGAACCCGATGGTCACTCTGACACTCTGAAACAAGATTCTCTGGTCTGATGAAACCAAGATTGAACTCTTGAATGCCAAGCGTCATGCCTGGAAGAAACCTGGCACCATCCCTAAGGTGAAGCATGGTGGTGGCAGAATCATGTCTGGAAGAAACCTGGCACCATCCCTAAGGTGAAGCATGGTGGTGGCAGAATCATGTCTGGAGGAAACCTGGCACCATCCCTAAGGTGAAGCATGGTGGTGGCAGAATCATGTCTGGAGGAAACCTGGCACCATCCCTAAGGTGAAGCATGGTGGTGGCAGAATCATGTCTGGAGGAAACCTGGCACCATCCCTAAGGTGAAGCATGGTGGTGGCAGAATCATGTCTGGAGGAAACCTGGCACCATCCCTAAGGTGAAGCATGGTGGTGGCAGAATCATGTCTGGAGGAAACCTGGCACCATCCCTAAGGTGAAGCATGGTGGTGGCAGAATCATGCTGTGGGGATGTTTTTCAGTGGCAGGAACTGGGAGACTAGTCAGGATCACGGCAATGATGACCGGAGCAAAGTACAGAGAGATCCTTGATGAAAACCTGCTCCAGGGCTCTCAGGATTTCAGACTCCTGCGAAGGTTCACCTTCCAACAGGACAACAACCCTAAGCACAGAGCCAAGACAACACAGGAGTGGCTTCGGGACTTGTCTCTGAATGTCCTTGAGTGGCCCAGCCACAGCCTGGACTTAAACCTGATCGAACATCACTGGAGAGAACTGAAAATTGCTGTGCAGCAACACTCCACATTTAACCTGACAGAGCTTGAGAGGCTCTGCATAGAAGAATGGGAGATACTCCACAAATAGGTGTGCCAAGCTTGTAGCATCATACCCAAGAACAATCAAGGCTTTAATCGCTGCTAAAGTTGCTTCAACAAAGTACAGAGTAAAGGGCCTGAATACTTATGGAAATGTGTTATTTCAGTTTTATATTTTTTATAAATTAGGAAACATTTCTAAAAACTTGTTTTTCCTTTGTCAGTATGGGGTATTGTGTGTAGATTGATGATTGAAAAATAATCTAATTGAATCCATTTTAGAATAAGGCTGTAATCGCACAAAATATAGAAAAAGTCAAGAGGTCTGAATACTTTCCTGAAGGCAGTGTATATAATTTATTTATCCCTCTTTCTCTCTTTCTCTTTGTCTCTGTCTCTAAAGGATCTCTTTCTTTTTCTCTCTCTGTCATTCTCTTCTTCTCCTTTATAATAACTATCCCGTACCGACATAGTCCAGGATTCAACCCAAGTCACATTATAAAGCAGTCAACTAGACAGCCAGCATTTCCCGGCAATGTGCTTGAACGTAATCTCTAAAAACTTCTGGAAACATGCCTGTATAATGCACAATGTCTGATGTTCAGTGCTGTATAACTGTGCAGTCAACCTTTCTACCTGTTTTTGATGATGGTGATACTATTTTCTAAGTACACCTCTATTCTTAAACCCCTGGAGGCTGTTTTTCACAGCACCCTTCATTTTATGACATGAGACAGTTTTATTACTCATCACTGTATTCTTTACCAAAAGGTTGGCTGTACCTCTTTGAAGTCACCTACTGTAGATCACATCATTGTGCTCTTTTTGTTTACAAAGCACTGCTCCACAAGGTTCTGACTTACTTAACATCACTGTTAAGATTTAAAATGACAAGTTATCAGACCCGTTCACAGGGGTTTCTCTTAATAAGTCAGCCTTTATTTTTCTTGCTCCACATGTTTGGAATGACCTCAGATTTAGAATAAATGCGTTCGTGTCCCTAGCAGGGGCGATTTTAGCATGTAAATCTTGGTGGGGCAAAACAAAAAAATAGGTGTGATGCATGCCATCAAAGCCACAATACAACATTAAACAATACATTAATTGCACTATAACGGTGACAAACGGTGCCCACAAACTGTTAGGGCCTACATAAAGCTGTCCCAACGGCAGAGTCCCAACAGCAGTCCCAACAGCTTACCACTGCTACACCTGGCTATCAGCAGAGCCTTATCTGTCAGTAAAACAGTTAATTCAGCCTATTTTACTGACTTAAAAAAAAACATAGCTGATATGGCTAACTTGTTTAAACAAATGTGGTTTCTACTGACAATTTAGATGTACAAACTATGGCATAAGGGGATGACAAGTGGATAAGAGGCCATCCGTAATTTTGATTAAGACATTAATGAGCTAGCTAGAACGGACATAGTCAATATAACTATTTGTTCAGCACTTTCTAAATGTATAGTGATAGAATTCAGAACATGGGCCGTTCTTACAGTGTTCTCCTTCTACACCAAATCAGAACCGTAGGATAAATAAAGGGGGCATATAAGCAGACGATGAAAGATCTTACAATATTCTATGATTACATTTCTCAAAAACAGGTTATAGGCTACATGTGCACCACCAAGTCAGAACACTAGTTGAAATTAAGAGGTGAAAATAGATAGAATTATTAGGGTGAGGCACATCGGCTACTAAGATCTTACTACACTACATACACTTAGTATTACTTTCTTAGATACAGTATACCTATCTCCCTGGCATATTAGATAATTTATGCAGGAGCATACAACACATTTTTGGACTCACCTTGTTGTGCTGGGCTCATTTGAACAGGAAGGTGGCATGGTCCTTCGTGGGTCCTTTGTGGGTAAAATTTGTTATCAAAGTCTGTCATTCTCTGGATTTATGGTGCTTTCAAGACAACTGGGAACTCAACTACAACAAAACAGTTTAATCATCATGACGTCAGTGATCTTCAGGTCGTAGTTCTCGAAAGAGGCCCGAGTTCCCGATTTACAATTCTGAGTTGGATGACCGTTCAAAACATATTTTCCCAGTCGTAGCTCGTTTATTCCCGAGTTCCCAGTTGTCTTGAACTCACTAAAGTCAGATTTTGCAGTTCAGAGTTAACAATTGTTTTGAGAGTGGCACAAATCATGCTTCATTGACAGCATGGCCAATGTTGAATGTTTATCATTTTAAACTAGGAAAAGAGACCCTTAATCTTAGACTTGGGACTACACAGCAATTGCTTTGCAATGCTGCCAGTCAGCCACTGATTCCTTCAAAACCACTCACTGTTGAATTTGCGATTTCCAACTTGTTGCGTAATGTTTATATCCAATGGCTGATGAGTACCGATTTGTTTCATCTATAATTTCTCCTCAATATTTATCTTCATATGACAAGGATTACAACGGATTTGCCAGTAGATTGTCGGCTTGATTTATGATGATGACTGTCCAATCGAAGCTACTGTAGATATAACGTGATTTGATGTTCATTTATCTGTGGCCAATGACCTCGAGCCTTCTTGGATGGGCACTTCTAATGTAACTCTATGGCAGCACCCAAGGTGCTTGAATTTTCAAGCTCTACCCTTAGACTTGGCGGTGATGTAGTGTTCTCATGAGTGACAGAACACTTAGCCAATCATGGCGCAACGCTCCGTATTGTCTGCTGGCTTGCCCCACCACCACAGAAAGCACTGAGCTAGGCTGAAACGCCTGCATTTTGGAGCTTCCTTACTCAAGAAAACAAAAAAAAGATGTATGTTTGTATGCAGCTTTAATAACTCAATGATATATACATGTTTTTACATTGTTTGCAAACTGATATGTGACACATATTATGGCCAACATATGATGCAAAACAGGTAAGCCCTCCCCCCAAAAATATATATTTTAATGTTCTTATTTTTTGCAAAAAATGTGGGTTTGTCTGTACAATATGTGTTGTGCTGTATTTTACTTGGTTCATATTGTATTTGATGTTTGATGAATTTTATTAAATGGTATATGCAGGGCTCCCTCATAAAAGAGACACTGGTCTCCATGGTGAGTCCCTGATTAAATAAAGGTAAATAGCAATGCGCCTTGGATTGAATCCTGGCCTTTTGCCAAAATGTGCTTAAAGACCATGGCACTGAGACAATAGAGAAGATGGGTTTGCATGCCTCTTGTGTTAATGTCAGTAAATTAATAGCAGTGATCTATCTTCATTAGTGGGCTTTGAGATTGGAACCACAAGGACTCTGTTGGTGGAGAGAAGTGATATGTCTTCCGGCTCCACCAGTCTGAATGTTGTGATTCTCCTCTGTCTCAGGTTGGAGGTCATGGCCATAGAGAGCCTCAACCTCCTGTCTCAGGTCTGAGGTCATGGCCATAGAGAGCCTCAACCTCCTCTCAGCTCTGAGGTCATGGCCATTGAGAGCCTCAACCTCCTGTCTCAGGTCGGAGGTCATGGCCATGGAGAGCCTCAACCTCCTGTCTCAGCTCTGAGGTCATGACCATAGAGAGCCTCAACCTCCTGTCTCAGCTCTGAGGTCATGGCCATCGAGAGCCTCAACCTTCTGTCTCAGGTTGGAGGTCATGGCCATAGAGAGCCTCAACCTCCTGTGTCAGGTCTGAGGTCATGGCCATATAGAGCCTCAACCTCCTCTCAGCTCTGAGGTCATGGCCATAGAGAGCCTCAACCTCCTGTCTCTGGTCGGAGGTCATGGCCATAGAGAGCCTCAATCTCCTGTCTCAGGTCGGAGGTCATGGCCATAGAGAGCCTCAACCTCCTGTCTCTGGTCTGAGGTCATGGCCATAGAGAGCCTCAATCTCCAGGTCGAAGGTCATGGCCATAGAGAGTCTCAACCTCCTGTCTCTGGTCGGAGGTCATGGCTATAGAGAGTCTCAACCTCCTGTCTCAGGTCGGAGGTCATGGCCATAGAGAGTCTCAACCTCCTGTCTCAAGTCGGAGGTCATGGCTATAGAGAGTCTCAACCTCCTGTCTCAGGTCGGAGGTCATGGCCATAGAGAGTCTAAACCTCCTGTCTCACTAGTACCACATTGTTGTTGTTTTCTTGTATCATGCAGTCTACAGTGTAGTAATGGTCCGGTTCCTGTCTGTAAGAGAGGACTCCTCCCAGTTCCTTCCCAGTGTTCCATGAAGTGGGCTCCAAGTTTCAATCAACTTGGCATAATTGGAGTGATTTCCTGTCTTACTGTATATTTCAATCCATCTGTATAATCAGGCTGAATTAACGCCTATCAGATGGAGCATAGAGGGAGAGGGCTACGGTAGACCCTCCCCTGCCCATTCACCCTCTATCTGTCCCACACACAATTACACACCAGCTTGAGAGAAAGAGGAAATTACCTTCTTTGTCATCTCATTTTTCACTGGGGGGCTCAGCACGCAAAGCGCTGTTCACTGTTACTTAGCGTCAACTGTAATTAATGCATTGCAACCTGGGCTTGTGAATGTCTCCCATGTCCATTTTAATATGACACATAAGACAATTATCACCACACTTTTAGCAAACCACTCACAGATAATGTATTGTGTTAAGATCATCTAAATTGTCTGAGGACCAGTGTGTTAGGGAATGGGGAAGACAAGCATCACACTGCACGTGAACACAGGTCTTCATTTCTCTGGGTGGGTAACAGCTCTTGTGTGAGCCATTACTGTGACATGTCAACGTCAATAGTTGATGCTGTCAAATACCACTGTTAGACTTCCTGGTATCCTGGTATCATGTGCTCACTTCCTACCTCCACAAATATGCAAAAATTAATTTGATTAGTTTAACTTGTATTTTTAGTGTGGGTAAACTTTTTTTTGTAAGGTAAACATATTTTTGAATTGTGTAAAGGTATTTATTTTTTTGTTAGGTAAAAGTATATATTTTTTATCGGGTAAACAATTTAGGGAGTGGCTGCTTGTTGAATTCTCCAGATGCCTCTGCCCGATAGCTAAACTATCAAATCTTCTGAGCATGTGTGGGATTGTCTACTTTACACACAGCTGCTGCTCCCTCGGCTGCCGGTTATGGTTATGGTTGAGGGTTGAGGTTAGGGTTATGGTTATAGTTGAGGGTTATGGTCATGGTTATGGTTAGGGTTGAGGGTTATGGTTATGGTTGAGGCTTGAGGGTTATGGTTATGGTTGAGGGTTGAGGGTTGAGGGTTATGGTTATGGTTGAGAATTGAGGGTTATGGTTATGGTTATGGTTGAGGATTGAGGGTTATGGTTATGGTTATGGTTATGGTTATGGTTATGGTTGAGAATTGAGGGTTATGGTTATGGTTATGGTTGAGGGTTGAGGGTTATGGTTATGGTTGAGGCTTGA
Source organism: Oncorhynchus mykiss (assembly GCF_013265735.2). Classification (NCBI taxonomy): domain Eukaryota; kingdom Metazoa; phylum Chordata; class Actinopteri; order Salmoniformes; family Salmonidae; genus Oncorhynchus; species Oncorhynchus mykiss. The sequence goes on from NC_048591.1 coordinate 33,980,273, forward strand.
GGGTTATGGTTATGGTTGAGGATTGAGGGTTATGGTTATGGTTATGGTTATGGTTATGGTTGAGAATTGAGGGTTATGGTTATGGTTATGGTTGAGGGTTGAGGGTTATGGTTAGGGTTATGGTTGAGGCTTGAGGGTTATGGTTATGGTTGAGGGTTGAGGGTTGAGGGTTATGGTTATGGTTGAGAATTGAGGGTTATGGTTATGGTTATGGTTGAGGATTGAGGGTTATGGTTATGGTTATGGTTATGGTTATGGTTATGGTTGAGAATTGAGGGTTATGGTTATGGTTATGGTTGAGGATTGAGGGTTATGGTTATGGTTATGGTTATGGTTATGGTTGAGGATTGAGGGTTATGGTTATGGTTGAGGATTGAGGGTTATGGTTATGGTTATGGTTGAGGGTTGAGGGTTGAGGGTTGTGGTTGTGGTTGAGGATTGAAGGTTATGGTTATGGTTATGGTTGAGGGTTGAGGGTTGAGGGTTATGGTTATGGTTGAGGATTGAGGGTTATGGTTATGGTTATGGTTGAGGGTTGAGGATTGAGGGTTATGGTTATGGTTGAGGATTGAGGGTTATGGTTATGGTTGAGGATTGAGGGTTATGGTTATGGTTGAGGATTGAGGGTTATGGTTGAGGGTTGAGGGTTATGGTTGAGGGTTGAGGGTTGAGGGTTATTGTTATGGTTATGGTTATGGTTATGGTTGAGGGTTGAGGGTTATGGTTGAGGGTTGAGGGTTATGGTTGAGGGTTGAGGTTAGGGTTATGGTTATGGTTGAGGGTTGAGGTTGACAAGGGACCAGGATTCCTGCAGGAACGGGAGTGAAATTCTAGTCAAGTTTGGGACAGGACAGGATCAACAGTCCACAGGAACGGGCGCTACAGGAATTATTATTTTTGATTATTTTAGGCAGTTCTAGTAGGCAATATCGTTTTGACCCCCCCCCCCCTACTATTTAAACATTTATAATAGGCCTTCCAGCTGGGCAGGCAACAAAAAATAGCTAGCTAGCAGTAAGTTAAAAGCAAGCTAACAGCTCGCTCTCCTGTCTCATCTCTAGAGCAGCCCAAAATGGGTCCGTTGCTATGGAAACTCACCCATGCAGCACAGTGCAGGTACTGGGGAGAGACCGAGACGTGCAGCTAACAGAGAAAGGCATTTCTGATTTCTGCGGTTAAAATGGGCACGCGACCGACAGGGATGTTGATGTGTTATATAACTGTTGCGGGATTGGGACAGTATGGGGACATTTTTTACAGGACAAGACATGACAGAAATTAATTTTTACTCCTGTGTCAACCTCTAGTTGAGGCTAGGATTATGGTTGAACTGGGATAAGGACATGAAGCTAGGATTAGGGTTGAGGCCAGGGTTAGGGTTGACCCGGTATGTAACACTATCCCTAACCTTCACCCCAACCCTAGCTGTGTTCAGCTAGTTAAGTGTTAAATCCAAGTCTGATCCTTTCGCCTGAATTTTTGTTAATCCTTAACACCATAAACAGATAAAATTAAAATGAACCGTTAAATGGTACTTCGAGGTCCAATCTTCAGAATTTTGATTTAAGATATTGCCAAAACAGGGCAGAGAGTGCATGCTAAATGCTTTGATTTGGGGCAGAGAGAGATCAGTTTCAGAGCATTTTGAAATAGGAAACAGGAAACCATTTTGATAGCAGCATGAACACAACTCCCAGAGGCCCTCGCTGACGAAAAGCTTTTTGTGTTAGCACAGCACTTCTGACAAGATATAAAGTGTGTCATGCCTCAAAAAGGAGAGGAAAAATCTCAAGTCCATGCCAGACCAATTCACTTTTTAGGTGTAGCCTAATGCACGAAGACAGAAATTGGTTGTTTAAGTTTGAAAATTCCTTTTTAGTAATTGTATGCTACCTTTTAGTGCAGATCCTTGCTTCCTAAATCCTGCCATTCACTATACAGAGTGAACCTCAGTTTATTGTTGAACATGTTAGAATGGGATAAGTTAGATGTTTCTCTCTTCATTCTCAGTGAGTCCTCCAGCTACACTCAGCTCTCAGGGTAGAAGCAGCCATTGGATGTGACTCCCAGTTCACACACATCAGTGTCCTACTCAACCTCACTGGTCCACACCTCAGCCTCACCATGATTTGTCCTGACTTCTTGGCTACCCAAGCGCCCCTCTGTTACTCCATGCATGACATTTGTGCTGCCTCATAAACAGAGAGCTGTAGTGAGCTAGCAGTACTGCTGCTGCACTACAACACAAACCAAGCTGTAAATAAAGTGCAATGGTCAGTTTACACTACAGTCTAACAACTCTAAGCAATCTAAGGCAGTGTTATCTCAACACTTTTATGTCTGTATTCTTTGATCCTCTTTTATGATGTGATGATGAAGATCTATTGTTATGATGTAACGATGTAGGCCTTATGTTATGATGTGATGATGTAGGCCTATTGTTATGATGTAATGATGTAGACCTATTGTTATGATGTAACGATGTAGGCCTTATGTTATGATGTAATGATGTAGACCTATTGTTATGATATGATGATGTAGACCTATTGGTATGATATGATGATGTAGGCCTATTGTTATGATATGATGATGTAGACCTATTGTTATGATGTAATGATGTAACGATGTAGGCCTATTGTTATGATGTAATGATGTAGGCCTATTGTTATGATGTGATGATGTAGGCCTATTGGTATGATATGATGATGTAGGCCTATTGTTATGATATGATGATGTAGACCTATTGTTATGATGTAATGATGTAGGCCTTATGTTATGATGTAATGATGTAGACCTATTGTTATGATATGATGATGTAGACCTATTGGTATGATGTAGACCTATTGTTATGATGTGATGATGTAGGCCTATTGTTATGATGTAATGATGTAGGCCTATTGGTATGATGTAACGATGTAGGCCTATTGTTATGATGTAATGATGTAGGCCTATTGTTATGATGTGATGATGTAGGCCTATTGGTATGATATGATGATGTAGGCCTATTGTTATGATATGATGATGTAGACCTATTGTTATGATGTAATGATGTAACGATGTAGGCCTATTGTTATGATGTAATGATGTAGGCCTATTGTTATGATGTGATGATGTAGGCCTATTGGTATGATATGATGATGTAGGCCTATTGTTATGATATGATGATGTAGACCTATTGTTATGATGTAATGATGTAGGCCTATTGTTATGATGTGATGATGTAGGCCTATTGGTATGATGTAACAATGTAGGTCTATTGGATTTCAGAAATGAAAGACCCAAACCAACAGAAACATGTAATTAACTGTCACATATTACATTAAGATGAATTAAAGTTCAGTTTAATTAGGGAGACTGTTGCTTGAGTTTTTATCTGGCCCTTAGAGCAATGCAAAGATCAGATAACCTGGGAACTAATAGTACATCATAAAGTCATGAATACAGGAACATATTTTCCATAAGAAGAGTTCAGTTATCTTGGCGGCTACACACAGACACGGTAAATTAGTGTAAATATTTTCAGAAGAAAGGGGACAAGTCAAGTTAAAAAAAATTGTCACATGAAGCATTTTTCCAATTAGTGTTAGTAATTGGGGTGTGTGTGAAGGCAGCGCCCAGACACACAGAGGGTAATCTGGCCTTTCTGTATTAGATGGGAAGTGGACCGTGAAAGTAATTGGTGAGTGTAGCACAAATTGGATCTTAGGGTGATGTGGTTTTTATTCCTCTGAGGCAATATTTGCAAAATGATTAGAACAATGTTGCTGCTGCTGCACATTTTCAAAACGGTTTATTACATACTTGTAACGTTTATGATCAAATTCTTGGCAGGCTTAGTAATCAACTCCTGAGTGGGGGGTGTTGTATATATTGACAGGGTGGTGGTAAGGAGGACAGAAGAAAAGCCCAGGTTTATATCCATAGCCTCAAGTCCTTTTAAACCAGCAGATAAATATATAATACCAATACAATCCAAATGGTTTTCATCACTCAACTGTTTCCAATTAGAATTCAGATTAGACTGCTCTGAAATAAACAGGCAAATCAAGCATAACTAAAACGGATGGCAGGGTTGTTTTACAAGATGTCCCACAGAGACTAAAAAGGCTTATTTCTATACCAGGGGTTCTTGTTAGGGACGTGGGTGAGAGAGAGCAACAACATGTTTTAACCGACAAACGCTGTGTGAGGCACTTACAAATAACATGATTAGAGACAGATTCATTAGGCGGTATCACCGCCGTAACACCGCTGGGTAATGAGCTGTGGTGCTGGAGCAGTAACCACCAGGGGTTTGGTAAGCCTGCCTGGCTGACACTGTTGTGACCCTGGGATCAAAAGACCTGATATACTGGAATATCTGCAGCCCACGGAACACCATGGAACACCAAGGAACACCATGGAACACCAAGGAACACCATGGAACACCAAGGAACACCATGGAAAACCATGGAACACCATGGAACACCATGGAACACCAAGGAACACAGAGGAACACCACAGTACGCCTCCAGCTGATAAATTGCCATTTTATCACCTGGTCAAACCAACCCATAGCCAGCAGACATACCTGGCTGAATACTGAACAGCCTTCTTGTTATGGTGGCTTAGCTGTTATGTTATCATGTAATAATGTAGGCTGATTGTTATGATGTGACCCTACAGACCCTGGTTTGATCCCGGCTGTATCACAACCGCCGTTTTCGGGAGTCCCATAGGGTGGCGCACAATTGGCCCAGCGTCGCCTGGGTTAGCGGAGGGTTTGGCAGGGGTAGGCCGTCATTGTAAAATAAGAATTTGTTCTTAACTGACTTGCCTAGTTAAATAATGGTTAAACAGCCATGTTCTGTATAACATGGTTTTCACCCTCAGAGAGAGAAAGGTGTGTTGTATCTGGATTGAGATGTGGATGTTGTCTGGAGTGGAGCTGTTGAACATGCTGGGAGCTTCAGAACAGGAATGGGTCTCTGAGTTGAGAGCTGAACTACAGACACCACACAAGAAGATACTGTAGGGTTAAGGATGAGATGGCTAACCACAGCAGACATATTTACTGCAATCCTCCTGTCACACAGCACACAGGGCAGTCTCCTGTCACACAGGGCAGTCTCCTGTCACACAGGGCAGTCTCCTGTCACACAGGGAAGTCTCCTGTCACACAGCACACAGGCCATTCTCCTGCCACACAGTGCATTCTCCTGTCACACAGGGCATTCTCCTGTCACACAGCATACAGGGCAGTCTCCATTCACACAGGACAGAGAGGAAAACAAAGGGAGGAGGAGAAGACGAGCAGACAACAAAAGAGCAGGACAGAGGATGAAAGAGGTAGGGAACGAAAGAAGGGAAAATGTAGATAGAGAAGGTGGACAGAATGGGAGAGACACCCAGCTATCGCATAACATTCTGAGAACCATATGTTTCTCAGAGCTTGGTGAGAGCATGGTTATCCTATGGTTATTTTGCATACAACCTTCCGGGAATGGTGCAGGATAGTTGCTTGGCTTTGGACGGTTCACAGCATGGGTGCTTGCAACGTCAGGGTTGTGGGTTCGATTCCCACGGGGGACCAGCACGAAAATGTATGCACTCACTACCTTAGGTTTCTCTGGATAAGAGCCTCTGCTAAATGACTGATACGTCAAATGTAAAACATGCAGGGGAAGCCTCCAGTATTGGAGACAGTCTCTTGGCCGGTCAACAGGCAGGGGAAGCCTCCAGTATTGGAGACAGTCTCTTGGCCATTCAACAGGCAGGGGAAGCCTCCAGTATTGGAGACAGTCTCTTGGCCAGTCAACAGGAAGGGGAAGCCTCCAGTATTGGAGACAGTCTCTTGGCCAGTCAACAGGCAGGGGAAGCCTCCAGTATTGGAGACAGTTTCTTGGCCAGTCAACAGGCAGGGGAAGCCTCCAGTATTGGAGACAGTCTCTTGGCCAGTCAACAGGCAGGGGAAGCCTCCAGTATTGTAGACAGTCTCTTGGCCATTCAACAGGAAGGGGAAGCCTCCAGTATTGGAGACAGTATCTTGGCCAGTCAACAGGAAGGGGAAGCCTCCAGTATTGGAGACAGTCTCTTGGCCAGTCAACAGGCAGGGGAAGCCTCCAGTATTGGAGACAGTCTCTTGGCCAGTCAACAGGAAGGGGAAGCCTCCAGTATTGGAGACAGTCTCTTGGCCAGTCAACAGGCAGGGGAAGCCTCCAGTATTGGAGACAGTCTCTTGGCCAGTCAACAGGCAGGGGAAGCCTCCAGTATTGGAGAAAGTCTCTTGGCCAGTCAACAGGAAGGGGAAGCCTCCAGTGTTGGAGACAGTCTCTTGGCCAGTCAACAGGCAGGGGAAGCCTCCAGTATTGGAGACAGTCTCTTGGCCAGTCAACAGGCAGGGGAAGCCTCCAGTATTGGAGACAGTCTCTTGGCCAGTCAACAGGCAGGGGAAGCCTCCAGTATTGGAGACAGTCTCTTGGCCAGTCAACAGGCAGGGGAAGCCTCCAGTATTGGAGACAGTCTCTTGGCCAGTCAACAGGCAGGGGAAGCCTCCAGTATTGGAGACAGTCTCTTGGCCAGTCAACAGGCAGGGGAAGCCTCCAGTATTGGAGACAGTCTCTTGGCCAGTCAACAGGCAGGGGAAGCCTCCAGTATTGGAGACAGTCTTGTGGCCAGTCAACAGGCAGGGGAAGCCTCCAGTATTGGAGACAGTCTCTTGGCCAGTCAACAGGCAGGGGAAGCCTACAGTATTGGAGACAGTCTCTTGGCCATTCAACAGGCAGGGGAAGCCTCCAGTATTGGAGACAGTCTCTTGGCCAGTCAACAGGCAGGGGAAGCCTCCAGTATTGGAGACAGTCTTGTGGCCTCCAGTATTGCCTTCCCATAACACTGTGGTGGTATACAGGAAGCAAATATAGCCCTCAGTCCTTATGGTTGGGGAGAAGAATATAAAATATGGTGGTAGTGTGAGGGAGAGGAGCACTAGACCTACGTGATGAGGGCTGTGGTCGGATCCTTCTCCCAGAGCAGAGCCCAGCCAGGCATCATTAATCACAACAGGAACATGTAGAGCTCATGAAGAGATTAGGCATTGCTTAGGCAAAGCCCCAAGTGAATCTGCACTGGAGCTCACCCTACAAAGAAACCCAAAATAACAATGCATTTACCTAAATGTTTCCCTGCTCCCATCTCTCCTTCTCCTTTTCTCCCCCATCTCCCCCTCTCTCTCTTACCGCTCTCTCTTTCTCTGATCCTCTTAACGTGCTGCCGTCTCCTCGTGTTAATTTTCTGCTTCAGTGACACGCATCATTGAGGGAGTTCTTTCTAACAACCCCGCCACCCTTCATGCAGAAGTCTTTGAGTCTTGCACAGAGGTGTCAATCAAATTATTAACCATAATGGTGACCAGGATGCGTTTTTAAAACCCGGCTTCAATGTGACATCACTGCGGTTTGCCCACTAATCCCCCACCTCTCCACTTCTCACGCTTCCCAGAAATGAGCCCCTGTCCCTATCACGACTCTGTAAGGAGGGAAGAGCACATACCGGGCTACTCTTTAGGCTTGAATCATTTCATTTCCCTGAGCGGCTTTTTCATAAATAACAACCAAAATCCTTCATTTCCAAGGATCTTGACATGTAGCGGCCTTCTCAATGTCATCTTCTTATCGCAATTTGTGATGTAGGGTTTTTCATTTGAAGGGGGCTGGAGGATGGAGAGAGTTAAAGGGTTTTTCTCTCTTCTTGACTGAAGCAGTCAAAGTAATTATTCATTGTTCTAGCGCCGTCAGGGATGCTGTCTGACATTTCCTCTCTTCTGCTTTGTTGCAGAGTCGAGCCAGGGAGCCCAGGCAGGGAGCCCAGGCAGGGAGAAGAGGCAGGGAGCCCAGGCAGGGAGAAGAGGCAGGGGGCCCAGGAAGGGAGGAGAGGCAGGGAGGAGAGGCAGGGAGCCCAGGCAGGGAGAAGAGGCAGGGAGCCCAGGCAGGGAGAAGAGGCAGGGAGCCCAGGCAGGGAGAAGAGGCAGGTAGAAGAGACAGGGAGCCCAGGCAGGGAGAAGAGGCAGGGAGCCCAGGAAGGGAGAAGAGGCAGGGAGCCCAGGCAGGGAGAAAAGGCAGGGAGCCCAGGCAGTGAGAAGAGGCAGGGAGCCCAGGCAGGGAGAATAGGCAGGGAGCCCAGGCAGGGAGAAGAGGCAGGGAGCCCAAGCAGTGAGAAGAGGCAGGGAGAAGAGCCAGGGAGCCCAGCCAGGGAGCCCAGGCAGGGAGAAGAGGCAGGGAGCCCAGGCAGGGAGAAGAGGCAGGGAGCACATGCAGGGAGAAGAGGCAGGGAGCCCAGGCCGGGAGAAAAGGCAGGGAGCCCAGGCAGGGAGAAGAGCCAGGGAGCCCAGCTAGGGAGCCCAGGCAGGGAGAAGAGGCAGTACAGGGAGGAATGTCAGAGCCCTGCCCCTTCCTACTCTGGGTCCAAGAAAGGGACTCATACAGACCCAGGGAGGTACTGTGTGTGTGTCTGTGCGTGTGTGCATGCATGTGTGTACTTGGAATAGGATATTTCATGTGCTATAGAAAGGTTCTGGACCTACACAACTAAGATGTGAGATGTGTGAGTGACATATCCTTCAATCTAAACATACAAAGTAACTGTAATATATTTACTGATGCTTTTACTGTAGAAGCAAATAGCTAGTCTACTGTTGTGGTAACATACGGATTACAACTTCCTTCCTGGAAGAAACATCTGAGAGGTGGCTGAATGTACTAGTACTGTAGAGCCCAAACCCATACAGTGGGGAATTGCTGCATTCCATTTCAGAACCAGCCATATCCAACAACAGCCTTTGTACTCATTTATTTTTGTCTGTTTACTTCGTATCATAGAAAATTGACTTGGATGGCCTGATCATCTAGCTGTGTTTTTGATTAGAAAAGCAGAAAACAGATGCCTTGGTAATAAAGACAATTGTACAGGCAGCTGCGCCATCCGTTGTTCTGGGTGACCAAAGTAATGAGAGGAGTAATGTGAGGAAGGTTATAGTCCACGGGACAGGAACTGAAAAGCGTTACTCATCATAAACAGGTAACTACATAGAATCTCATCAACTCAACTGAGAAAGTGAGAACTGAGTCGTACAGTTTTTTCCAACTGCTTACACACGTTTTCAAAACTGTCTACTTTTTTTCAAAACTCTACACACAATTCCCAAAACTGCACACACAAAATGCAAAATGCCTCACATCTCCTTCAAAATGTAACACTGCATTTAAAATGACATAAACACATGTCAGAATGAAGCATTTGCATCAAATGGCAAACTGCTTTCATAATAGTACATTTCTGGATATACCATGTAAACACTGTTCTAAATCTAAAGCTCTTTGGTCTTTCATAGGCTTATATCTACATTTCAATACAATGTTCTACAGTGAAAGTAATCTGCTGAGAGGGGTAACAAGTACACTGTTAACACCAATGCAATGTAGAAACAGAAAATATTTATTTGGCCAAATATTACTGTTGTATACAGTAGCATACAACAAAACCATAAACATATGTAAACCAAAAGTATATTCTTTAGAATACAGTAAATAACACAATTGTGTGTGTGGGGTCCCGGGGGGACAGTCCAGGAATTGGTAAGGGGGGGGCAGTCACCAGTGCTAAGCTACCCTTCATCTCTTCTCCAGCCTGGGTCTGGCCACAATACTTCGCCCACATCACAAGATAAGCTTTCTCTTGCCTAAACATGGAGGGAAGTATCTCCTAGCGTGGCGTATCCAACCTTGGACAGAGGCAACCTCTATGTCCCCACATGGAGGGAAGTATCTCCTAGCGTGGCGTATCCAACCTTGGACAGAGGCAACCTCTATGTCCCCACATGCGTCCTCCATTGCCTGGAAAAGCGGCATGTGGGCATAGGGTTGGCGATCATACACTTTCCAGCGCCGGGCTGAGAAGAATTCCTCTATGGGATTTAGAAAGGGTGAATTTTTGGGTAGGTACAAAACTACAAATTGTGGATGGGTGGCAAACCGGTTTTGGACCAGAACAGCCCGGGGAAAACTAACATTGTCCCATAAAACCATAGGGACAAGCATTGTGTAAATTGCATCCAGAAAAGTGAGCATATGGCCGGTGTTGTACGGACCCAGTGTTGCATTGTGATGGAGGACCCCGTTTTGAGTGATGGCAGCACACATAGTTATATTACCCCCCACGCTGTCCGGGGACATTGGTAAATGCCCTCTGTCCTATTACATTTCTTCCGCGGCGCCTGGTTTTGGTGAGGTTGAAGCCAACCTCATCCACATAAATAAATTCATGGTGAATTACATGGACATCCAGCTCCAACACTCTCTGTAACAGACAAAAGGATATGCAGAGGAGTAAATATGGTATGTCTGAAGTACTGGAAG